>NC_057800.1:183319242-183632311 GCF_018294505.1 Triticum aestivum
AATGGCACACCTACATAAGATATGGACTGAGCTTCACTGACTTAACTGCCGGTCCAGTTGCGTCACTGACATGTGGGCCAGACCCCTGTTGGGCCCATATGTCAGTGACTGAATGCACCTGCAATTAAGTAACAACTACGTGGGCATATTTGTTGGAGTAAATTACGGGGGAGTGAAGGGGTGGAAATATTGCTGGTCACAACGGATTGGACGAGCGTGGGGGGAGGAGAGTCATGCATGCATTTTTTTCACACGGGGTGGAGTGGTGGGACCGCCGGAGGGAGAAGGAGAGTTTGGCAGGCATATTGTTTCACACATGGAGAGGAAAAAATTTGGAGACGAACGGGCTTCCTGCAGGTATGGGGAACGGTGCATAATAAGTCATCTTGCATGTCGGGCTAGGTATAGTCTCAAGTCATTAAAAACAAACACGCCCCACACATGTTCATATTTCAAGGTGCACTAAATTATTGCATGCGATGATTAAGGCTGACCATAATGGTGGTATCTTAGCTGGTATCATGCACACGGGAATAGCAAACATGCTGATGTGGCAAAGAATTAAAGAAGAGAGGGGGGTTAGAGTAACTAGAGTTCATGCATGCATTGGTAAACACATTTTTTGTGGAGAACGACAGCACTAGTGAGTACTTTTGCAGACTTCAAAAACTATTCCACAATGTGTCAACATTCACAATGTCAAATCAACATTTTTACACTCATTATAAAACATAGTTCTTATACTAGTACTAGTTGAGTACTCATTATAATCAGTACTCCCTCTGTCTAGGTGAGCAAGTCATCTTATATTGTGCACTATGACCAAGGAGGAGGGGAAAACGAGTGATCTTAATGTTTATAATCAGTACTCCCTCCGTCTAGGTGAGCAAGTCATCTTAGATTGTGCATTGTGACCAAGGAGGAGGGGAAAACGAGAGATCTTAATGTTTATTTGCTAATTAATAGCATTGCATGCAACGAACTAACCACTGCATGTCGTGTTTGGTAGTCTCAAGTCATTAAAAGCGTGCACACCGACATCTCCTATTGGTTGATATGTCAAGAAACAAGAAACGAGGTAGAAGTGAATGCACCGCGCCTAAGTGTTTTGGGAGTATTGTAGATATTGTTATTTTTAGTATAAATTTGGTCGTGGGATTTCATTGATGCTTGTCAAAGTGTTGACAGGTCTGCTATGCGTGACCTGAAGATGAAAGCGTTGAGCATCTCGAAGTTGATCAACAATCTTCAATTGTCAAAGATTAGCCGTTGGGCCAATAAGGTGGCACACTTAATCGCTAAGTATAGCTTTGACAATAGATTAGATGGTATTCTTGTAAATAACGTACCGCCCTGTGTGGTGAATATTGTATTGAATGAGTGTACTGGTGTGGCTGGTTAATTAATATAAGGTGGTGTTCAAAAAAAGTATAAATTTGGTCAAACACTTTGCAAACGGTTGACGGGAGTAAAAAGGACCAGAGGGAGTATCATGCATGCGAAGTAGGCAAAAAAATTGCTTGTCTAAAAAAAGGCAAAAATAATTGCTCATTTATAGCCGGTTGAAGTCTCAAAGGGCGCGACCGCGCGGGGGAGGCGAAGGTCGTGGGAGGCACGGCGTTTGACGGAATTAAGTGAAGTTACATCCACGCGCCGACATGGCGTGCGAACAGGCAGAAGCTATACCGCCAGGCCTACGATATGGGTCTAGTAGACATGACATCTAGTGGGTCCCGCATAGTTCTCGAGAACTCTTTGAGGGCTTGCAGCCGTTTATCGACCAGGCAAGCCAGCAACCCCACGCCGTTCGCATGCCCTACTCGTCCCCGTCTTCTACCTTACAACAGTTCGCTCCCAGTCATCCCGTCCTTTCACATTAGTTTGCTCCCAGTTTTTTTTGCGGGGTACAACAGTTCAACTTCTCCTAACCCTCCTCCAAAATCCATAGCCTCCCAAATCTCCATGGTCGCCGCTGAGTACCAGGTTAGAGCCATCACCGGCGATCAGTTCATCGTCATCTACACACGTGGATCCGAGACGGTGAAAGCATGGCTTGCTCACTTCCTACACATGTTCAACAGTTCAACGGATGAGTGGGTCGCTGGGCTAGATGTTGAGTACACCACAGTCCTGGGATGAGAGAAGGATCTAAAGTACGAAGAGAGGAAGAAGCCCGCCGTGATCCAGGTTTGCGTACATAACGTTTGCTTGTTCTACCACATATGCCATGCCGACGTCGAGTGCCAGGATTTTAAGAACTTCCTCAAGGACAAAAGAGTGAAATTCATTACTGTAGGCTTTAAGAACGATAGTGACGTCCTACGTCGGACAGGTCTCGTTGTAGGCCAGCCCTTCGATCTCTAGAAGGAAAGCCTGGTGTCCTCCTCTCAACCTTCAATGCTGACCCTGGCAGCAGCCATGATTGATCCTTCGTATGCTAAACTGAAGAAACCTCATCACGAGTTTCATCATGCATGGGAGTCGAAGATATTAGATGAAGATCACATCATGTACGCAGCAATGGATGCCTACCTTTGTTTAAATATCTACAAAGGTTGGATGAAGAAGCAGAGCCCAGTGTCCGATTCAAGCAAAGAAGCGTCGGCGAAGAGGAAGAGGAAGAGGGACGAGGACAAAGTCGAGGACGTGGACTCGGACTCCAAGTAGGTGGTAGTGCCGCCGCTCATGCTGGTTCTACTGCAGTGTCAAGCGGACTAGTTGCTTATTAGTTTATTTTCAAGGGTGTGTTGTGCTGAGGCCCCAGCAGAACTATGGGGCTGTTTGGATTGTGACTATCTTTGCCATATGTTGCCACATGATTTTTCCCACATTTGTCACACTTGCCTTACTTGAGTTGCTCAAATTGTTAGCCATACTTTGGCTTGCCTAAGGGAATCTTGCCACACTTTTTGTGTCTATGACATGCGGGGTTCACTGCTCATAAAAAATTCCTTGTCTCAAGTGTGGCTAGAACCAAATACCTACCTAACTTGGTCAAACTTGCCTAAGGTTAGGTGTGGAAAAGTGTGGCAATGTGTGGCTAGGAACCAAACAACCCCTATGTTTATGTTCTTTCTCGTTATATGAACTCTTTAGTACGTACAGTAGTACTAGTACTATGTCTTACTACTGTTCTTCTTGCAGTTGGTACTACTGCTCATATCTTCGTGTTCCTACTATACTTAATAAATTCGTACTAGTAGTATAATTTGGGTCAGTCGATTTGTGAAAGAAGTTCGACGGAGCGAAGGAAGAAGACGGCAGAAGAGGTGGAAGAAGCCCTTCTAGCTGGCGGAGGAAGAAGATGGCTAGAAGGGCTTCTTCCACTTAGGCAGCGCTTTTATTAGTTACTAGCTTATGTTCTTGCCCATTATGACCAGCCTTAGTACCACGGCCATGATACGGAATACTGTGCAAGCGCGTGAACCGCGGCCGCGCGGTCGATCGAACTGTGCGTCACTGTGTCATGCTCGAAGGACATCCACCGAACATTTTTGTGTGTGTGAAAACAATCCTCGAATATTACTCAACTTTTTTTCCTGTGAAAGTTCTTGACGCTGCAATATTTCCATATATTTGAATTTAGCTCCAGTTCGTGTTTATTTGGATTTGGACGTTTTAGGTGTGCCCTAGTTTTTTTAATACTGATTTTGTGTGTGTGACTGAGAGAGAACGTGTGTATGTGTCCATATGTGTGTTGTGGTGGAAGGGCAATGTGGAGACGGTGTGCGTGTGATACAGATATAGAGAGGTGTGAATGTGCAAATGATCGTGCATGAGTGAGACATAGACCGATGCCGATATGTTGTGTATACATGAGAGAACGGTCTTCTAGTTTACTTGTGTGTGTGTGTGTGTGAGAGAGAGAGAGGGAGAGAGAGAGACAGAGAGAGGAGCATCCGTAACACAACAACCATCTCTCTCGATTCTCCCGTCCCTCGCACGGTCGCATGCAACACATGCATCAACGCACACATTTTGACACCCTAACCCGACCCCTGCCCACCTCAAGGCCCGCACAATCTCTTCGTGAATACCCATTTCTCTCCTTAGGTTTGTTTTCTCTCAATATCTGACACACACACACAGAGAGAGAGAGAGAGAGAGAGAGACACGCATCACAACACACACACACACTCCCCTGAGCACACAATTCATCCCCATCCAAGGTTATACGGCGACCACTCTCGCTTGTGCTTCTTTGCACCCAAACATACACAACACCTCAATCTTCGAAGAGGGCAACGAGCAGATCGAAGACGGCGACCACACTACGCTAGAGAATGGAGGGTCATTTGGAAGCAGGGTGATGTGACGACGGCTGACTTACTCCTCCCCCCACCCTCTCTCTCTCTTGCACAAAATTACCAATCCCTCTCTCCCCCGCACAAAATTGTCAATCCCTCAACCCACGAGATCCTTCCCCTCTCATCCATGTTTTTCCTGCTCTCTCATCAAACATGTTGTCTCTTCCCCTTCCACGTATACAGAATCCAGATGCACACGCATCTCATGTATATTACATGTATGCATCTTTCTCACAGACCTAACTTCTTCCTCTCTCTTTCTCTCTCTATCTCTCTCTCTCTCTCTCTGTCTCGTTAGGTTTGCCTCCTACTCTCTCGTCCACATACATACAATCTTTCCCTCCCTATCTGCTCCATCTTCAAAAGCTCTCTCTGCACGTTTCATTCACACATTGGGATATGTCAAAATGCTGCTTCTATAATGGCTGATGTAGAGTTATGGTTGTTCTTGTTGCATCCTACAAAGTAATAACTATGAAATGCATTTAGATTCTCATTTGACTGGGATTATGTGAGTTTGAGCATGTTGTGAAGTACTATAGACCTTGTATACATCTTGCGATTCGACAATGATTGTAACTATTGAATTGTATAGACCATTACATTCGAAGTCAATAGCCTAATATATTTATTTCACATTTCAATAAATGATTATTTCACTACAAACTAAGAAAACAAATGTGTACTCCCTCTGTTTTTATTTAAGTCCGTGTATTAGCATTGGTTAAAGTCAAGTTTTGTAAACTCTCAGAAAGCTTATAACAAAAATATTAACATATACAATAACAAATAAATACCATTAGATTCATTATTGAATGTACTTTCACATCATACATATTTGTTATGGTAAATGTTTATATTTTTCTATAAACTTGGTCAAACTTTAGGAAATTTGACTTCGGTCAAACCTAATATGCAGAGTTTACTACTACTACTCGCTAGTTGCTTAGCCGAATCACTCAACACGCCACACGGGGAGTCCAGTGTCACAAAATTTTGAGGTCGGCGGGAAAATCTCCCGCAACCCTGATTCGAGCAGTGGGAAGTTACCATCATAGCCTTCGGAACAGGCCTACGGATGACGCTTGGTAGGGGCTGTTTTCGTAACTTCAGGTTCACCCTACCCAGCCAACCCCACCCCGGCACCCAGAGTAGTGCACCTGAATACTCCCCAATTTCTATCCCCACCGAAAAATAGACTTCTCCACGACACCGCAGCCTTCCTGCTCCTCCCCTTTACATCATTGCACTCGTCCACCGCAGCGCATCTGCCTAATCGATGACCTCGTACGCCGCACTTGAGCCGGTCCACCATCGTCGTCGTACACGGAGCCTCTTCCCCGGCATCGTCTTCCACGGTCTCGTATCTGCTTCCCGGAAGCCGACGCCAAGCGCAGCAGTACCACCATCGTGGACAATGAACTGACTCCCGTTGCTGACCATGACTCACAGAGGCCACGGCGACCATCGTTCTCCTCCTTGATTGGTAATGTGTGTATTGAATCACTTAGCAGTACATGTGCAGTTCCAATTTTGTTCATACCTACCCTTCAAATTTCCTGGGTGCTATTGTTCCCGTAAAAGTAATTGGTTATAGCCTCCATTGTCCAACAGAATATCAGCTTGTAATTGTGCGTCGCTCCTGTATCGCGCTGTGCTTGGGTAGGTTTTTCATCTGCAACCAGTAGTGTGGCAAATGATGGAAATGTGTTTAGAACTAGCAAAATTCCCATGTGTTGCACGCATCAAGATGCATTTGTATGAGTAGTTTATCTTGTTGGAGATGCTCTAACATGGCAGACGAGTGCTTTAATGTTGCCCACAAGATGCGCGAGTATTACTAGTAGTATATTTTTCTTGCCATGTTGAGATTTTAAAACCACGAGTGCGAACATGCAGAGGAGCAATGAAGATCAAACACGGGATATTCGGGACATCTTCAAGGAGCGTGGCAAGTTAAAGAGGAGCTGCACCGAACCTGTAAAACGAGCTTTGGTAAGTAACACCCTTTCAATTACTTCCGTGTAGCCTCGTGTTCTTTGATGTGTATATGTTGTAGTTTCTGTTTCTCTTAAGCGTGGTGTTCTTTGATGTGTAATAAGAAGAGTCTTAATCGTCCTAATGCTTTCATTTTTAGCTTGATGTAGGAAGTGGGTGTTCTCACCTTGTAGTCTGTTTTTATTTATTTATTCCTTTTGAATTCACTTCTCCGAGTTCTGTTTATCTGGCTTCTACTAAATGGATCTAGGTTGCTCTGAGTATTGATCTAAAAAAGAAGTAAGTTCATGTCAGGATGCAGTTCCTGCGAGGAGGGAAGTATGGTCAACCTCGAGATCATGTTTCCAAAATGAGGCTGGATTACACACAAGGTGCCAGTTCCCTAATGATGTTGGATTAGACATAAGGTGCAAATTCCCAGATGATGCTGGATTACACACAAGCCAGGTGGAGTCGTCAACTCTTCGTGTCCTCGTGGCATTAGCAAAGGCTGAAAGAAAGCGTGCAGTAGCCCTTGAGAATGTAGCTGAGTTCCCGAAGAAGCGAAAAGAGCAATCAGATGCTCTCTTCACCCAAGCCAAAGAAGAGATGGAAGAAGCCAGAAATAAGCTAGCAGAGGCAGAGCAGGCTAGGCGTCTCCTGCTATCTAAAACTGTTGTCAATACAAAATTTCCTTCATAATAGCTAGGTTCAAATGTTTATCCAGTCAGCATGCCTGTTGTGATGTCCGTGCATCTACTGATGTGGCACAAAATGTTTTTTTCGGGTCATGTAATAATAGCAATTACTTTCCAAACAATAACAGACAAAGCATTGGACATGGTATAGTTCACGCGCAAGCCCGACATTCCAAGTTCAACATCCACATCAAACTCATGTTCACAGATATCTGCACATTCATACATAATTTCCACAACCATGATCCACTTCAAAGCCAAAAAAATGTGAGGAGAGTTATAAATAAAGAAAATCCTCTACTAGTGCTTGCTACCAGTGCGAGCACAACAAGTCAAGACCATGCGTAAATTAATTATATTGTGTCATTTTTTGTGTTCTAAAATGCCTGCCGGCTCGCGGAAGGACGTGTTGCCGGCACACGCGCGGATTCAATGAAGGCAGGCAGGGCAGTCTTAAGCTGGTTGCATGCGGCGAGGAGGCGTGCTCAGCCGGGCCTGCAGCGAGTGCGGCCCTCTTGGCCGGTGCGCCGGTTCAATGCCTGCGCTATGAGAGGTCGCGTCCGTGTCAGAGCAATCACTCCCTCCAGTCCTTTTTTGTTTGGGTATAACAAAATCTCGTTTTCCATTCACATTTTAGTGGTAGGAGTTGTGCGTGTGTGTCTGTGAGAGATAGAGGAGACAGTAGTCGGGGTTGTCTGGTCGGTAAACAAATGAATAATGTCAGTCTGGGATGGAGACAAAAAGGAAACCGCAACAAATGTTGTGTCTACATGAGATATAGAGAGAGTAATTTTAGTGGTATGAGTCATATGTAGAGACATATAGGGTGTGTGAGAGAATCCCATAGAGAGAAAGACAAAGTGAAAGACGAGTGGAGACTGTGTGTTTGGCGGTGAAAAAGAAAGCTTAGGTACCGAGTGATACCAGAGAACAGTAGAGACGTGAGAGATAATGAAAACCGTGTAATTTATAATGATAGGAAGAGTGTAACACTTCTAAAGGGAGATGTCGAGAGACCATGTTTGCGAGGATAGGAGCAACATGAAGTGAGCGTGTAGGTGAACTGGAGAAAAGAGAGTGATAGCTACCTAAAGGAGCATGCATGCTAGAGAGATGGGCATGAAAGGAGTGATCAAAAAAGGGATTCAAATATTTGAATTCAAGATGATGATATATGTAATCCATACTCAAACCAAAATTGATCTATCAAACATGCATACTCATATGAATTCACGCACATCTATGTTATTTAATATGTAGATATTACTGATCCATACATTTTAGTAGAACATAATTTGGTTAAATTTTTTCGAATTCAACCTTAAGATTTCGAGATCGTTATATTTGTAGATCATTACATATAAAGGAGCAGAATTCTTTGTTGTGCTTTTGAAAGTATATATATAAAAAATGATGTATATAGAATGTAATTCCAATTGAAAATGGATCCCGCCCGAAAAAAATAGAATACAAACGGGATTCGAATTGAGTTGGCACGGTAAACGTGCACTCTGCAAAATTTGAACGAAGCGGGGAAAGTCGCAGTAACCGCCCGAAACCAAAATCTGCGAGATGGAAGTCACTACTGCCTATCCCTGCCACGCAAAGCCTATATGTTGGATTTCTATAGGTTTTGATAGGGGTAGGTTTGTAATTTCACCCAAACGTGACGTAACCGCCTCTCACCCGGATTCATACACGGTGGGCGCCAAAACACAGTGGGCGCCAAAACACAGTGGGCGCCAAAAACAAACTCTCGTCGGCAAATATTCGGTGTATGCGAGATTACCGTCCTATCCCCGGCCGACTAGTGTTGCTGTGATGTAGTAGAAATTTGAAACGGGGGCTAAGTTTGTAAATTTCCTCGCATTTGAGACAAGCGCGCCCTGAATACATGGTTCCCCCCTTCCTCTCTACCTCCCTTTTCCCCATTCATACTCAGTGGGCGCCAAAACACCCTCTCCACCCCACCCTCCTCCGTCCGCCACCGTCCGCCACCCCATCCACCGCCGTCCTCCTCCACCATGCCGGAGCTGATACCCCGACGCCGCCGTCCATTACAAGAGATCGACCTCTCTCATCCACGGCTTCGGATTGGGATCCTTGCATCCCGTCCTCTCGCTTCATCCCCGCCGTCGTCCACCTTGCCGGCGCCGCTCCTATGACCGTCTCGTCCACCGCACCCCGCCGCCACCGTCTACCCTCCTAGATCTGCTTCCACGCCGCCGACAGCCATCGCTACCGCATCACCATCAAATTGTCAGCAGATGCCTACACGGCGCCGCACCAGAGGCGGTACTCTTTCATATCTGCTCAACTTATTTATCGCAGCAAGAAAATAGATCGCCACTGCTTTACTCTGATTTCTTGTCTTGGTTGCGAAGTTGCCTTTGTTCGGTTGCACCTTCAGATTCGCCATGGCACGCTCAACACCATACTCGCAATGCTTATGGTTTTCCCCTTTTATATTCCACACTAGTTAAATCACAGTAGACTAAATTTCAAAATTGGGTCAGTCAATTTTTCAGAGCTCACCGGAGTTCGCCGGTGCGATGGAAGGGGCTCGGGTGGTTGTGGGGCCTTGCTGAACGAAGAAAACTCGACGCGGGTGGGGGTTGGGGTGGGGGTGGGGGTGGCGGAGGAACACAGGCAGTGGCGGCCGGTGGTCCGGCCGGCGGCCCGTGTGGTGTTCTATATGGGAAGAATCAGAGACGAGGAAGAAGAAGGGTTAGGATATGTAGGATCTTCATCCAACCGCCTGAAATGGTCGAGAGATAGCTAGGAGTTGCATTCTTAATGCGCTCTGGTTCATCATGTGTGGGCACTGCGCAACCAACATTTTTATTATCCAAAATCTGCTTTCTCTTCTTTACCATGTTCCTCTTCCGTTCTTCTTTAATATGTACTCTCTCCGTTCCTAAATACAAGTCTTTGTATAGATTCCACGATGGACTACATATGGAGCAAAATGAGTGAATCTACACTCTAAAATGTACCTGGATACATCTGTATGTGATCCATAGTGGAAATCTCTACCAAGACTTATATTTTGGAACGGAGGGAGTATGATAGTAGTACAGTATGTTCCTTGTACAGAAGATGAGCAGGGACATTTGCAGTGTAGAGGTCTATACGGTCGGTTGTGATGGACACTTTGAGCCTCTTTGATTCATAGGATCTTGTAAACATAGGAATAGGATTTGTAGTGGCCTGCCCACTTGAATCCTATAAGAATAGCAAGGAAATGCGGGGAGCTGTGTCGCCTTTGAGAGTTACATTGATATTAACAGTACCGCACCTTCACTTGAAGAGAGATGGTATCCGAAGCCTTTCTAGCCATACCGGCAATACTAGCACATATATTCCAGCAAGTTCCACTTTGCTGATTTTACTCTGATGCTTAAGGTTTTCCCGTTATATCTACACTATGATCTGTGTAGCTGCTTTGTGTCGCACTAGCAGCAGTCCACTCTTGAAGCTAAACACTGCAATGACTTACAAAATTGGCACCAAGGCATTGAGTGCCATTCTGGATGCAATGAAACTCATACGCTCCCCACCTATTGATTCTTGTTCAAAATATCATCCTAATGACTATTCTAACCTCGAGGAGTCAAAGGCAGATGGCCTGTCCTGTTCACCCATCAAGGTGCTTGTTCTAATTTGGCAAATGTTTTATTGATTGCGGGTATCTTGCATATGTTGTCTTGCATTTCTTCTACTTTGTTGCACCGCCATCTTCTTAGTTTACTCATCATATATGTCGAGATGCCATGCCCATCCATTATCAATACATATTCCATCTGTCATCATACCATGTTTTTCCACTCAAATGCTGTTCTTATGCATCAGACATCAAAAAGGAAGAGGGTGATTGCCGAACCTGAAGGAGCACCAACAAAGTCCTTGAAAAATGTGGTGGTGCCAGAGAAATCAAACAACACCCCACTTATATGGGCTGTACAACCAGTGACACAAAACGTAGGACCGACTCCAGCAGACTGTACCCATACTTCACTGGCCACACCACTAGCCCCACCACACAGGACCTGCACTCTAGCAAAAGGTATACCGATTTCATTTGCCATAGCACCAGCTGTACCACAGAAAAATCCCACTCCAGCAAAAAGTACAGCAAGTCCACCGGCCGAAGACCTATTCCAACTGCAGAGACGGCCAATTCCTGCAGATTGGAACCCCATTCCATTTATTCCCAATTTAAAAGACAATTCTTTCAATGTTGTTAGGGACTACGTGCATATATTCCCATCATGGGAAGATTATTGTGAAGACAAACACCATTTTCACATCTTCCTGTCCAACTTACGTGTAAGTGCTATTATTCATGGCTATTATTTTCCTGTTTTCTGCTGATTGAACACATCAATGATTTACATTACATTGTTGTAACTAGGCGAGGGTCAATCTGGATAGTCATAACAAGCAAAGCTTGCTTGTGCTTTTCAAGGAAGCATTGCAGCAGTATCGGTGTTACCTGAGGAAATCACACTTTGATGGCAAGTCTATAAATGAATTCCTGGTGAAGTCTCCTGTGCTAAATTTAGAAGACATTGAATGGAAAAACCTTGTTATGAACTGGTCTCGTTCCCAGGATGAGGTACTGTCTATGAAATCACATGACAATTTGAACTTCTACTTTTCTGCATGTGCCTTACGGATCTTTTTTGCAGGAAATCTGCTCGAAGAAGAATTCCGGTCTGACAAGAACGACAGGATATCTCAAATATGCTGCCCGCTGCTTTGCTCTTGTTAGTACATGTTGTCCTGTATCACTGTACTTGCATACATACCTGGTTCATTATGTGACAGCAGTATGCATGATAGCATTCTTATCAATTGTTCGCTCCAAATTATCTGATCTGTATGAATGGTTACATTAGTGTAGAATATATCCAATGCCAATGTTTTTTTAGCTCTGCATTGTTCTTGTAAGTACATGATGTCCTTTATCAGTGTAATTATAATGACAGGTAGTTGTTCATGTACCATCACTCTGCAGCTTATTTTCCTTTTCCCTCCATTTTCTACACATCAGATCTATATTTACTCTCACCATAAGGTTGGTACTAAAGAAGTTTAGCTGTGCATTGCTCTTGGCTATACCTTTTGCTTGTATCGCTGCACTTACATTTATAGCTACTTGGTTATGTAGCATCACTCTTCATCTTATCTTAAATATTCTCCATTTTTTCGTATATTATCACATCTATATTTACTCTTAACAAAATGTAGAATAAAGGCAATGCTTTTGAAGAAGATTCTGTGGTAAACTTCTTGAATTGCCCCCCCCCATCAGCATGGACAAGGCCTTTATAGAGTCTGTCTTCACCAATAATGTAAGTTTGTCCATCTCAAGCCTTCAAACTTTGTTGTATATATTTGGTTAGGCATGACTGCAACAACTGTTTATTTTTGGTGTTTGCATCAAATTGGTTGTTTAAAGTTTATTATATGTAGTTCATAAACAAAAGTTCGTCCTTTCTCAATTTAAGTTTTTAGTTGTACAACCAAGTTCCTTCTTCATACCATGTAAATTAAACTATACAGAGCAAGTGATCTTCTTTTGCACTGCATGTATGCTTCTGTTCTTCATCTGTAATCCAGTGGTGTGGTGAACCTACCCACTACAGCACAATGGCATATTCTGCAATGTCTTAACTATGAAAAATGTCATATCATTCTACTATTATTTAAACTATCTCTTTATTTGCCAATCTGAAATGGTATAAATTGACAGCACACTAACCATTGATACTTATGAGTTCTTGATCTGTAATCCAGTGGTGTCGTGAAGCTGCTAACTCCTTCACAATGTCATTTCCTGCCATGTCTTGACCTGAACAATACCATATTGTGTTAATGCAAATTTAAACTGTGTCACTTTATTCGTCAGTAAGAAATGTGATGAATTGTCACACTGATACTTTTATGTGCAAAACCTATCATCTGTCTGCTTGTTTATCTTTCAGAGAGGGGAAGATATAAGTGTTGAACAAGCGCAGTCTCATCATCTTGCTCAACTGCTTGCGCTGCAGCTCCCCAACAGGGCTAACCTTTCTTGAACTCTATTGAAGTGCTATCGGTTTTGTATATTACTTTGTCGGCGTGTTTATTTGCACTAGTGGCGATCTTTGAAGCCCAATGTATGTAATCTGTTGTCTGCTTGTGCTTTATTATCATAGTGGCGAACTTTGATGCCCAGTGGATGTAATATGCCGTAATTTCTTTATTGTATAGTATAGGTTTTTTCTTATTCATGATGCTGCAGTTATTTTACTGTATATATATCCTGTCTTCGCAGTAAACCGGCCAAACCATAAAATTATGGTACATAATTAGGCCGTCATGCAATCACGATGTAGGTTGGGCCTGAAACGTGCCGATCAGCTCACAGGCCGGCAGCAGCCCGAAATGAACCCCGACCCATGGTTGTGCGAATCAAATCACGGGCTTTTAACAAGCCAAAAAATTGTCTCGGTCCTTGTTTGGCCCAATCAGATATCGGCTGCGAGCAGGCCGGATGCAAACCGGGCCGTAGTTAGGCCCAACTATATGACGGGCTTTTAACAGGCTGAAATTAATATACGGCCGAAATGTTAAACGGGCCCTTAACATGCGAAAACTAATATCAGGCCAATTACTAAGTGGGCCTTTAGCAAGTGGGCCCAAAAGCATAGTGTCCAGTTGACGGGCCGAATCTGATATGGTCCATAATTAGGCCCAAAAACTCTTAAAGGGTCGGACCTGATCTGGGCCGTAATTTGGCCCAGAACATGGTAGGCTTTTAACGGGCCGGATCCCATATGGGCCACTATTAGGCCCGGAGCGTGGCAGGCCATTAATAGACCGTATCAAATATGGGCCGGCATTTGGCCCAAAACATGACAGCTAGTTAACGGGCCGGCCTACTAGGGTCCTCAAAATCTTGTGGGCCTTTAGCTGGGCCGGCCCATTATGATCCGCAAGAATTTTGTGGGCCTTTACCTGGGCCGGCCTATTATGGCACACAAAAATCTTGTGGGCCTGTACCTGGGCCGGCCCATTATGGCCCGCGAAATCTTGTGGGCCTTTAGCTGGGCCAGCCCATTATGGTCCGCAAAATCTTGTGGGCCTTTAGCTGGGCCGGCCCATTATGGTCCACAAAATCTTATGGGCCTTTAGTTGGGCTGGCCCATTTAAACTTGTTGGGCCGTGCCACATGTCGACGTATCATAGGCGCCTTCTGTCCAGTGGGTGGATGACATCTATCCCGACGATGAGCCGACACGTGTTTCCTCTAGCCAATGATGATTTTACACATGGAAAATCCCCATTGGTCGGGGCTGTTAATGGGTTATCGGATCCAAAACCCGACCCGATAGCTTAACGGCGTTCCGTTACGGTGGATGCCACGTGTTGGTCACCCTTGACGAAAGCACTTCTGTGACGCGCGATTTATCGTCATGGAAGTGGACACTTCCGTGATGATAATTTTGGTAATGTCATGGAACACTTCTACGACAGCACAGGTATGACTATCTTGATTCTGTCATAAATTTGTCATGGATGTACATGCATGACAAAAAACCGACCTACTGTGACAAACACGTATCATCACGGAAGTGCATTTTTTTGTAGTGCCGTTCGCCCCCCCCCCCCCCGCCGCAACTGGCGTCATGGGTCAACAAGGGGCTGGACTGGGGGACAGTTAATGACATGCCGACATTGCAGAGCCACATTCGAGATCTCCTCAGGAGGGATGTCAGTCTTGTCAAGGTAATGCAAGTTATGCTAGTTCGCCGGGTCCTGCCATGCCAACGTCGATCTCTCCGTATGTGGGTGTTCAACCCAGAAGGACCGCGAGCTATTCAACAATTCTTCGGCATGACGCTCGAAGGGATGTATGGATTATTCTTCGGATCACGAATAAAGTGTCCGGACACCACCGAGGACGCGGGTCTAAACTGCAATCGTCCAGATACCCATGTAAGTAATTCTGCGGCCGAACACGTCGTTTTTTCATTTGTCATAATATCATTCTGAAAACATTGCTCTTGGCCAGGACTGGGTAAGAAAGGCGAAGATGATCAGGTGTTCCGCCCCCCTTCCCGAAGGCTCACCAGATCCTGTGCTAGCCATGATGCTCGAGCACAGACTTTATCAAGTGCCATCGGGGGAAGATAAAGGGAGAGATAAAGAAGCCAAAAGAGGGCCTCACACTTTACTCATCCAAACTGGGGGAATTAGTGTCTTCGCGAAGGGGATAATCGGGGAGAAGAATCTAGAATCCCCTCTCCCCAAGGAAGGAAAAGGACTGCCTCTGACGACTCGGAAACAAAAGTTTCCAAACGAGGGAAGAAACCTTTGCCAGGGGCCCCTGCCCCGGAGGGCATCCTTACCGCACAGTGCCCGCAAGGGGGCCAGCCCTCCACCGAGCTATAAGTGAATCAAGAGTACTCCTGGTAAATATATCCTACTTTATCTCTGAGGACAATAACCGAGACATATATCTTGCAGTCCGGCTCATAGCCCTTCTCAAAAGAGTTTGTCTTCGGGGGATCTTCTTTCGGAGATGATGGAGAGCGAAACGCCTCCCCCTGCCTCCCCGCCTCCCGGGGCGGACGACCCTGAGGTGTCATCACGGAGGGTTTCTCCTGACCCGCCAAGGCCAGAAGGTAACCCTTCGGCCACTCGAAGTCCGGAATAGTCGTCTCCTACAGAGAGAAACAAAAAGAGTCTGGGACTGTTTGGTGCACAACCGGACGCACTGATGAGTCTTTTGGAGAAAGCGGCTATCTCAGAGACGCATCGTACTTTAATGGGTACGGTGGTTGAGAGGATTTCATCTGCCAAAAGTGGGTTGCATCAAGCTTTTGTGAGTCTGCTAAGAGGCTTTGAGGTACGCAAAGTAATATATAATTTTTTTGATAGTACCGCACATGCTAGGTGTGCTCTATACAGATAGTAGCCCCTGAGACTCTGGTTGCTATCTGGAGGCGGCAAACAGAGGATCGTCGTCCCAGGTAATGATCGCGCTGCCTTCATGTGCAGGCGGCTGACAGTCCGGTGGATGGCCGGACTGCTAAATTTGCCGGACTTAGCCAGCAACTTGACGCGGCAGATGCTGACATCGCGCTTGTGAACAAGCAGCTTGACGAGGCACAGGGTATGTATTTTCGGGTGGTCAACAAATATTAAGAGGAGCATGATGCTAGTATCTCTAATATGCTATGATTGTAGATGGAGCTGCCGCTGTGGAGACCCTTCGGGCGGAACTTGCCCAAGCCAAGGAACAAGCCACGAGGAGTGATGCGGTCGCCCTAAAGGCGACCGAAGAGTTAAGAGCCGAACAGGCCGCTCGTCGCCAGAGCGAGGATAAAATAGCCAAGATGGTTGTTGAGCTGAAGGATGCCGCCGACCGGTACAAGCTTCTTGAAAAGGAAAGCCAAGCAAAAGTGGAGGACCTGGAGAAAACCATGGTAGCAGCCAAGGAGACCCGCTCTAAAATTAGAGCAGCGAAGGAGGAGCTTCATCAAGCCGGAGATATCACGGCTGGGAAGCCCTTTCTGTTGCGGGCGAAGTTCGGAGATCCGAAGTATGCCCCTCTGGATCAATTATGGAGTGCTGCAGACGCGTATTCGGACCTGGCAATGAGTGCTGCTGATGTGACTGAGTTTTTCAAAGATCAAAAAGATCACGAAGTGGAAAAGTTGTTCTGGTCGCAATTTAGTGCTCCAACACGTCCGCTTCTGTTAAATGAGCAAATGGTCGAGTGGGCTGAGCTCCATAGGTTGTCCGGGCTTGCCATAAGGTCTGTCGTGGATCATCTTTGGCCGGAAGGACCAAGGCCGAATAGTTATTTTGGTTTAGTGCAATGATTCCTTGGTGTTGTGCCGCATATCAACGCTGCAAAGAGGTCGGCATGCATAGAGGGTGCGCGGATGGCTCTTACCCATGTTAAGACATACTGGACAGAGATGGATGCCACCGCTATTGTCACCCAGGGTCCGGCCGTAGGCCAGGTCTCGGCCGAGCACTATTTTGAAGAAGTCCTAGAAGGCGCTCGTTTAATAGAGGCTCAATTCTCGAAGAGTATCATGTTCGAGTGACATGTATCCCAATTGTAAAAACAATGCTATTTTGATAATAAAGGCTGTGTTTATATTTTTGCCTGAAAGTATTGTGATACCTCTTGTGTGGCCGTTTATGTATGTATGTAACCTGAAAGTTTGCAGTCGTCGGCTTCAGCCCCCACACATATAATGCGGGGGTGTTCGAAAAAACACGTATTCACACTTGATCCAACGTCTTGGTCCATTAAGGAGGTGATAGTGCGGCGAACAAGGCAATCAGACTATATTGGTTTAATACTTTTACTTAGCCACAGGAGTTTGATAGTGGGGCTACTATATAGCCCTTGGTACTTCCGCGCTTATCCAAATACGGTGCGCGTACATACATGACCGGAAAACCGGTCCTTCATTAATGCGGAGGAATCACAAAGATTCCGCTGAGTCCTCAAGTGGTTGACCAGTCTCGCGCTTTATCATGACAGTCAGTTTTCGACTTTCTCTACTAAGGTGCTCATCCAGATGAACCGGGGGACAATCGCAGTAGTTCTCCCGGTGCCACCTTAGCCGATAGAGTGGAACGTAAAGTAGCAAAACACGGGAGCCGGGCAAACCCAACTGTTGACCAAAGACATGATTCGGAGCTGACGCATATAAGGCCAAACTCGCGACGCCGAACACTCCCTAAGGTATTCGGTCTTTACAACGTATACTGGGCTGAGTAACGCCCTCGATAATAAGCCCTAAATTTCCAGGTACGTGCATTAGTCTGACGTGACAAAATGTTAATAACGCCAGCATCCCTCGTGGTTATGTTCAGTATCCTGAGGGTGTGAAGCAACAAGAGACAGTAAAAAAGGTTTACACAGGGTCTTAATCTAAAAAGAAACCTTTGAGCGGGGCCCTATTGCACGTCTGCGCCTATGTCTCCGTTGTGTCGTATCCTGGAAGGGTGTAGCACGATTATCATCCGTAAAAGAGAGAAACCTAGGTGAAAGTTATCGTGTGAAAAATTGGTTATTCTTAATAAACCATTAAAATTCAATCTAAATAATGTCAAGCAGAACTGTAGGCCTTTGTACATGCGAGAAGCCCCTAGCGCCACCTATGGGGTTATATCCCTCGACCCAATCTCAGGTTTATTTGGGCTGTTACAGCTAGGGGTGCGCCGGACTCGTCCAGCCGTGTCCGCGGTATTGACGACCGATCATTTATTCTGGTTGTAGAGGCCGTTCAGTGTTCGGATGCTAAAGCCGCCACACATTCTTCCGTATGTAAGGAATGCTATGTGTTTCTGCTGACTGTGATGATGCCACATGGACCAGGCATCTTAAGCATAAGATAAGCGTAATGCGGTATTGCATTAAAACGAGCGAAGGCCGTTCTTCCGAGTAGTGCTTGATAGCCGCTTTGGAATGGAGCGATGTCGAAGGTTAACTTTTCACTTCGGAATTTGCCGGGAGAACCAAATACAACCTCTAGTACTAGAGAGCCCGTGCAGCGGGCCTCTGTGCCAGGTATTACTCCTTTAAAGGTAGTATTTCTTTGGCTGATTCTTGTCGGGTCTATCCCCATTTTGCGGACTGTGTCCTGATATATCAGATTAAGACCACTGCCGTCATCCATAAGGACTCGGGTGAGATGGTATCCGTCAATTATTGGGTCTAGTACCAAGGCAGCTGATCCTTCATGCCGGATACTAATCGGGTGATCCCTGCGATCAAAAGTGATCGGGCAGGCCGACCAAGGGTTGAACTTGGGGGTGACGGGCTCCACTGCGCATACGTCTCAGAGTGCATGTTTGCTCCTCCTCGTTACGTGAATCATGTTCATTGTTTTGACCTCTGGTGGGAATTTTTTCTGTCCCCCAGTGTTCGGCTGGCGAGGCTCATCCTCGTCTTCGCTTGGTGTCTCCCCCCCTTATGTTCGGTGTTTAGCTTGCCGGCCTGCTTGAAGACCCAGCATTCTCTATTGTTGTGATTTGCCGGTTTGTCGGAGGTGCCATGAATCTGACATAATCTGTCTAGAATCTTGTTTAGGCTGGACGTTCCATCTCTACTGCCTTTGAATGGCTTTTTCCGTCGACCGGATCGAGAGCCCCTAAATCCGGCATTTACCGCCGTGTTGTCTGGGTTGTCTTCATTGTTTTGACGCTTGCTTTTATTTTGTCGTGGTTTTCCATTGCCATCCCTGACTTCGGATGTGTCTGGGTCGCTGGTCCCGCTACGGGCCAGCCAGCTGTCTTCACCCACGCAAAAGCGGGTCATAAGGCTTGTTAGGGCTGCCATTGTCCTGGGTTTTTCCTGGGCGAGGTGTCTGGTGAGTCATTCGTCCCGGGCCCTGTGTTTGAAAGCCGCTAAGGCTTTGGCGTCCGGGAAGTCGACAATTTGATTCTTCTTAGTGAGGAATTTGTTCCAAAGCTTTCAGGCTGACTCTCCGGGCTATTGAATTATATGACTTAAATCGTCTGCATCCAAAGGTCGGACATAGGTCCCTTGAAAATTAGCCCGAAAAGCATCTTCAAGCTCTTCCCAACTTCCAATTGAGTTTTCGGCAAGGCTCTTCAGCCAGTGACGAGTTGGTCCTTTCAACTTGAGGGGTATGTATTTGATGGCGTGGAGATCATCTCCGCGAGCCATGTGGATATGAAGGATAAAGTCCTCAATCCAGACCCTAGGGTCTGTCGTTCCGTCGTATGCTTCTATGTTCATGGGTTTGAATCCTTCTGGAAATTCGTGATCCAGAACCTCATCGGTGAAGCATAGGGGGTGCACGGCACCCCTGTATTTGGATGTGTCATGCCATTCTGAGGTTGTAGTGTTCGGTTTTGATTCTGTGTCGGAGCGCGCTTCCTAGATCCGTAGATGGACCTGGTCATACCACCTTTTTGGTGCAAGTCCTCACGTAAATCGTGTGCTGACTTATGTGCGACATCGTTAGCCGCCCTATCGCGGCCACGGGGTGGTCGATCCGGCTGATCGGTCGTTTATTTTTCGGCCGTATAGGCTCTAAGGCCTCGTCGTCGAATTCGGGCAGCAGCTTGCGCTTTGGATAGCTCTTTGTGTGGCGGCTTCTATCGGTGTCAAAACCGGCAGATCTCGGGTAGGGGGGTCCCGAACTGTGCGTCTAAGGCGGATGGTAACAGGAGGCGGGAACATGATGTTTACCCAGGTTCGGGCCCTCTCGATGGAGGTAATACCCTACTTCCTGCTTGATTGATCTTGATGATATGAGTATTACAAGTGTTGACCTACCACGAGATCGTAGAGGCTAAACCCTAGAAGCTAGCCTATGATATGATTGTTGTTGTCCTACGGACTAAACCCTCCGGTTTATATAGACACCGGAGGGGGCTAGGGTTACACAAAGTCAGTTACAAGGGAGGAGATCTACATATCCCTATTGCCAAGCTTGCCTTCCACGCGAAGGAGAGTCCCATCCGGACATGGAACGAAGTCTTCAATCCTGTATCTTTAGAGTCCAACAGTGCGGCCAAAGGATATAGTCCGGCTGTCCGGAGACCCCCTAATCCAGGCCTCCCTCAGTAGCCCCTGAACCAGGCTTCAATGATGATGAGTCCGGCGCGCAAATTTGTCTTTGGCATTGCAAGGCGGGTTCTTCCTCCGAATACTCCATATAAGATTTTGAACACAAGGATAGTGTCCGGCTCTGCAAAACAAGTTCCACATACCACCGTAGAGAGAATAATATTTCCACAAATCTAATTTGCTGACACGTTTGACAGCATGACATCATACCACAGCCTGGTCATTATTCGAACCGTTTTTCTCAACCGGCACTGCACATATCGCGAGGCGGTTTTCTTGACACGTCTTGTCGAAGCAGAGATCGTGTCCCCTTATTACGGGATTCTCATCAATATGGGTATGGGTAACCCAACAACGCCATCAATTACGGCATTCGGGGAATAAGCGATTTTACCTGGTAAGTGGGGAGGCGCATCGCCTCTTCCGCCGTTATAAAGGGACAAAGATTCCCCCTTTTTACCCACGCCTTCTTCCTCCTTGCTTATCCATTCTCGCACACTCGAGCTCCAGCGCCCAAGTTCGCGTCTTTCTCCTTAAACCACTCCAAGCATGTCCGGAGCAGGAGGCAAGTGGATGGTCTCCTCCGTCACTGAGGAGAACATCACAAAGCTACGGGAAGCCGGATAACTGGCCGCAGACAT
Organism: Triticum aestivum; assembly: GCF_018294505.1. Taxonomy (NCBI): domain Eukaryota; kingdom Viridiplantae; phylum Streptophyta; class Magnoliopsida; order Poales; family Poaceae; genus Triticum; species Triticum aestivum. Next base: position 183,340,484 of record NC_057800.1, read on the forward strand.
CGCGCACCGGCTGCCAGATGCAGGGCAGATCATCCCTACGCCCGAACCCCATGGGAGGGTAGTTTTCCTTACCCACTTTGTTCGCGGACTGGGATTTCCCCTTCACCCGTTTGTCCGCGGGCTCATGTTCTACTACGGGCTGGATTTTCTTGATCTGACCCCCAATTTCATCCTCAACATCTCGGTGTTTATCGTCGTGTGCGAGGCCTTCCTCCGCATCAGGCCCCACTTCGGCCTGTGGCTGAAGACCTTCAATGTTAAACCGAAGGTGGTGGTCGGCCAGCAAGCAGAGTGCGGAGGCGCCATGGTGGGCAAAATGCCTAACGTCACCTGGCTTGAAGGCTCCTATGTGGAGACCATAAGGGGTGGCAATCGGGGTGGTTCTACATCACCGAGCCGCGCGACACCAACTGGGTGGCGGCCCCCGAATTTCGATCCGGAATCCCCATGCGGCTCACTTCCTGGAAAGAGAAGGGAATGTCCCGGGGTTCCCCGGTAGAGATGACCGGACTCCAGACCTGCATCAAGAACATGATGAGCAAGAAAATCAAGCTCGTCAACATGGTCCAGGTCATGCTCTTCCACCGGATCCTCCCGTGTCAACGACGGGTGTCGATGTCAAAACCGGCGGATCTCGGGTAGGGGGTCCCGAACTGTGCGTCTAGGCCGGATGGTAACAGGAGGCAGGGGACACGAAGTTTTACCCAGGTTCGGGCCCTCTCGATGGAGGTAAAACCCTACGTCCTGCTTGATTAATATTGATGATATGGGTAATACAAGAGTTGATCTACCACAAGATCAGAGAGGCTAAACCCTAGAAGCTAGCCTATGGTATGATTGTAGATGTGTATGTTGTCCTACGGACTAGAACCCTCCGGTTTATATAGACACCGGATAGGGTTAGGGTTACATAGAGTCGGTTACAATGGTAGGAGATCTGAACATCCGTATCACCAAGCTTGCCTTCCAGGCCAAGGAAAATCCCTTCCAGACACGGGATGGAGTCTTCAATCTTGTATCTTCATAGTCCAGGAGTCCGGCTGAAGGTATAATTCGGCTATCCGAACACCCCCTAATCCAGGACTCCCTCAGTAGCCCCTGAACCAGGCTTCAATGACGACGAGTCCGGCGCGCAAATTGTCTTCGGCATTGCAAGGCGGGTTCCTCCTCCAAGCACTTCATAGAAGATTTTGAACACAAAGATAGTGTCCTTATTTCCACATATTGCCATAGAGAGAATAATAATATTAACAAGAATCTAATCTGCTGACGTATTTCGTGGTGCGACACGCCACGGCCAAGCCTTTATCCAAATCGTTTCATTATCCCACCTCAGCACATTATGCGAGGCGGTTTCCTTGGCACGTCTTGTCAAAGCAGAGATCGTGTCCCTTTATTCTGGGATTCTCATCAATACGGGCATGGGTAACCCAACCGCGCCTTTGATTATGACGCTTGGAGATAAGCAAGTTTTACCAGGCTGGTGGGGGCATGTAGTCGCGCCCACCCATATAAGGGGATAAGGATCCACCTTTTCACCCACGCCTTCTTCCTCCTTTGCCTATCCATTCTTGCACACCCGAGCTCCAGCGCCCAAGTCCGCACTACCACCTCGACCTTCTCCAGTCATGTCTGGAGCGGGAGGCAAGTGGATGGTCTCCTCCGTCACGGAGGGACACATAAAAAAGCTGAGGAAGTCCGGATATCTGGCCAGCGACATCGTGCACTGACTCCCCGAGAAGGGGCAGCTCATCCCCACTCCTAGGCCCCATGAGAGGGTGGTATTTCTCCCCCATTTCTTCCGCGGACTGGGCTTCCCTTTGCATCCATTTGTCCGAGGGCTCATGTTCTACTACGGCCTGGATTTCCACGATCTGGCGCCGAACTTCATCCTCAACATCTCGGCGTTTATCATCATGTGTGAGGCTTTCCTCCGCATCCGCCCTCATTTTAGCTTATGGCTAAAGACCTTCAACATCAAGCCGAAGGTGGTGCGCGGCAGCCAGGCGAAGTGCGGCGGTGCCATGGTTGGCAAGATGGCCAACGTCCTGTGGCTCGAGGGCTCCTTTGTGGAGACCTTGAAGGGGTGGCAATTGGGGTGGTTTTACATCACTGAGCCGTGCGACTCCAAATGGGTCACAACCCCCGAGTTTCGGTCCGGACCCCCTATGCGGCTCACCTCCTGGAAGGAGACCGGCCTGTCGTGGGGTAAAAAAGGAGAGCTGACCGGACTCCAAACATGCATCCAAACCCTGGTGGACAAGAAGCTCAAGCTTGTCAACGTAGTCCAGGTTATGCTCATCCGCCTGATCCTCCCGTGTCAACGACGGGCCTTCAACCTGTGGGAGTTCGACCCAACGCAACATCAAACTCTAAACAGGCTCTTCGACACGACGTACGAAGATGCCTGGAGGGTGCTTTTGAAGGGCGCCGAGGCTCCCGCATCCGCTGCCGAGGATTGCAGATTCAGTACTCAGCATCACGCTCATGCGGTAAGCCGTTTTTGTCCTTTTATAGGGTATCAGTTTTTCATAGTTTGACTCTATGCGGGATCTGAGTTCCCTTATCTTTGATATGATTGGGTGGCGACGTCCGGACAGATCAACTGTCCGGCTCCTCTGCCCGAAGGCCCAGCGGACGCTCGCTTGGCGAAGCTGCTGGTTCCGGCGCCCTATGTGGTGCCGGAGAAGAAGGCCACGGAAAGGGCCACGGGGACTCGAAAGAGTGCCCGGTGCCAGGAGGTATCGGATTCATCATCCGACGGTCCCGAAGCGCCTTCCTCTCATGAAGACGAGGAGGAAGAAGAAGAGACCTCTCCCCCTCCAGCGGGAGGAGAGAAGGAAAGGAAGGTCGCCCTCTCCGAGGAGGCCGGAGGGTCCAAGAAGGGGAAAACCCTTCCTCCGGACTACTCCATCGACGCGATGACGACGAAGAGGAGTGGCAGCCCAGGGCCAAGCCCCTGGCGAAATCGTAAGTGTCCGGATACCGGGGTAATTCATAGTATTCGTTTTTCGCACAGCTTTTACTTATGTCGAATATGTTTATGCAGCCCACCCAAGGACCGGCTCGACGCATCGTCGAGCAGCTCACTGGACCCGTCGGAGGTGAACTCGCTTATGACGGCTTCATCCCCCCGCCCTCAGGTTCCAAGCCGGGAGGAGGTGGTCCTGGAGGCGCCGCAAGGCGACCTCCCGGACTCCAGGAGTAAAGGGGATGAAACCCCCCAGGGCTCCAAGTCCGGCTTAAGGCCGGCCACAGCTCCGGAATCTTCAAGGGTTCCAGAGTCTGGCGGGCGACCTCCTTCCAAGAGGAGCAAGCCTACCGTGCCGGTGACCTCTGTCCAACCGGAGGCACCGGACAATATGTTGGAGGCGCTCCAAGGTGCCTCCATCGACGAGGGGCACCGCACTATTATGAGTGCGGTGATCCTGAAAGTTCAGTCCTCCAAAAGCAGACTGACTAAAGCTTGTACAAGCCTTTTAACAGGCTTTGAGGTAAGTAAAGAATGTTCAAATAATGTTACTGCATAGACAGTAGCCCCTGATGCTCTGTTGGCCGTTCGGGAAGAAAAGCCGAATAGAGGATCAAAGAATTCACAGGAGTCTAACAAAAGGAGTCAAATATGCGTATGCAGGATTCTCTGCTAGCGTCCGCCGCACGGACTGTGGAAGTGGACGTGCTGAAGCAGAGTCTCGAGAAGTCCGAGCAAGAGCTCGGGCGTGCCAAGAAGCAGCTCGGGGAGAAGGAAGGTAAGAAATACCCTGTTTGAATATGTATATAAAAAGGTGCAATTGCAAAAAATGACAGCATTGACATGGCTATTGCAGGGGCCACGTCTGAGGTGGCGACCCTTAAGCAAGCACTGCTCGAGGCCGAGAAGAGTGCGGCCGTGGAGCGCACCGAGCGGGAGAGGTATGAGGCTGAGGTTGGCAAGGTGCGGCAAGAGCTCCAGGTTCTCATGAAGAAACATGAGAGTTTGGAGCTTGACTCGAAGATGCGAGTGTCCGAGCTTGCGGCAGCTATAGAAAATGCCAAGTCTGCCAAGGCCAAGTCCCAGAAGACCCTCCAGGAGTTGGATGAGGTGAAGAAGATTGCGGCGGGTAAGGCATTCTTTATGCAAAGCAAACACATAAACGTGAGTTACCTGTTACTTACCCTAATCCGGAGCTCTCTAGGAGCATTCGCAGATCTTCCCCGGAGTGTATCTGATGCCGCTGCATTCTATCGAGCCGAGGAGGGCAGCTCGACGGAGAAGGTGTTCTGGTCTCAGTACACTGAGGCCGGACACCCCGTGCCCCTGAGCAACCAGTTGAAGCAACTGGTCGAGCTCCACAAGGCGGCCGAACAGGCCATGAAGGGCCTCCTAGTTTGGCTGTGGCCTGGAGAGGCTCTGCCTGGGAGCTATTTTGGTCTAGTGCGGCGACTAGTGGAGGCCTGTCCGAGGCTTGAAGACATCAAGCGCTCCGTCTGCATTGAAGGTGCCCGTAGGGCCCTTGCCCGTGCTAAGGTGCACTGGGGCAAGCTGAATGCGGTGAAGCTTGTGAAGGAAGGGCCACCGCCGGGGAAAGAGCATCGCAAGCCCGAGAATTATTATAAGGATGTTCTGAAGGGTGCCCGCCTTGTTGCGGATGAATGTACCAAGGATGTATTTTTTGAGTAAAACCCGCTCGTGTTATCCTGTGCGCTGAAAACTTGTTCATATGCGCTAAGCAATGCTGCTTGAATTTAAAATATTACCTTCTGTGCGGCTGTTTATCAATACTGGGAGATGGCGAGTCGTCGGCTTCTGCCCCCATGCCGCTAGTGCTGGGGTGTTCGGGGATAAACCTGGGCGCTCTTTTTCGCATATTTGGGTCCTTCGAGGGAGGCGCTCAGCCCAACGAACGAGGGAATCGGACTATAATGCGTGAACACTCTCACTTAGCCATAGAATTCTATAATTTTAAATTTCGGCGAAGCCCCTAGTATTCGGAAGACCGATTTCGGGGCGCTATCCACGCCTTGGACGGACAGAGCCGACTCCTCGCCCGAAGCGGAATAAGTCTTTAGGGACTCAAAAAAACCTCTCGAACAGCGACCAGCTCTCGCTTCATCATGACAGTCAGTTTTAGCTTTCTCCACTGAGGTGCTCGGCCCAGCTCAACTGGGGCACAATCGCAGTGGTTCTCCTAGTGCTACCTTAGCCGATATAGCTGAACATAAGGCACCAAAACATAGGAGCCGGGCAAACCCAACTATTAACCCAAGACATGATTCGGAGCCGATGCATATAATGCTATAAGTTCGGGGTGCCGCACTTGTTAAAGTGTTCGGACTTCTCACACCATGTTGAGGGGTACTGAAGCCCCTGGCGTATTTTGGCCGTACCAAAGTGTACGGGTGCAACATGTCATTAAGGAACATATATATATATATATATTAAAAAGGTAATGCAAAAAATAGACAAAAGCTATGCATTGTTCATTAAAATAGCTGCGATCAAAGCAGAACGATACAAGTGATGCGATAAACGAAAAGTTGGACTATTTAACATGTCTGCTTCAGGGGCAAGCTGCGGGATAGTATGCGAAACAGGTATACTGCTCGTGATAGAGACCACCTGGGATTTCTGTAATGCGGCATGGCTTGTCTGCTTCCCTGGTCCTTGCATCGTTTGTGCAGCAATTGAACTGCCGAACAAGCCTTCCGAAGAATAGAGTCCTGGAAGTAAGAGAAAAGTATAAAAAAAGTCAGCAGCCCCTGGTGCGGTTTAAGCCGTGTTTTGGGCGTGCCGTGATGGTTCCCCTCCCCCTATGACCATGGTATTTCTAGGGCGTAGTTATGTACGTGAAGTACTGGCGTCTCCTTTTTGCGGGGGTTGGGGTTGGGGCCGCATTGCTACGCCTGCTCGGAACATGCCAGGCGGTCTTGTTGTAGGTTACTCTGGGCGCGCTTGACTGTGTCCGGACGTTTAATGGCCGGACTGGAGAACTGCCTGGAGAGGCTGCTTTGTACTTCCGCTGCAAGGGCCGCCGTGTGCTCCTCCGTTCGGAGGGAGCGTTCGGTGTTTCCATTGATCGTAATTACTCCTCGAGGGCCTGGCATCTTAAGCTTAAGGTATGCGTAGTTCGGGACCGCATTGAACTTGGTGAATGCGGTTCGCCCGAGCAGTGCATGGTAGCCACTGCGGAACGGGACTATGTCGAAGATTAACTCCTCACTTCGGAAATTATCCGGAGATCCGAAGACCACTTCAAGTGTGACTGAGCCTGTACAGCTGGCCTCTACACCTGGTATTACGCCTTTAAAGGTCATTTTGGTGGGCTTAATCCTCGATGGATCTATGCCCATTTTCCGCACTGTATCCTGGTAAAGCAGGTTCAGGCTAGTGCCGCCGTCCATAAGGACTCTAGTGAGATGAAATCCGTTAATAATTGGGTCGAGAACCAATGCGGCGAATCCGCCATGATGGATGCTAGTGGGATGGTCTCTTCGATCAAAGGTGATCGGGCAGGAGGATCATGGGTTGAACTTTGGGGCAACTGGCTCTACCGCGTATACGTCCCTTAATGTGCGCTTCCGCTCCCTCTTGGGGACGTGGGTGGCGTATATCATGTTCACCGTCCACACTTGTGGGGGAAAACCCTTCTGTCCATTGTTGTTCGGCGGCCGGGGCTCCTGGTCATCATCTCTATGCAACCCCTTGTCTTCATTGTCGGTGCTTAATCTGCCTGCCTGCTTGAACACCCAACAGTCCCTATTGGTGCGATTGGCCGGCTTTTTGGGGGTGCCATGTATTTGGCACAAGCAGTCGAGTATTCGGTCCAAGCTGGACGGGCCCTTGGGATTCCTTTTGAATGATTTTTTCCGCTGACCGGATTTAGAGCCTCTGAATCCAGCATTAACTGCCGTATCCTTAGCATTGTTGCCATTGATGCGGCGCTTCTATTGGTTGCGACGCGACCTGCCACTAATGTCCCTGGTGTCCGAACGACCAGGGTTCTTGGTCATATTGTTGCTACGAGCCAGCCAGCTGTCTTCTCCCGCGCAAAAGTGGGTCATGACTGCCGTGAGTGCTGCCATAGATTTCGGCTTCTCTTGTCCTAGGTGCCGGGCAAGCCACTCGTCACGGATATTATGCTTGAAGGCTGATAAGGCCTCTGCATCCGGACAGTCGAGTATTTGATTTTTCTTTGTTAGGAACCGTGTCCAGAATTTCCTGGCCGATTCGTCTGTCTGCTGAATTACGTGGCTTAGGTCGTCAGCATATGGGGGTCGCACATAAGTGCCCTGGAAATTGTCGAGGAATGCGGCTTCCAGGTCCTCCCAATAGCTGATTGACCCTGTTGGCAGGCTGTTAAGCCACTGCCGGGCTGGTCCTTTAAGCTTGAGTGGGAGGTATTTGATGGCGTGGAAATCATCGCCACAGGCCATGTGGATATGAAGGAGATAATCCTCGATCCATACCGCGAGATCTGTTGAGCCATCATATGATTCGATGTTTACGGGTTTGAAACCCTCGGGGATTTGATGATCCATTATTTCGTCTGTGAAGCACAATGGGTGTGCAGCGCCTCTTTATTGGGCGATATCATGACATAGCTCCAATGAGCTTTGTCTACTGTGTTCGGCCCTGCCGAATTTGTGACCGGCGTGACGGTTGTCGTCTCGAGCCGTGGGGTGCCTACGTGATCCGTAGATCGATCTTGTTTGCCTTGTCTTGTCCTCCAACATGTCTCGTAAGTCCGGCGCATATTCTCGTGCCTTGGTACGGGGTGCGGCTTGGGTGGAGGGCCATGAGGCCTCTCTGTCGCGGCCACGAGGTGGCCTGTCGGCCGCGTCGAGTGCTTCCTCCTCTAATCGGGGTAGCAACCTGCGCTTCGGGTAGCACTTGGAGGGGTGTTCGGGTTTATGCTCTTCGGCCGCAAGGACTTCAGTCCATCTATCGACTAGCCGATCTTGATCAGCTTTAAGCTGTTGCTGTTTTTTCTCGAGGCTTCTTCCCGTGTCCATAAGCCTGCGTTGAAAACACTCTTGTTCGACGGGATCCTCTGGCACGGCGAATTCGTCGTCGTCGAGGCTTGCCTCGTCTTCGGAGGGAGACATACAATTATTGTCCTCGACCTCTCTGTCGGCCGCTCTCTCATGAGGGCTGGTTTCTCCATCCTCCTGTGCTAAATTTTGCTCGGGGGGATGTTCTTCGGCGCTTTCTGGGGTATTATTATCTCCCGTGCTGGAATCGTCGTGTTTGTGTTGGCGGGATTTTGAGCGGCGCCGCTGACGCCGGCGCTTTTGCTGTTTCTTGGAGGGGTCATCCTCCAATGTTCCATCGTCCTCTCCCTCTTTTGGGGTGTCCACCATGTATATCTCATATGACGAGGTGGCTTTCCAGGGCCTAGTGGGCGCTGGTTCTTCGTCATCTCCTTCATCGGTGTCCATACCGTCGATGTCTTCGGAGTCGAAGTTGAGCATGTCGGTTAAGTTGTCGACAGTGGCTACAAAGTGGGTGGTGGGTGGGTTTTGAATTTCTTCATCGTCCGTACCCCAACCTTGCTGACTGTAGTCCGGCCAGGGCTCTCTTGACAAAGAGAGAGACTTCGGTGATTTCAGGATGTCGCCGAAAGGCGAGTGCTGAAAGACGTCCGCGGCCGTGAACTCCATGATCGGCGCCCAATCGGATTCGCTCGGCAGGGGCGCGGAGGGTTTGGAGTCCGGAGAAGAATCCGGCTCCATGGAGTCACGAGTCTTGCAGAGTACGGGGCTGGTGTTCGGCTCAACCGCCGTTGGGATCGCAACCCCCGAGGTGGCGTCCAACCGCCCATCCTCGATTGGCGCGGTCGGCTCCGAACTAGGGGTCAGAGCCGATGCGGGTGCGGCCTCCAGGGCTCTGTTCGGTGGCAGAGCTAGATCATGCTCGTCCTGACAGAGCGGCGCGCTGGCAGTGGTTCGAATCCGTCGAAGATCAAGTCCCCGCGGATGTCGGACGTGTAGTTTAACTTCCGAATCTGACCTGACAGCCAGGGGCGTAGCTTTCGATCTGCTCTAGATGGCCAAGTGAATCGGCCCGCAGTGCGAAGCCGCCAAAGATGAAGATCTGTCCGGGGAGGAAGGTCTCACCCTGGACTGCATCGCCATTGATGATCGTAGGATCCATCGGGCCTGACGGCGACGGCACAGAGGAACTCTTAATGAAAGCACCAATGTCGGTGTCAAACCGGCGGATCTCGGGTAGGGGGTCCCAAACTGTGCATCTAGGACGGATGGTAACAGGAGGCAGGGGACACGAAGTTTTACCCAGGTTCGGGCCCTCTCGATGGAGGTAAAACCCTACGTCCTGCTTGATTAATATTGATGATATGGGTAATACAAGAGTTGATCTACCACGAGATCAGAGAGGCTAAACCCTAGAAGCTAGCCTATGGTATGATTGTAGATGTGTATGTTGTCCTACGGACTAGAACCCTCTGGTTTATATAGACACCGGATAGGGTTAGGGTTACATAGAGTCGGTTACAATGGTAGGAGATCTGAACATCCGTATCGCCAAGCTTGCCTTCCACGCCAAGGAAAATCCCTTCCGGACACGGGACGGAGTCTTTAATCTTGTATCTTCATAGCCCAGGAGTCCGGCGGAAGGTATAATTCGGCTATCCGAACACCCCCTAATCCAGGTCTCCCTCAACGGGTATTCAATTTGTGGCAGTTTGACCCGGCCAAGCACCAGACGCTGCGAGAGCTCTTTGACACGACACACAAGGACGGCTGGAAGGTGCTGTTCAAAGGCGCCGAGGTACCTCCTCCCCTTACCGAGGACCGCGAACTCAATGCAAAGCGCCCTGCCAATCCGGTAAGTTTTTATATCTCACGGGATATTTATTTGCCCCAGTTTAATCATGTGCGGGATCTCAGCTTCCATGCCATTAACAGGACTGGGTAGAGAGAGCGGAGCAGATCGATTGCCTAGCCCCCCTGCCTGAAGATCCTATAGATGCTCTCCTAACGGAGATGCTGGTTCCGGCGCCTTACGAGGTGCCGATGAAGAAAGCCAAGAAGAAGGCCACGGGGACCCGAAAGGGTCTCTGGTGCAAGGTTATATCGGACTCATCGTCCGATAACTCTGAAGCGCACTCCTCCCATGAAAATGAGGAGGAGGAAGAGGAAAGTTCTCCCCCTAGCCAGGGGAGACAAGAAAAGGAAGGCTGCCCCAACCGGGGAGGCCGAAGGGTCCAAGAAGGGAAGGACCCTCCTTCCGGACTGCTCCACGACGGCCGCCCACAGCAATGATGAGTGGTTACCCAGGGACAAGCCCCTGGCGAAGTCGCAAGTATCCAGATACCATAGTAATTCCTAGTATGCTTTATTGTACTGCTTCTCCTTACGCTAAATATGATTATGCAGTCCGTCCCGAGCCCGTCTGGACGTATCTTTGTCGGACGGTTCTTTGGACTCGTCGGATCTGAATAGCGATTCACTTCCGACCGCCTCCACCCCTTGCCCTACGGACAACGTCAAGGTGTTGTCTCAAAAGGCACCGTGCCGAGGGGAGGTAGTCCTGGGGGCGCCTCGAGGCGACCTTACGGACCCTGGGCACAATGGGAGCAAGACTCCCATGGGTTCCAAGTTCGGCCCCCGGCCAAACACTGCGCCGGAACCTTCGGTGGTTCCGGACTCCGGCGGGCGACCCCCCGTGAAGAGGGGCAAGCCGCCTGTGCCAGTGGCCTCTGTCCATTCAGAGGCACCGGACAACTTGCTGGAAGCGCTCCGCGGTGCTTCCATCAATGAAGAGCACCACACTATCATGAGTGCGGTGATCGAGAAAGTTCAGTCTGCCAAAAACCGACTAACCGAAGGTTGTGCCAGCCTCCTAACAGGCTTTCGGGTAAGCAATCAAAATATAGGAAAATATTACCGCATAGATAGTAGCCCTGATGCTCTATTTGGCGTTCGTGAAGAAAGGCCGAATAGAGGATCAAATAACGACTCAGGAGTCTAATCAGAATATGTCTATGTGCATATGCAGGCTTCATTGCTGGCCGCTGCCGCACGTACTGCGGAGGTCGCTGCACTGAAGCAGGACCTTGAGCGGTTCGAGGAAGAGCTCGGCCGTACCAAGAGGCAGCTCGAGGAGAGCAAAGGTAAGCAATACTTGTCTATATATTAAAAAGAAATTCGGTTGTAAAGTAATAGGATCATCATGAATTTGCCAGGGGCGACGACTGAGGTGGCAACCCTGAAGAAGGCGTTGTCCGAGGCCGAAGACAAAGCGTCCAAGGAGCGCATTGAGCGGGAAAAGCAAGAAGCTCGGGTAGGCGAGGTGCAGCAAGAGCTCAAGGCACTCGCCAAAAAACACGAGTCCTTGGAGCTTGACTCTAAGACGCGAGGGTCTGAGCTTGCAAAGGCGCTCGAAAGCGCACGGAGCGCCAAGGCTGAAGCCCACAAGGCCCTCCAGAAGATTGATGTGGTGAAGAAGATAGCAGCGGGTAAGGCATTCATTATGCAAAGCAAGCATGTGAAGGAAACTTTTCTTTTACTTACCCGAGTTCGGAGCTCTCCCGGAGCTTTCACTAATCTTCCTCGCAGTGTACTGGATGCCGCAGAGTTTTACCGAGCTGAGGAGGGGAGCTCGACGAAAAAGTTGTTCTGGTCTCAGTATACTGGGACCGAACACCCAATGCCCTTAAGCGACCAGCTGAAGGAACTGGTCGAGCTTCACAAGGCGGCCGAACAGGCCATGAAGGGTCTTATAGTCCGGATGTGGCCTGGCGATCCCCTGCCTAGCAGCTACTTCGGTCTGGTGAGGCAGCTTGTGGATGCCTGCCCACGGCTTGAAGTCATAAAGCGGTCTGTTTGCATCGAGGGTGCGCGCAGGGCTTTTGCCCGGGCGAAGGTGCAGTGGGCGAAGCTGGACGCCGTAAAGCTGTTGAAGGAGGGGCCGCCGGAGGGCAAGGAGCATCGCTGCCCCGAAATGTATTATGATAGTGTCCTGAAGGGTTCCCTCCTTGTGGCGGAGGAATGTGCTAGAGATGTAATTTTTGAATGAACATGCTCATGTGATCCTGTAATGTGAAACGAGTTCATTTGCGCTATGCAATGCTTTTTGGATTTAAAATATTACCTTCTGTGCGGCCGTTTATAAAATCTGAGAGTTGGCCAGTCGTCGGCTTCTGCCCCCATGTAACTAGTACTAGGGTGTTTGGGATAAACCTTAGCACTCTTTATCCCAATTTTGGGTCCTTCGAGGGAGGTCTTTAGCACAACCAACCAGACAATCAGACTATAAGGCTTTATCACTCTCACTTAGCCATAGAAGTCTACAATTTTAAATTTTGGCGAAGCCCCTAGTATTTGGAAGGCCGAATTTGGGGCGCTATATACGCCTAAGTCGGGGAAGGCCGACTCCTCGCCTGAAGCGGAAAAAGTCTTTAAGGACTTGAGACATCTCGAACAATGACCAGCTCTCGCCTTATCATGACAGTCAGTTTTCGGCTTTCTCTACTGAGGTGCTCGTCCAGAAGAATCAGGACACAATCGCAGTAGTTCTCCCAGCGCTACCTTAGCCGATATAGCGGAACGTAAGGTACCAAAACATGGGAGCCGGGCAAGCCCAACTATTGACCCAAGACATGATTCGGAGCTGATGCATATAATGCTATAAGTTCGGGGTGCCGCACTGTCAAAAGTGTTAGGACTTCTCACGCCGTATTATGGGGTAAACGAAAGCCCCTGGCGTACTGACCGTACCAAAATGTACGGGCGCAAGTTGTCGTAAATGAACATATAAGAGAAGAAAAAGGATGGATAATGCAATAATAGACTAATGCTATGCATTGTTATTTAAATAATACGTCGAAGCGTACTGATACAAGTAGTGCAATAAGCAAAAAATAGGACTATTTGACATGTCCTATCCAAGGGCAAGCTGCGTATGGGTAGTAAAAAGCAGGTATATCGATTGTTATTAGAGACCACCTGGGGGTTCCCTTGTACGTCTTAGCTTCTTTCCTCCTTGGTTGTTCCTTCCTGTAATGTGTCCGGCAATCATACTGCCGGAAAGGGCTTCCAGAGAGCAAGGTCCTGAACGAGAAAAAATGATAAAGGTATGCAGCCCCTAGGGCGGTTAAGCCGCATTGCGGGACGTGCCCTGATCGTGCCCCCGCCTATGCCCATGGTATTTTCAGTGCGTAATTATGTACCCGCGGCACAGATTTCATCGCTTGACTGGGACTGGGACGGGGGCCAAATTGCTAGGCGAGCTCTGAACGTGCCAAGCGATCCTGTTGCAGGTTACTTCGGACTCACTTGACGGTGTTCGGGGGCTGTGTCGCCAAATTGGCGGTTTGCCTTAAAAGGCTGCTTTGTGCTTCTGCTGCGAGGGTCGCAGTGTGCTCTTCCGTGCGGAGCGAGCGTTTTGTGTTTCCATTGACTGTTATGACCCCCCTAGGTCCTGGCATCTTCATCTTGAGGTATGCGTAATGCGGTACCGCATTGAATTTTGCAAATGCGGTTCGCCCGAGCAGTGCGTGATAGCCACTGCGGAACGGGACGATATCCAAGATTAACTCCTCGCTTCGGAAGTTGTCCGGAGATCCGAAGACCACTTCCAGTGTGATTGAGCCCGTGCTATGGGCCTCTACACCTGAGATGACGCCCTTAAAGGTGGTTTTGGTGGGTTTGATCCTCGAGGGATCTATTACCCATTTTGCGCACTGTATCCTGATAGAGCAGGTTCAGGCTGTTGCCGCCGTCCATAAGGACTCGAGTGAGGTGAAATCCGTTGATGATGGGGTCTAGGACCAATGCGGCAGATCCGCCATGGCGGATACTAGTGGGGTGGTCCCTACGATCGAAGGTGATCGGACAAGAGGACCATGGGTTGAACTTTCGGGTGACGGGCTCCATCGCATAGACGTCCCTTAGTGCGTGCTTCCGTTCCCTCTTGGGAATGTGGGTTGCATATATCATGTTCACCATCTTCACTTGTGGGGGGAACCTCTTCTGTCCTCCCATGTTCGGCGACCGGGGATCCTCTTCGTCATCACTATGCAGCCCGTTGTCCTTGTTTTTAGCATTCAACTTTCCGGCCTGCTTGAACACCCAACATTCTCTGTTGGTGTGATTGGCTGGCTTATCGGGGGTGCCCTGGATTTGGCACGAGCAATCAAGTATGCGATCCAAACTGGATGGGCCCGGAGTACTTCTTTTGAATGGCTTTTTCCGCTGATCGGATCTAGAGCCTCTGAATCCGGCATTGACTGCCGTATCATCGGTGTTATCACCGTTGTTGCGGCGCTTGTGTCTGTTATAGCGTGGTCTGCCGTTGGCATCTTTGGTATCCGAAGTGCCCGGATTCCTTGATGTGTGGTTGCTGCTATCCTCACCCGCGCAAAAGCGGGTCATGAGTGTCGTGAGGGCTGCCATAGACTTCGGCTTCTCCTCGCCGAGGTGCCGAGCGAGCCATTCGTCACAGATGTTATGCTTGAATGCCGCTAAGGCCTCTGCATCTGGACAGTCGACAATTTGGTTTTTCTTAGTTAGGAACCGTGTCCAAAATTGTCTGGCCAATTCCCCTGGCTGCTGAGTTATATGGCTCAAGTCATCAGCATCCGGTGGTCGCACATAAGTGCCCTGGAAGTTGTCAAGGAATGCGTCTTCCAAATCCTCCCAAGTGCCGACGGAGTCTGCTGGCAAGCTATTCATCCAATGCCGAGCTGGTCCTTTGAGTTTTAGTGGGAGGTACTTGATGGCATGCAGATCATCACCGCGAGCCATGTGGATGTGGAGGAGGAAATCCTCAATCCATACAGCGGGATCTGTTGTACCCTCATACGATTCGATATTTACGGGTTTAAAACCCTCCGGGAATTCGTGATCCATAACTTCATCAGTGAAGCATAGGGGGTGTGCGGCGCCTCTGTGTCGGGCTATATCACGACGCAGTTCATATGAGTCTTGTCTTCTATATTCGGCCCGGACGGATTTACTTTTAGTGTATCCGGCGTGACGATCATCATCCCACGTTGGCGCGCGCCCCGTGACCCGTATATCGACCTTGCATGTTTTGCCCTGCTTTCCAATATGTCTCGCAGGTCCCGTGTGTTGCCCCGGGCCTTGGTATTTTTGTTTGAGTGGCAGCAGGGTGCAGGCTGAACTTCAGGCTGAAACGCCTCTCTGGCTCGGCCACAAGGTGGCTGGTCAGCCGCATCGTACACTGGTGATGTAGGTTTCAATGCTTCCTCCTCGAGTCAGGCTAGCGACCTGCACTTTGGGTAACTCTTGGAGGGCACTCGAGTTCGTATTCCTCGGCCGCAAGTCCATCTGTCTGCTAGCAAATCTTGATCAGCTCGAAGTTGTTGTTGCTTTTTCTTCAAGCTATTTGCTGTGGCTATAAGCCGGCGCTTGAAGCGCTCCTGCTCGACGAGATCCTCAGGCACGATAAATTCTTCATCGCCGAGGCTCACCTCGTCTTTGGAGAGAGGTATGTAATTGTCCTCCTCCGATTCTCTATCTGCTGCCCGCTCTGGAGGGCTAGCTTGTTCACCCTCCCGCTCTAAATCGTGCTGGAGGGGATTGTTTTCGTCTTCGGCACTATCCAGAGTGTTATTGTCTCTTGTGCCGGCATCACTACTTTTGCTATGGCGGGACTTAGAGCGGCGCCGCTGACGTCGGCGCTTTGGTTGCTTCTTGGAGGGGTCATCCCCCGCTGTCTCGTCGCCATTGCCTTCTTTGGGGGTGTCCACCATGTATATATCATATGATGAGGTGGCGGTCCAGCGCCCTGTGCGAGGTAGTTCCTGTTCGTCTCCTGCATCGTCATCCATACCGTCGATGTCTTCAGAGTCGAAGTCGAGCATGTCGGTTAAATCGTCGATAGTGGCTACTAAGTGCGTGGTGGGTGGGCAGCGAATTTCTTCGTTGTCCGCATCCCATTCTAGCCGGACATAGTTCGGCCAAGGTTCTCCTGACAAGGAGAGAGACCTTAATGAATTTAGCATGTCGCCAAAAGGTGAATGCTGAAAGATATCCGCGGAGGTGAACTCCATGATCGGCGCCCAATCGGATTCGATAAGCATAGACATAGGCGGCTCGGAGTCCGTGGCCGGAGACGAATCTAGTGGTTCGGCAACACGGCTCTCGTAAGGGGTGAAGTCAGTATCCGGCTCTATCGCCACTAAGAGTGCAGCCTCCATGGCGGGGTCTATCCACCCGTCCTCGGATGGCGCAATTTGCTCTGGATTGAAGGCCAGAGGAGTTGCAGGTGTGATCTCCCGAACACTGTCCGATGGCAGAGCTAAATCATGCTCGTCGTGATCGTGTGGCGCACCTGACATGGGCCCGAATCCATCAAAGATCAAGTCTCCGCGGATGTTGACAGTGTAGTTTAAGTTTCCGAACCTGACCTGATGGCCAAGGGCGTAGATCTCGGTTTGCTCCAGATGGCCAAGCGAGTTGGCCCGCAGTGCGAAGCCACCGAATATGAAGATCTGTCCGGGGAGGAAAACCTCACCCTGGACCACATCGTTACCGATGATCGAAGGAGCCATCAAGCCTTATGGTGACGACAAAGTGGAACTCTCAATAAAAGCACCAATGTCGGTGTCAAAACCGGCGGATCTCGGGTAGGGGGTCCCGAACTGTGCGTCTATGGCGGATGGTAACAGGAGGCGGGGGACACGATGTTTACCCAGGTTCGGGCCCTCTTGATGGAGGTAATACCCTACTTCCTGCTTGATTGATCTTGATGATATGAGTATTACGAGAGTTGATCTACCATGAGATCGTAGAGGCTAAACCCTAGAAGCTGGCCTATGGTCTGATTGTTGTCGTACTACGGACTAAACCCTCCAGTTTATATAGAAACCGGAGGGGGCTAGGGTTACACAGAGTCGGTTACAAGGGAGGAGATCTACATATCCATATTGCCAAGCTTGCCTTCCACGCCAAGGAGAGTCCCATCCGGACATGGGACAAAGTCTTCAATCTTGTATCTTCATAGTCCAACAGTCCGGCCAAAGGATATAGTCCGGCTGTCCGGAGACCCCCTAATCCAGGACTCCCTCAGCTGCCCCCGTACTTTTCTTCAGTGTCGAGCACTTTGTTCCATCTATTGTTGAGTGTATTTTGCGCAGCCTAAAGCCTTTGCTTCTGCTTCTTCCGACTCCTCGCGGTGGCAATAAGCCTTCTATGGAGGTCCTCTTGCTCTGAGTTCCTTTCCGGGATGATGTGTGCATCGTCATCCGAACTGTTCTTCTCTCCGGAGACAGGTTGATGAGCTTTACCCTCGGCGTCGCCGTGATCGGACAACAGCTCCGTACTATGTTCGCTGTCCGCTGGTTCATCCTGCTCTGTCACTGGGTCCATGTGGTCGTCGCTTGCTTTGGAGTCTTGATAACCCACAAGTATAGGGGATCCCAACAGTTTTCGAGGGTAGAGTATTCAACCCAAATTTATTGATTCGACACAAGGGGAGCCAAAGAATTTTCTCAAGTATTAGCAGCTGAGTTGTCAATTCAACCACACCTGGAAACTTAATATCTGCAGCAAAGTGTTTAGTAGCAAAGTAATATGATAGTAGTGGTAACGGTAACAAAAGGTAACGATAGCAAAAGTAATGTTTTTGGTATTTTGTAGTGATGGTAACAATAGAAACGGAAAAGTAAATAAGCGAAGAAAAATATATGAAAAGCTCATAGGCAATGGATCAGTGATGGAGAACTATGCCGGATGCGGTTCATCATGTAACAGTCATAACCTAGGGTGACACAGAACTAGCTCCAGTTCATCGATATAATGTAGGCATGTATTCCGAATATAGTCATACGTGCTTATGGAAAAGAACTTGCATGACATCTTTTGTCCTACCCTCCCGTGGCAGCGGGGTCCTTACGGAAACTAAGGGATATTAAGGCCTCCTTTTAATAGAGTACCGGAACAACGCATTAACACATAGTGAATAAATGAACTCCTCAAACTACGGTCATCACCGGTAAGTATCCCGATTATTGTCACTTCGGGGTTAACGGATCATAACCCATAATAGGTGACTATAGACTTGCAAGATAGGATCAAGAACTCTCATATATTGATGAAAACATAATAGGTTCAGATCTGAAATCATGGCACTCGGGCCCTAGTGACAAGCATTAAGCATAGCAAAGTCATAGCAACATCAATCTCAGAACATAGTGGATACTAGGGATCAAACCCTAACAAAACTAACTCGATTACATGATAGATCCCATCCAACCCATCACCGTCTAGCAAGCCTACGATGGAATTACTCATGCACGGCAGTGAGCATCATGAAATTGGTGATGGAGGATGGTTGATGATGACGATGGCGACGGATTCCCCTCTCTGGAGCCCCGAACGGACTCCAGATCAGCCCTCCCGAGAGGTTTTAGGGCTTAGAGGCGGCTTCGTATTGTAAAACATGATGAATCCTTCTCTCTGATTTTTCTCTCCCCGAAACCAAATATATAGAGTTGGAGTTGAGGTCGGAGGAGCTCCCGGAGGGCCCACGAGGTAGGGGGCGCGCCCCCCACCATCGTGGACAGGTGGTGGGCCTCCTAGCCTTCATCTTTTGGATGGATTTTTTATATTTTCCGAAAAAGTTGTCCAGTGAAGTTTCAGGTCATTTCGAGAACTTTTGTTTCTACACATAAATAACACCATGGTAATTCTGCTGAAAACAGCGTCAGTCCGGGTTAGTTCCATTCAAATCATGCAAGTTAGAGTCTAAAACAAGGGCAAAAGTGTTTGGAAAAGTAGATACGACGGAGACGTATTAGAGTCTACTGGGGTATTAATCTCTTGCGCTGTTATCGCTGTTTTTGCCATGGCGGGATTTGGAGCGGCGCCTACGTTGTTGCTTTGGTTGATTCTCGAGGGAATTATCCTCCGCTGCATCCTTCCGTTCCTCGTCATTGTTTTCTTTGGGTGTATCCACCATGTATATATCATGTGATGAAGTGGTTGTCTAGCGCCTTGTGGTTGGTGGTTATTGTTCCTCTCCCGCATCGTCGTCCATACCGTCGATATCTTCGGAGTCGAAATCAAGCATGTTCTGTTAGGTCGTCGACAATGGCTATTAAGTGGGTGGTGGGTGGGGAATGAATTTCTTCGTCGTCCGCTCCCCACTCAAGCCGGACATAGTTCAGTCAAGGGTCTCCTGACAAGGAGAGAGACCTCAATGAATTTAGCACGTCATCCAAGGGCGAGTGCTGAAAGATATTCACGGAGGTAAACTCCATGATCGGTGCCCAATCAGATTCGATGGGCATGGACGCAGGCGGTTCGGAGCCTGTGGTTGGGGACGAATCCAAGGATCTGGCAACACAGGTCTCGTAGGAAGTGAAGTCAGTATTTGGCTCTATCGCTGCTGAGTGTGTGGCCTCCGTGGCGGGGTCCATCCACTCGTCCTCGGATGACACGATATGCTCCAGATTGAGGGCCGGAGTAGCCACAAGTGCGATCTCTCGAACACCGTCCGGCGGCAGAGCTAAGTCATGCTCGTCATGGTTGTGCAGTGCACCTGACATGGGCTCAAATCCTTCGAAGATCAAGTCTCCGCGGATGTCAGCAGTATAGTTCAAGCTTCCAAACCTGACCTGATGGACAGGGGCATAGCTATTGATCTACTCCAGATAGCCAAGCGAGTTGGCCCGCAGTACGAAGCCACCGAATACAAAGATCTGTCCGGGAAGAAAAACCTCACCCTAGACCGCATCATTGCTGATGATCGAAGGAGCCATCAAGCCTTATGGTGTCGACACAGTGGAACTCTCAATGAAAGCACCAATGTCGGTGTCAAAACTGGCAGATCTCGGGTAGGGGTCCCGAACTGTGTGTCTAAGGCGGATGGTAACAGAAGGCGAGGGACACAATGTTTACCCAGGTTCAGGCCCCCTCGATGGAGGTAATGCCCTACGTCCTGCTTGATTGATCTTGATGATATGAGTATTACAAGAGTTGATATACCACGAGATCCTAGAGGCTAAACCCTAGAAGCTAGCCTATGATTATGATTGTTGTTGTCCTACGGACTAAACCCTCCATTTTATATAGACACCGGAGGGGGCTAGGGTTACACAAAGTCGGTTACAAGGGAGGACATCTACATATCTGAACTGCCAAGCTTGCCTTCCACGCAAAGGAGAGTCCCACCCAGACACGGGACGAAGTCATCAATCTTGTATCTTCATAGTCCAACTGTCCGGCCAAAGTATATAGTCCGGCTGTTCGAGGACACCCTAATCCAAGACTCCCTCGGAGGGGCCATCATCACCATGAAGGCCAAGGACCAGAGGGAGAACCTCTCCCCATCCAGGCGGAGGCTATGGAGGAGGAAGCACAAGGGGGAGAATCTCTCCTCCTCTCTCTCGGTGGCACCGGAGTGCCATCGGGAGGGGAATCATCGCCGCGGTGATTGTCTTCATCAACATCACCATCCTCATCTCTTTTACGCGGTCCACTCTCCCGCACCCTGCTGTAATCCCTACTTGAACATGGTGCTTTATGCCACATATTATGATCCAATGATGTGTTGCCATCATATGATGTTTTGAGTAGATATCATTTGTCTTGGGGTTGATTGATGATCTAGATTGGTATGAGTTGTATGTTTTATTTTGGTGCTGTCCTATTGCGCCCTCCGTGTCGCGCAAGTGTGAGGGATTCCCGCTGTAGATTGTTGCAATACGTTCATGATTCTCTTATAGTGGGTTGCTTGAGTGATAGAAGCATAAACCCAAGTAAGGGGGTTGTTGCGTATGGGATAAAGGGGACTTGATGCTTTAATGCTATGGTTGGATTTTACCTTAATGATCTTTAGTAGTTGCGGATGCTTGCTAGAGTTCCAATCATAAGTGCATATGATCCAAGAAGATAAAGTATGTTAGCTTATGCCTCTCCCTCATATGAAATTGCAATGACGACTATCGGTCTTGTTAACAATTGCCTAGGACAGTCCCGCACACCGATCCATCATTATTCCACACTCGCTATTTATAATACTTAAGTAATATATTCTAACTTTATGATAACAACACCTACTTTTATATTTCAGCTCTCCGATATCATGCAAAGTTATCATCTTCATACCCACAACGTACTTTTATTTCTCGTTTCTAACTGGAAGCAAATGTTCGGTGTACGTAGAGTCGTATAGGCAGATAGGACTTGAGAGAATATTGATCTTACCTTTAGCTCCTTGTGGGTTCGACACCCCATACATATCACTTCCACCTTTGGGAATTGCTACGATGATTCGCTGCACTTGGGGATTATCAGAGACGGAGGCATAACCAGACTGTGGTCCACAATACAGCTCGACCTTCCCGGGACACACATACTTTTACTTTACTTTTTATCCTTTTCAGGTTTCTTTTCCACAGGCCCCTCTCGATGGCCTAATAATCGGTCCTTCTGAAGGAAGGATATACCAAGGTGGCATGTAGCACGAACGTGTGGGGGAATCTCTAGATGCTCTTCATAACGATCATTCTACCTGTTTTTAGGACCCGTACGCAGCTCCCCCTTGGTCTTGGCAGGTTAAATAGCCACTATTTCTTATCGCACTATTTGTACAAATACGCTTTGACGTATTAATCAAAATTATAATGGAAACAGTTTGCGGCCCAACTTATGTGGCACTAGCTTACTACTTCATTTTATTTCGCTATTCTTATCGATTGCATCCATACACTTTGGTACGATGTAGTTCGCCAGGGGCTTTATTGCGCTCCATACTACGACAACAAGTCCGAATACTTTTACAGCATAGTTCGGCCCCCGAATTTAGCATTATATGCATCGGCTCCGAATCATGTCTTTGGTCAATAGTTGGGTTGCCCGGCTCCTGTGCTTACTACCTTACGTTCCGCTCTATCGGCTAGGGTCGTAAAAGTAGAACTACTACGATTGTGTCCTGGTTTATCCAGATGAGCACCTCAGTAGAGAAAGCCAAAAACTGACTATCATGATGCGGCGTGAGACGGTCAACTCTTCGGAGGTTAAAAGTCTTTTGCGATTTTTTCTGCATTGTGTGATGAATCGTCCTTCATCCGATCAGGTGTTTACAGCACCCTAGTCCAGATTAAATGCTAACTAGGGGCTGTACCTACATTTTTATTGTCAAACTCCTATGGCTAAGTGAGGGTGATAAAGCCACATAGTCCGATTGCATGGTTCGTTGCGCTAAACACCTCCTTCAAGGACCAAATTCTTGGATCAAGAGTGTTTAGATTCCATCCCGAACACCCTCGTACTACCTACATGGGGGCTGAAGCCGATGACTGACCAACTCTCAGATTTAATAAAAATGACTGCATAGGAGGAAATTTTTTAAATAATAAATAAGCATTATATTACATAATGTCTTTCTTCCATCATACAAGACAAGATAACATGAATGTATTCATTCGAAGATAATATCTTTTGAACAATGGCCCTCTACAATGCGGGACCCCTTGAGGACATCGTCAAAATATTGCTCCGGTGTGCGGTGCTCCTTGCCAGCGGGCAGTCCCTCGGTCGCGAGCTTGACGACATCCATCTTCGCCCACTGTACCTTGACATGGGCGAAGGCCATCCACGCACCCTCAATGCAGACTGATCACTTGATGATGTCAAGCCGGGGGCAGGCATTGACCAGCCGCTTCACGAGCCCAAAGTAACTGGTGGGTATGACTTCGGTAGGCCATAGCCGGATTATTAAATCCTTCATGGCTAGTTCGGCCACCCTATGCAGTTCAACCATCTATTTTACCTGATCGCTAAAGGGCACCGGATGTTCTGGCGCAAGGTATTGTGACCAGAACAGCTTCTCCATTGAGCTCCCCTCTTCGGCTCGGAAGAACTCTGCAGCGTCGACAACACTGCGCGGTAAATCTACAAACGCTCCTAGAGAACTCCAAATCCGGGTTAGTAAGCGATACCTATTCCTCACATATTTGCTCTACATAATGAAGGCCTTACCCGCCGCGATTTTTCTGGCCTCTTGGATCTGCTCGAGGGTGCCCTGGGCTTCGACCCTGTCATCGTGTGTGCTTTGGCGGGCCTTGGCGAGTTCGGACTCTTCATCCGCAATGTGGCGCTCCAAGGATTCATATTTCTTCACAGCGTCATGGAGCTCCTGATGGACCTCACCGACCCTGACCTCATCCTTTTCGCGGGCGGCTTGTTACTTTGCCGCTCTCTCCTCGGCCTCGGCCAGCGCCTTCTTGAGGATTTCCATCTCGGTTGCCGCTCCTAACAAATATCATGGCACTATGGTCAGCACAAATCATTCATCCTTTCTGGATTTACAAAAGGTCATCGCATACCTTGCTTGTCTTCTAGCTGCTTTTTAACACAGCCGAGTTCTTCCTCGGCCCGCTCTAGACTCTGCTTTAGTCCGGAGACTTCGGCAAAATGAGAGGTCGCAGCCAGCAATGACACCTGCTTATTCACATAAGACATATTTGGTTAGTCTCATGCGAAAATTACTTGATCCTCTGTCTGGCTTTTTCTTTCCGAACACTGAACAGAGTCTCAGGGGCTACTGTCTATACTATGACATTCTTTTTATACAATTGCATCGCTTACCTCAAAGCATGTTAGAAGGCTTGTGCAGGCTTCGGTCAGCCCGCTCTTTGCGGACTGAATCCTCTCAACCACCGTACCCATGAGGGTACGGTGTTCCTCAACAATGGAAGCACTTCGCAGCGCTTCCAGTAGAATATCCGGTGCCTCTGGATGGATAGAGGTCACTAGTGAAATTGGTGCAACTCCTTCTTTTGAAGGAGGCTGCTTGCCAGATTCCGGAGCCGTGTAGGTCTCCGGGGTCATATTCGGATGAGGACCGAATTGGATATGGCCCCCATCGCCAGTCTCCATGGGGATCTGCTCCCCCATGTGTCCGGCGGCCGAGGTATCATCCTCTGGCGCCACCGTGACGGCCTCCTATGCCTTCCCCAGAGCCAGGAGGGTCCTTCGAGACAGCACTTCAGCATCCTCCATAGTCTTGAGAGAGGATGCCGCCGGAAGGGACCCACTGTCCATCACCTTCGGATCCAGCGAGTTTCCTGAAGATGAGGATCGCTCGAGGTCAGAACGAGCCGGACTGCAAATGCATGATTCAACACGTTAAAATTATGAAGTAAAGAGGTTGGGTATATGAACGCGTCAGTGCCCTTGAGTACTCACGATTCGGCTAGGGGCTTATCTCTGGCGTGCCACTCCGAGCTGCTATCAATGTCCCTCGCGGAGTTGTCCACGGTAGAGGCCTTCCCCTTTTTGGACGCCTCTGCCTCCAGATGCATGGAGGCCGCCCTTTTCTTCCCCCCCTGAGGGGGGGTAATTGCTTTCCTCCTCTTTCTCGTCGTCAGTGACGGGAGGGGAGGGGTTTCGGCGTCTTCGAACATCACGTCCGAAGTGCCCTTATAGCGGAGGCCACCTCTGGTCCCCTTGGCCTTCTTATTTGCCTTCTTCTTTGATGCTTGATAGGGCGCCGGAACCAGCATCTTCATCAGAAGCGGGATTGTTGGTTCTACGGGCAGCGGAGCCGGACACTAAATCCGCTCTGCCTTCTTTGTCCAGCCCTGGAAAAACAAATAGGGAAGCTTAGACATCTTCCTGGAGTATGCAAGTAAAGGGTACAACTTGAAATACGAAAAACTTACCGCACTAGCGGGATGGGCCAGGTCGTCGCCGGCCACGTCTTGTTGGCCTTGAAGAGCACCTTCCAGATGTCTTCGTGCATAGTGCCGAAGAACCGTTGCAAGGTCTGGTGCTTGGCCGGATCGAACTCCCACAAATGGCAAGTCCGGCTTTGGCATAGAAAGATCCGGCAAGCGAGCATCACCTGGATCACATTGACAAGGTTGACGTTCTTGCCCACCATGCTCCTGATGTGCGTCTGAAGTGCTGTCAGCTCGTCTTACGAAGACCAATCCAGGCCCTTCTCTAGCCAGGACGTGAGCCACATCGGGGCGCCGGACTGGAATTCAGGGGCCGCGCTCCAGGTGGCGTAGTGAGATTCTGTGACGTAGAACCACTACTGTTGCCACCCTTTGACGGTTTCCACGAAGGTACCCTTGGGCCATATGCCGTTGGGCATCTTGCTCACCATGGCGCCTCCGCACTCTGCGTGTTGGCCATCCACCACCTTCGGCTTCACGTTGAAGATCTTCAACCACAGTCCAAAGTGGGGTGGGATACAGAGGAAGGCCTCGCACACGACAATAAATGTCGAGATGTTGAGGAAGGAGTTGGGGGCCAGATCATGGAAATCCAGCCCGTAGTAGAACATGAGCCCGCGAATGAATGACTGGAGTGGGAATCCCAATATGTGGACGAAGTGGGGGGGTAAACACAACCCTCTCATGGCGCTCCGGGGTGGGGACGATCTGTCCCTTGACCGGAAGCCGGTGGGAGATTTCCTTGGCTAAGTACCCGGCCTCCCGGAGCTTGGTGATGTCCTTCTCCTTGACGGAGGAAACCATCCACTTGCCTTGCGCTCCAGATCCGGACATGGCTAGAGTGCTTTTTTGAGGAGGAATGGATGGAAGCTTGGGCGCTGGAGCTCGAGAATGGATGGGCAGAGAGAAGGAAGACGTGGGTGAAAGAGGTGAATCCTTATCCCTTTATAAAGGCAGTGAATATCAAGCGCCTCCCCACTCTCCTATTCCCCAAGGGTCATGCCGGCGGCGTGGTTGGATTACCCATGCCCGTATTGATGAGAATCCCATAATAAGAGGACACGATCTCTGTTTGACAAGACCTTCCAATAAAACCGCATCTTGAAACATGGAGCGGGAGGTTAAAAATGGTTCGAAATAATGACCGAGCTGTGATGTGATGTCACGCTACAAAAGTTGTTAGTGGATTGGACTCATAAAATATTATACTCTCTGCGTGTGGTACTCGTTTTGCAGAGTCGGACACGTTTTCTGTGTCCGAATGCTGTTTTGGAGTATTCGGAGAAGGAACCCGCCTTGCAAAGCCAACGACAATCTGCATGCCGAACACCTCATCATTGAAGCCTGGTTCAGGGGCTACTAAGGGAGTCCTGGATTAAGGGGTCCTCGAGCGTCCGACCTGTTGGACATGGGCCGGACTGATGGGCCGTGAAGATACAAGACAGAAGACTCTCTCCCATGCCTGGATGGGACTCTCCTTGGCATGGATGGCAAGCCTGGCATTCGGATATGAAGATTCCTTTCTCTATAACCGACTTTGTGCAAACCTAGCCCCCTTCGGTGTCTATATAAACCGGAGGGTTTAGTCCGTAGGGGCGATCATAATCATAATCATACAGGCTAGACTTCTAGGGTTTTAGCCATTACGATCTCATGGTAGATCAACTCTTGTAATCCTTATACTCATCAATATCAATCAAGCAGGACGTAGGGTATTACCTTCATCAAGAGGGCCCGAACCTGGGTAAAACATCGTGTCCCCTGCCTCCTGCTACCATCAACCTTAGACGCACAGTTCGGGACCCCCTACCCGAGATCCGCCGGTTTTGACACCGACACCCCCTCCTTCCTTCTCTCATATTCCTCCTTCCTTTCTTCTTCTACTTGGAATAGGAAAGGGGGGACCGAATCTTACTTGGACCGGGAGTCCAAGTAGGACTCCCCCATGGCGCGCCCCCCTAGGGTCGGCCACCTCTCCTCCCCCCTTTATATACGTGGGAGGGGGCACCCCAAAGACACACCAAATCTTCTCTTAGCTGTGTGTGGTGCGCCCCTCCACGGTTACACACCTCGGTCATATCATCGTAGTGCTTAGGTGAAGCCTTGTGCCGGTAACTTCATCATCACCGTCATCACGTCATCGTGCTGAAGGAACTCTCCCTCGTCCACAACTGGATCAAGAGATCGAGGGAAGTCATCGAGCTCAACGTGTGCTGAACACGGAGGTGCCGTATATTCCGTGCTTGGATCGGTTGGATCATGAAGACGTTCGACTACATCAACCGCGTTACTAAATGCTTCCGCTTTCGGTCTACGAGGGTACATGGACACACTCTCCCCTCTCGTTGCTATGCATCTCCTAGATAGATCTTGCGTAATCGTAGGAAATTTTTTGGAAGACGTCGTTCCCCAACAACTGTGCCAAGGCCCAGCAGGCCTGCCCACCAACTGCCCCTGGCTATAACCCCACCCTGGGGGCACCAAACCCTAGCCCAACCCCACAACCCCCCACGTTCCCCCACTCTCTCCTTCCTCCCCTCCCCCTCGATCGGATCAGGGCAACCCCGACCGGCCCCGCCAATCGCCGCTGCCGCACGGGGATCCGCCCCGTCGACCGCGCCCCGCGGCCCCCCAACGCAGGCACCACCGCACCAGCGCCGCCTGGTCGCTGCCGCCCCAACCACGTCGCCTCCCCCGTTCTCTCCCCGAACTGGGCGCCATCCGCCCCGCCGTGCACCAACCCCAACGTCCCCGACGCCGGCGCCTTTGACATCGCCACCCCTTCCGCCTCCCCGAGCGCAATGCCGCACCCTACGCTCCGCTGTGAGCCCCCGCTGATTCCCCCTCCTTCCCCCTCATCTTTGTCGTCGTAGGTGGCCGCGCACGCCATTGGCCACCATGGCCGCACTCTGGCCATCCCCCATCCATGCGCTGGCCTCGCCTTCTCTGGCTGCGGCCTCCAGCCTCGCCCGCGCTCTTCGCCCGTGCCGCCTCTCACTCAGACAGACGCCCCTCCCTCCGCCGGCGCCACCTGCCGCCACCAGCCTCACCCTGCTCACCAGGGCCGTCCACGAGCGAGCCTCGCCGAGCCCGCTCGCTGGCCGCGTCCTCCCAGCGCCAGCCTCATCGCCCGCCTCTGTCCCCGCTTCACCGCACCACCGCGCCCACCCCGCGCTATTGCTCGTCGTCCGCCCCTGCCCCGCAGCCCTGATCTGGCCGGCCACCCTCGTCCGTGCCCAGCGCCACTCCGTCGTGCCGCGTGCTCCGGCGTCCAACGCATGGTGCCCACACTCGTGCCCCCTGGGGCTCCGCCCCTATCCGTTCGCCCGTAACCGTACACCCGCCCCGTATGGACCTGGGCCTATGGCGAATGGGGCCCACGCCCCGGTCTAAAAAACGAAAAAAATGTTAATAAAACTAAAATAAATATTAAAATTAATCAATTAATTAGTGGTTTAGTTCATTAACTTAATTAATTTAATTTAATTAACTAGATAAATAGTTAACTAACTTACTAAACCTTAGACAATGACATGTGGACCCCCGCACACTGTTTACTTTTGACCTAGTCAACTCTAACCTTGTTGACTTTGACTGGACCCACTTGTCATGCACTCAGGGTAGTATTCCATGGGTACACCTAGCAAATTCAGCTTATTTTCGAATTAAAATATGATTCAAGAATTTCCGGAATATTGCTAAAACTTTAATAATTCATAGAAAAATAATCGTGGCTCAAATTAAAATACTTTGTACATGAAAGTTGCTCAGAATGACGAGACGAATCCGAATACGCTGCCCATTCGTATGCCACACATTCCTAGCATAGCAAACCTGCAACCTTCCCCCTCCATTTCGTCTGTCCGAAAATGCCTAGCTTCGGGAAAACATTCTCGGATGTTTCCCCCTTCATCGGTATCATGTAGCCCTGCGTTAGAACACCCCTAGCACTGCTTATTGCTTGTCATGCATCTGTTTGCTCTGTATTACTGTTTCTTGCCCCTCTTCTCGCTGGTAGACCTCGAGACCGATGTTGCACTACTAGGAAAAGGGCTATAGATGATATGGACATTAATGGTGCATCGTGTATGTGGTGCGCCACTACTATATAGCAGTGGCCCACCAGATACAGGTGCGCCATTAGTAATATATTACTAATGGTGCACCTGGTGTGTGGTGCGCGTAGTTTTGAAAAAGAAAAAAAAATTGTTAGTAATGGCGCACCATGGGATAGTGCGCCATTACTAGTTGACATAGTAAAGGCGCACCACACCCACCGTGCGCCATTAGTAGTTTAATAAAAAAATTTAAAAAAATTGTTAGTAATGGCGCACGAGTGGACGGTGCGCCATTACTAACCCTGGTGCTAAATGCACCCCCCGGGTGGACCGCCTTTTCAGTTTTAAAAAAATAAAAGAAAATGATGAAAATGTCAAAAAAAATAAGTTTCCCATGTGATATGTGGTCTAGTTGTTGGGAAAATTTACAAATATGAATTTCGACTGTATTTGCAAAATTTCTCTGGAATTTAGTAAAATGGGCATAACTTTTGCATACGAACTCGGATTAAAAAGTTTTTATATGAAAAATCATCTACTCGAAAAGTTACATCCGAGTTGAACCCGGAGAACCTTGTTCGACATCTTCAAAATCCCCAAAAACCTAATAAAACGAAAGATACGGGGCTTTTAAGATCTAGAGGGGGGAAATGAAAAAAAATTCAAACTTACTAGTGGCGCACCATTTGCTAGGTGCGCCACTAGTAACAGAAAAAAAAATGGTTTCAAAAAAAAATTTGGATTTTTTTTCAAAATATGATACGTAATATGACTGGGAAGTTTGAAATATTTTTTCAAAAATTCATCATACTCATGAATATGAACAAAGTCCTAGACATCAACAAGGTTTAATAGGATTGATATGATAGATATATCAACAAGTGCCTGTGAAGTGAGCTGGTGCTGGGGTTGGATAGAACTGCAAAGTTAAGCATGCTCGGCCTAGAGTAGTGTGAGGATGGGTGACCTTCTGGGAAGTTTGACCATAGAGTGTGATTTGACTTGAGATTAAGCCATAGTAACCCGAGATTAAGAAATAAACGAAAAAAATAAAAAAAATTTAATAGTTTTTTTAAAAAAGATTGAAAAAATTGATTTTTTATAATTTTTTTAGAAAAATGATACTAATGGCGCACTTCTATGTGGTGCGCCATTAGTACACTAGATACTAATGGTGCGCCTGTGGGATACTAATGGCGCGCACCACAGGTGCGCCATTAGTAAAAAATACTAATGGCGTGCTACTAGTGGCGCACCTGTAGTGCGCCATTAGTAGGCAAAACAGGTGCGCCACTAGTAGGCCTTTTCATAGTAGTGCTAATTCCGATGTGATCGACTACATCGTTGACGAACCTTCTTCCCTTTCAACAGAGCTTCCAAGCAAGCCCCCCTTTGATCATCCCGATATCCCCCACTCCATTCTCTCATGATTGCATTAGATTTGGCTGCTGTAATTGATTGATCCTATTCTGATGCATAGCCTGCTTTTGTAACCTGCTCATTGTACCTTACTTGCTTATCCTAAACTGCTTAGTATAGGTTGGTTAATGATCCATCAGTGACACCCACCTTGTCCTTGTTGCCCCTGCTTCATCATCGACGACTCGATCAACGTGATCGACGACCAGAGCCCGACACCTCACATCACATCACGCCCCTTTTGTTGCTCGACTCTACAGAGCTACTATCGAGTGTCGGGGGTGATACCTCATAACGCACTCCTGATGATGACTCTGTAGTGTAGCTATTCGGTCATGGTCATCGAGGGTGATTCCTCCTTGACCACTCCCATTACGACTCTGTCGTGCGACCCCTCAAGTGTGAACCTCGAGGGTGGTTCCTCTTATGTTCACCTTGATGATTACATCGAGTGGTATTCACCGAGGGTGATTCCTCGGGGTTCCCCTTGATGTTTGGACACACGGTTACACGGACTTTACTTGAGACCATTGTTGAAGTCGGGTCGGCCCTGAGGGGACCCGCGAGTTCATGTGAAAGTCGGGCGGGCCCGTAGAGCACCCGCGAGTTTTCTATGAGGCACGTCCAGGCATTCTGGGCCCTTGTCGTAAGTCCACGAGACGGGGCGATGGGGTCACATTATCGTGAGTCTCTGCTCGTCTCCGCGAGACCCCAATGCACTAACAGGTTTGGTTATTTGTTCTGAGTTGGCCTTTGACCTTTGTGCACTAACCACCACGTGAGAATAGTTATGGGCCTCAACATCGTAGTATTAACCGAAGCTTGGTCAGACGTCCAGTTCAGCATTGTGGGCCTGTCGGGCCAGTGCCATCTAGTATGAGGTGGTGCTCGTCCTGGCTCGTCACACAATGACCCGGAGTGCAACGGGCAATGGGCCTTGACCCCGGAGTGCTTAGGATGTAGACCGGCGGGGACCTCTCTGCTGAGTTTGGGTAGGGCTACGACGTGTTGATCTTCCGAGGCCGGGCATTGACCAGAAAAGTGTGTCCGGCTAGAGTGATCGAGCGTGTTGGGTAACGTGGTGCACCCCTACAAGGAAGATTATATATTAATAGTCGTGTCCATGGTAATGGACGTTCAGACTTGTATCCTGATCTATTACAACTAGAACTGGTTACTTGAGACATGTGATGGATATGTGGCTCCTACATTGCTTTCTCGTAGGGAGTCGAGGAAGGATCTCTGAGCGTTAATGCTACAACATGCCTGTTAATTAAAATGGTATTCTTTACTCTTCTACATGCTGCAAGATGCTTGGAGCTGCTTGAAGATGCTAGTCATCGATAGGCTAGGCCTTCCCCTCTTTTATGGCATTCTGCAGTTCAGTCCACAGATACAACCCTTCATTTGATACCAATGCATACTTAGTATAGATCTGATGCTTGCGAGTACTTTTGATGAGTACTCATGGTTGCTTTGCTACCCCTTTTCCCCCTTCTTTCTTCTTTCTGGTTGTTGCAACCAGATGGTGGATCCCAGGATGCCACCCCCACTGCCTACTACTACATGGAGACCACCAACAACTAGGAGTAGTTAGGAGGTCCCAGGAAGGAGGCCTTGCCTCTTCGATCGTTGTTGTTTTTGTGTTTTCCTTCTTAAGCAAGTCTTGTTTAACTTATGTCCGTACTCAGATAATGTTGCTTCCGCTGACGCTTGTGTATCGAGCTTGTATTCGAGCCCTCGAGGCCCCTGGCTTGTAATATGAAGCTTGTATTATTTTATTTGTGTCTAGAGTTGTGTTGTGATATCTTCCCATGAGTGCCTGATCTTGATCGTACACATTTGTGTATATGATTAGTATACGATTGAATCGAGGGCGTCACAAGTTGGTATCAGAGCCGACTGCCTATAGGAACCCCCCCTTTCCAACTCCTTGGCCGAAGTTGAGTCTAGTCTTTGAAAAACTATTTTACTAACATGGTTGTGTGGCTTACTGGCCCACGTCGCCAAGTGGGTGGTATTAGGATCTTTTATTCCTCGTCTATACTCTGGGACTCTGATCTCTCTTCTATTCGGGTTAAATGATTTTGCTAAATCTAACATTAGGATCTCGTGATCACATCCACCCGGAGATTTCTAATATGCCTTTCTTGAATTGAGGGCCAGGATCTGCTTCACATTGTTCACGGGTCGCAGGATTCTTTTATCAAGGGCACCCTGCGTCGTCCCCTACAGATTCCTCGCTCTAGTGGTTTGCTCCGACATTGATATAGCCTTTAATATGTCTCCTTGTTGTATCCCTCCATCGCGAGCATGTGTGTCTCCTAGTATGTTTAGGACGATTCTCTTGTCCGAACTCATACTAACAACATGTAAATGGCTATGTATATGTATATGTATGTCTTTAATGACCACTGTTTTGTACATACTTTGCCTTTTCTCATGTTCAAGTTACATCACGAATGACTCTATACACCTACTCCACCGCTGGTTAAACTGCTCCATGATGTTTTTAGCAGGATGGCTGACGATCCTCCACCTCCACCCTATATGGCCGCAATGATGCATCAGTTTGAGCTGAATCGTCAGTTTATGACTGGAGTAATGGCTCAGTTTCCAAACCAGAATGCTCAGCAACATGCTGCCACAATAACACTACTAGAATTTGTGCGCCTCAACCCATCCATTTTCTGCAACTCCACCAATCCTATGGATGCTGATGATTGGCTTCGTGACATCATGTTTGAGATGGAGTCAGCTAATGTTGCCCCTGCCAGTTACGTCACCTTTGCGACATTCCACTTGAAGGTTCCAACTGCTCAATAGTGGGAAAGCCACAGGGGTATGCTACCTGCAGAGACTATAACCACTTGGCAGGAATTTTAGTTAGACTTCCGTGCACGGCACATTCCTCAAGGTCTGATGGACCAGAAGAAGGAGTTTCACAAACTCTCACAGGGTACACTGACTATCAATGAATATCAGAGGAAATTCCTTTAATTATCTTGCTATGCTGTGGATGACGTCTACACTGACACTCGCAAGAAGGAGAAATTCCGTGGAGGACTGCATCCCGATATAAAGCTCGCACTTGTTGCTCATGATTGCGTGGACTTTGCGACGCTTCTCAGCCAAGCTTTCCGAACTAAAAATGGTCTAACTCAGTACCAGGATTCGCTCAAGCGTACCAGAGATGTTGGCCCATCCTCGGGTCAGCCTGCTCAGAAACGTCGAGTCTGGATCCCACACAATGTTCCTCACCGACCTGCTCCAACATCAAGGCCGTCTTATGTTGCACCTCGTATGCCTCCGTCGCCGACACAGCTAACGATCTAGGGTGGACAACCCAATATTATGGCTCCTCCTCATAATGATGGTTTATGCCGCAAGTGTGGACAGCCAGGGCACGATGCTGCCAGCTGCTGCCCGACACTGGATAAAAAGGCACGAGCTCATCAACCCAGAAACCCAAATGCCAGGCCGCATGCACTCATTCATGGTCATGTTAATCATGTAAAGGTTGAAGAAGCTCGACGGGACCCCAAGATTGTGATGGGCACCCTTCTAGTGAATTCAGTCCCAGCGTCTGTTCTTTTTTGATTCGAGAGCATCACATTCTTTCTCTTCTGAAGCATTTGCACGCAAGCAAGAATTATCATTCGAAAACATGTACCCTCCGTTGGTGGTTAGCTCTCCAGGATCTAGGTGGGATACCTCCATGATAGCCCACAATAACCACATTGAAATCGGGGGGTTAGTATTCACTGCTTCACTTATGGACCTCAAGGTTTCTACCATAGATGTCATTTTGGGCATGAATTGGTTGGGTCCTCACCAAACCCTGATAAACTGTGCAGGTGAGACATTCCAGCTCACTCACCCTTCTGGCCAGACAATCCAATACTCAGCTCGAACGGCTCAGAATGCCAAGAGTCAGATATATGTTCTGAATGCCTTGAATGCTTCACCTCTTGAGGGAATAGAGAACATTCCATTCGTTCATGATTTTGAAGATGTCTTTCCATAAGAACTTCTAGGAATACCCCCTGCTAGAGCTGTCGAATTCGTCATAAACTTGAAGCCGGGCACTACTCCTATTGCCAAGCGGCCATACAATATGCCACCACATGAACTCCTTGAGCTCAAGGAGGAAATCGACACTTCACTCCCTCAGGGTTTTATCCGTCCAAGTTCCTATGCTTGGGGAGCACCTTCTCTCTTTGTCAAGAAGAAGGATGGAACTAATCGGTTGGTCCAAGATTACCGTCCTATCAACCAGGCAACAATTCGGAACAAGTATCCGCTTCCGAGAATCCACGATCTCTATGACCAACTTCCTGGTTCCTCAGTATTCTCTAAACTTGATTTGAGGTTGGGTTACCACCAGATCCGGGTTCGTGAAGAGGATATTCCCAAGACGGATTTCCTTACTCGCTATGGTTCATACGAGTACACCGTCATGTCCTTTGGCTTGACCAATGCTCCAGCCACCTTCTCTCGTCTTATGAACTATATATTCATGGAATACCTCGACAAGTTCATCGTGGTTTATCTGGATGATATCCTTGTGTACTCCAAGAACAAAGAAGAACATGCTGAACATCTTCGACTTGTTCTGGAAAAACTTCAAGAGCATCAACTATATGCCAAGTATTCTAAGTGTGAATTCTGGCTATCCGAAGTGACCTATCTTGGGCATGTCATCTCCAAGGATGGTATTGCTGCCAACCCCGAGCGAGTTCAGGCTATTCTCGATTGGACTCCCCCGAAGAATGTCAAACAAGTGAGAAGTTTTCTCGGACTCGCCAGCTATTGCCATTGATTTGCCGAGAACTTCTCCAAGATCTCCAAGCCCTTGACTGGTCTGCTTCACAAAGGTGTCAAGTTCGAGTGGACAGAAAAGTGTCAGGAAAGTTTCCAAGCACTCAAAGACAAGCTGACTTTTGCCCCAGTGCTTGCTCCTCCAGATACTAAGGAGGATTTCGTCATTTACTACGACGCTTCACGTCAAGGATTAGGCTATGTCCTAATGCAAGAGCGCAGAGTGATTGCTTATTGATACATATGCAACATATCTATTATTTTTGATTGTTCCATGCTGTTATTTTATCAATCTTGGATGTTTTATAATCATTTTATAGTTATTTTATATCATTTTTGTACTAATCTATTGACATAGTGCCAAGTGCCAGTTCCTGTTTTTTCCGTGTTTATTACATCACAGAAAATCAATATTAGATGGAGTCCAAATGCCACGAAACTTTACAGAGATTTTTTATGGATCAGAAAGAACATGCTGGGCCCTGTTTGCACCTGGGGGGAGTCCCGAGGAGGGGACAACCTACCAGGGCACGCTAGGAGGCCATGGCGTGCCCTGGTGGGTTATGCCCACCTCGGGTGCCCCCCAAACCACCTCTTTGCTCTATAAATACCCCAATATTCCAGAACCCCTAGAGGCATCAACGTAATATTCATCCAGTCGTTGTAGAGTCTAGAACCACAAGATCCAACCTAGACACCATCTCGGATGGGGTTCACGACCTCCATTGGTACAACTCCGATGATGCATGAGTAGTTCTTTGTAGACCTTCGGGTCTGTAGTTAGTAGCTAGATGGATTCATCTCTCTAACTCGCTTGATTCTCAATACAATGTTCTCTTGGAGATCCATATGATGTAACTCTTTTGCGGTGTGTTTGTTGGGATCGATGAACTTTGAGTTTATGATTAGATCTATCTTTTTATATCCATGAAAGTATTTGAGTTTCTTTGATCTCTTTTATGCATGATCTCTTATAGCCTCGTATTTCTTCTCCAATATTTGGGTTTTGTTTGGCCAACTTGATCTATTTATCTTGCAATGGGAAGAGGTGCCCGGTAGTGGGTTCGATCTTACGGTGCTTGATCCCAGTGACAGAAGGGGAACCGACACGTATGTATCATTGCTACTAAAGGATAAAACAATGGGGTCTATCTCTACATAGATAGATCATGTCTACATCATGTCATCATTCTTATTTCATTACTCCGTTTCACCATGAACTTAATACACTAGATGCATGCTGGATAGCGGTCGATGTGTGGAGTAACAGTAGTAGATGCAGGAAGGAGTCGGTCTACTAATCTTGGACGT
This sequence comes from Triticum aestivum, assembly GCF_018294505.1. Taxonomy (NCBI): domain Eukaryota; kingdom Viridiplantae; phylum Streptophyta; class Magnoliopsida; order Poales; family Poaceae; genus Triticum; species Triticum aestivum. The sequence continues at coordinate 183,376,749 of NC_057800.1, forward strand.
GATGCCTATGTAATGATCATTGCCTGGATATCATCGTAATTATTTGAGGTTCTATCAATTGCCCAACAGTAATTTGTTTACCCACCATTTGCTATCTTTCTCGAGAGAAGCCACTAGTGAAACCTGCGGCCCCCGGGTCTTCTTTCTCATATATTTGCTTGCGATCTACTTTTCCTTTGCATTTTTATTCAGATCTATTAAACCAAAAATTCAAAAATACTTTGCTGCACTTTATTTTATTTATGATCTATTATTTCAATCTACTACAAACTTTTGGCATCGTTACCCGAAAGGGATTGACAACCCCTTTAACACGTCTGGTTGCGAGGTGTTGTTATTTGTGTGCAGGTGTTGTTTACGTTGTGTTGCTTGGTTCTCCTACTAGTTAGATAACCTTGGTTTCATCACTGAGGGAAATACCTACCTTCGTTGTGCTACATCATCCCTTCCTATTTGGGGAAATACCAACGTAGTCCAAGCAGACAGGAGTTTCCTGGCGTTATAGTCAGGGAGCAATCAAAAGGAATTTCTAGCACCATTGCCGGGGAGGATCTTCAACATATACCAGGTTCCTAATCACAAATATCATCTCCTTGCAATTTACATTATTTGCCATTTGCCTCTCGTTTTCCTCTCCCCCACTTCACAAAAATTTGTCGTTTTATTCGCCTCTCTTTTTCCATTTGTCGTTTTCTTGCCAGATCTATCATTTGCTTGCAATCATGAGTGATTTTGGTATGGCACCAACAGATGATGGCCTAACTCCTAAAATAGGACGTACGGGCAATCTGGATGGTAGAACTTTTATCTTGGGTCAAGGGAACGTTATGGGAAAAGAACGTATCAAAGAATTTTTCAATTGTGTTGGGAAGCTAAATCTTGATGATGCTCCTATACTCAAAACTACTAGAACTTATGCGGATGCTATTTCAGCACTAGTTTTGAAACTTGAAAGTAAATTTATTCGTACCCATCCTACCTTGCAAAGAATGTTTTTTGAGCTCCCCATTATAAAGAATCCTAGAGCTAAAAAGTTGGCCACTCTTGTTCTAATGAATGAGTTTGACTACATAATACGCGAAGCTAGGGAAATCTTTGACTTTTATGGTATAAATCATGAAAAACCTGTGATAGATGAAATTCTTTATAATAGTGACTATGCTTTAAGACATTTGCTTGGGGAAAACAAAATCTTTGATGAGAATCTTAAAAAGGAAGTCCCAGTTCTAGATATAATCCAACAAGTTTTCAATAATGTTAATCAACATTACTCTTGGATTGTTGCAGGCAAGCAAAAGGGGTATGATGAAAACCAACTTAGGATTGCTAAGACCTCTATGGATAACATGTTTTATGTTGTGTTTACAAAGCCTCATGATGAAAATACCTCTAAGAAAGTTAAGAACAAAGATGAAAAAACTTAGATCCTAGCCTTATGCCTAGCTAAGGGCATAAAACTGTAGCGCTTGTTGGGAGGCAACCAAATGATCCTGTTCTTGAGTGTTAGCACAATTATGCTACTATTATGATTGTGTTTTAGTTAGTTTTTGTGCCAAGTAAAGCCTTTAGGATCTTCTTGGGTGATAGTTGTTTGATCTTGCTGAAAAAACAGAAACTTTTACGCTCGCGAAATTAATTTTCATTTTTTACCAAAAATATCCATTCCACTTGAAGCAGATCAATATACAAATTTCTCAGGTCTTCCTAAATTTTCAGAATTTTTGGAGTTACAGAAGTATTCGAAATAGTCAGATTGCTACAGACTGTTCTGTTTTGACAGATTCTGTTTTCTTTGTGTTGTTTGCTTATTTTGATGGCTCTACGGTTTTCTTTGATGAGTTTTTGCCATAGAAAAGTTGGGATACAGTAGATATAATACAAAAATAAAATATGAATTGGTTTGATACAACACCTATTGTCGTGATTTATTATTCTTATACTAACGGATCTCACGAAGGTTTTGTTGAGTTCTGTGTGATTGAAGCTTTCAAGTTTTGGGTTATCTTACTATGGATGGAGGAAGGATGGAAGATCCTAAGCTTGGGGATGCCCCGGCATCCCAAGCTATTATCCAAGAATGAGCAACCAACTAAGCTTGGGGATGCCCCCGAGTGGCATCCCCGCTTTCTTCCAACGATCATCGGTATTTTACTTGAAACTATATTTTTATTCGTCATATGATATGTGTTTTGCTTGGAGCGTCTTGTATGATATGGGTCTTTGCTTGTTTTATTTTGTGTTTTAAGTCATCAATCCTTGCTGGACACACCTATTTGAGAGAACCAAAATTATGTCATGACTTGTTAGAATTGCTCTCTATGCTTCACTTAAATCTTTTATGAGCAATGGACTTGCTCTAGTGCTTCACTTATATCTTTTTGAGCACGGTATGCTTAGTATTTTGAAGAGAGAAAAATAAGAGAGAAGGATTCATCGTGTTTTACGACACGGAGCCGCCGCGAAGCCCTAATCTCTCTCGGGAGGGCTGATCTGGAGTCCGTTAGGGGCTCCGGAGAGGGGAATCCGTCGCCATCATCATCATCAACCTTCCTCCATCACAAATTTCATGATTCTCACAGCCGCGCGTGAGTAATTCAACCGTAGGTTTGCTGGACGGTGATGGGTTGGATGAGATTTATCATGTAATCGAGTAAGTTTTGTTAGGGTTTGATCCCTAGTATCCATTATGTTCTGAGATTGATGTTGCTATGACTTTGCTATGCTTAATGCTTGTCATTAGGGCCTGAGTGCCATGATTTCAGATCTGAACCTATTATGTTTTCATGAATATATGTGAGTTCTTGATCCTATCTTGCACGTCTATAGTCACCTATTATGTGTTATGATCCGTTAACCCCAAAGTGACAATAATCGGGATACTTATCGGTGATGACCATAGTTTGAGGAGTTCATGTATTCACTAAGTGTTAATGCTTTGTTCTGGTACTCTATTAAAAGGAGGCCTTAATATCCCTTAGTTTCCAATAGGACCCCGCTGCCACGGGAGGGTAGGACAAAATATGTCATGCAAGTTCTTTTCCATAAGCACGTATGACTATATTCGGAATACATGCCTACATTACATTAATGAACTGGAGCTAGTTCTGTGTCACCCTATGTTATAACTACTGCATGAGGAATCACATCCGACATAATCATCCATCACCGATCCATTGCCTATGAGCTTTTCACATATTGATCTTTGCTTAGTTACTTTTCCGTTGCCACTGTTACAATCACTACAAAACCAATACTGTTACTTTTGCTACCATTATCGTTACTTCCATATTACTTTGCTACTAAATACTTTGCTGCAGATGTTAAGTCTTTCAAGTGTGGTTGAATTGACAACTCAATTGTTAATACTTGAGAATATTCTTTGGCTCCCCTTGTGTCGAATCAATAAATTTGGGTTGAATACTCTACCCTCGAAAACTGTTGCGATCCTCTATACTTGTGGGTTATCAAGACTATTTTCTGGCGCCGTTACCGGGGAGCATAGATCTGTTCTTTGAGTCACTTGGGATTTATATCTGTTGATCACTATGAAGAACTTGAAAGATGAAAGAACCAAGATTTTTCCCTCAACTACGAAGGGAGGTAAGGAACTGCCATCTAGCTCTGCACTTGATTCACCTTCTATTATGAGTAAACTTGTGACACCTACCCCTGCTATTCATTCTGATATGTCGCATGCTGTCGATGATGCCACTTCTTCTTTGCATGATACTTATGACGAAACTACTTCTATGCTTGATAATACTGTGCCACTAGGTGAATTTCTTGATGAACAACTTGCCAGGGTTAGAGAGAATGAAATTATTGAAACTGATAATATTGATGAAAGTGATGATGGAGATTCTACCCCTAGATATGAATTGCCTATTGTGCCTGAGGGTTATGTTATGGATGAAGAAACTGCTAGAGACTTTTTAGCTTGCAATGATAGATATGATCTTAAGAAACTGTTAGCTAAGTTGAAAGAAAAATCTTTGAATGCTAGAATGAAATATGACCCTGATTTTGCTACTTCACCTATCTGTATCTCTGATAAGGATTATGATTTCTCTGTCGATCCTGAGTTAATTACTTTGGTTGAGTCTGGTCCTTTTTATGGCTATGAATCTGAAACAGTTGTGGGACATCTTACTAAATTAAATGATATAGCCACCCTGTTCACTAATGATGAGAAAACTCGCTATTACTATAAGTTATTTCCGTTCTCATTAAAGGGTGATGCTAAAACATGGTTTAATTCTCTTGATCCTGGTTGTGTGTGTAGTCCCCAGGATATGATTTATTACTTCTCTGCTAAATATTTCCCCGCTCAAAAGAAACAAGCTTCTTTAATTACTTAATGCTTGGGAGAGGCTTCTCCAATTACTTAATGCTTTGCCTCATCATCCTCTCAAGAAAAATGAAATACTTGATATCTTTTATAATGGACTAACCGATGCTTCCAGAGACCACCTGGATAGTTGTGCTAGTTGTGTTTTCAAGGAAAGAATTGTTGATCAAGCTGAATTGCTATTGAATAATATATTGAGTAATGAAAATGATTGGACACTTCCTGAACCAACTCCTAAGCCAACTCCGAAGAAAAGGGGTATTCTATTTCTCAGTCCTGAAGATATGCAAGAGGAAAAGAAATCTATGAAAGAAAAGGGTATTAAAGCTGAAGATGTTAAGAATTTACCACCTATTGAAGAAATTTATGGTCTTGATAACCCGACACAGGTAGTAAAGGTAAATTATCTATAGATTTGATGAAGGTGATATTCCTCATAATAAGTCTGCTAGCCAATGCTTGGATGAGTTTGATAATTTTATGGTTAAACAAGAAAACTTCAATGCTTATATTAGTAGACAATTGAAACACAATGCTTATATGATTGGACACTTGAGTGATTATATGTCTAGAGTTAAAGGTGAACTTAAACTTATTAGTAAACATGCTTCTATGGTTACCACTCAAGTAGAACAAGTACTTAAAGCTCAGAATGATTTGCTCAATGAATTAAATAATAAGAAAAATGAAAATTATGTTAGAGTTGTGACTAAAGGGGGTAAAATGACTCAGGAACCTTTGTATCATGAGGGCAACCCTAAGAGCATTGAGCAAGATTCTCACAGAGCTAATGTTGATGCACCTAGCCCTTCTAAGAAGAAGAAAAAGAAAAATGATAGGACTTTGCATGCTTCTAGTGAACCTGTTGTTGACACACCTGAGAATCCCAATGATATTTCTATTTCTGATGTTGAAACACAATCTGGTAATGAACATGAACCTAGTGATAATATCAATGATGATGTTCATGTTGATGCTCAACCTAGCAATAACAATGATGTAGAGATTGAACCTGCTGTTGATCTTGATAACCCACAATCAAAGAATCAACATTATGATAAGAGAGACTTTGTTGCTAGGAAACATGGTAAAGAAAGAGAACCATGGGTTCAGAAACCCATGCCTTTTCCTCCTAAACCATCCAAGAAAAAGGATGATGAGGATTTTGAGCGCTTTGCTAAAATGATTAGACCTATCTTTTTGCGTATGCGTTTGACTGATATGCTTAAAATGAGTCCTTATGCTAAGTACATAAAAGATATTGTTACAAATAAAAGAAAGATAACAGAAGCTGGAATATCCACCATGCTTGCTAATTATACTTTTAAAGGTGGAATACCAAAGAAACTAGGAGATCCCGGAGGACCAACTATACCATGCTCCATTAAAAGAAACTCTGTTAAAACTGCTTTATGTGATCTTGGAGCCGGTGTTAGTGTTATGCCTCTCTCTTTATATCGTAGAGTTGATTTGAATAAGTTGACACATACTGAAATATCTTTGAAAATGGATGATAAATCAACTGCTATACCTGTCGGTATTTGTGAGGATGTGCCTGTTGTGGTTGCAAACATTACTATTTCAACGAACTTTGTTATTCTTGATATTCCCGAGGACGATAGTATGTCTATTATTCTTGGCAGACCCTTTTTGAATACTGCAGGGGCTGTTATTGATTGCAACAAAGGCAATGTCACTTTTCATGTTAATGGTAATGAGCATATGGAACACTTTCCGAGGAAACAACCTCAAGTCCATAGTATCAATTCTATTGGAAAAACTTCAACGATTACTATTGGAGGTTTTGAATTTCCTCTTCCTACTGTCAAGAAGAAATATGATATTCTTATTGTTGGGGACATGCATATCCCCGTTGAGGTAACTTAGTGTTATTCAAAAATTCTCCAGTTTCATGTTATTCGAAAAGAGTTTGTTAACAAGACTTGATCAACCTTGTTAGTGGATTCCTTTTGATAAGCATGAGATGGATGAAGTTAGAAAGCACAACTCTTTGTACCCTCCTTGTACTTTCTGTTATTTAGATTAAATAAAGCAAAAATAGTATCTTCAGTCTATTTTCTAAATTATCCTTGCAATAAAAAACACCCTGAAAATAAAAGTTCTCCAAATGTCCTGAAAATTTTTATATTATTTTTAGAATATTTAAGAATTATTGGCACTGAGAACACACCAGGGGGCCCACCATGTGCCCATGAGGTGGAGGGCACGCCCCCTGCCTTGTGGACCCCACGTGGGCCTCCTCCACTTATTATTGCACTGACACACTTCGTCTTCCTCCAGAAAAAATCATCCACCAGCTCAAACCCGAGTTCTAGCAGATCTTGCTGCCATTTTTGATCTCCTTGCTCAAAGCTCCATTCACAAAACTGCTTTGGGGGATTATTCTTCGGTATGTGGCTCCTCCAATGGTCTAATTAGTTTTTGTTCTAGTGCTTTATTTATTGCAAATTTTTGCTGCTTAGGTGACCCTGTTATTGATCTTGCATGTCAAATTTATGTGGTCAAAAGTAGTTTTAATGCATTATATAGTCTCTATGCACTTGTGGGAGTAGTTGCTATCAATCTTGTTGAGTTTCGTTCACTTTTATTTTGAGTCACTAAAAATTTCAGAAATTTTTCAGAGGAAGAAATATGTTTAGGAAAATGTACCAAGGTGGTTCCTCAAGGAAGCAAGGCCCAAGGCCCGTGGTATGTGAGCCGGACAATGAACTACCAAGGGAAGCTCAAGTACGACCTTGTGAATGGCTGTCAGAGGAGTTTATGATCCGTGCAGGCATCAAGGAAGAATTTGACGCGTATGTGCGTAACGCTGATCTTGAGGGTTTCGTGTCAGATAAGTGCCCGCAATACCGCTACCTAACTGATTCATTTGTGAGAAGGTTTAAATTTACATCCTCGCGCAATTCTCACACTGTCCTATATGATCTGTATGATAAATCATATACCATGGACCTAGAAGATTTTAATACTGCTTGTAAACTCCCGCATTGGGGCAATGTTAGTGAACCTCGCAAATCTGAATATGAAGACTTTCTTGCTAGTATCACTGTGGGGGGATCTAGAGAAATCACACAAGCTACCATAGGGAGCATTCATTTTCCTTCCATACATTATTTTGCTCTTTTCGTGGGTAGATGCATTAACGGTACATATGAGGCTTGTCACATGTGCGTTCCAGATCTTAGTATCCTCAAGAGTGCGGTATTGGGTGATAAACAATATAACTTGGGGGCTATTGTTGCACGTAGGTTGCATCTTAATAGTTTAAGTGGAGACTTGTTTGGTGGAATTTATGCAACTCATGTAGCTAACTTTCTTGAGATACCCATACATGAAAATGATATAGAATTGCCTCCTGCTTATCTAGATTATAATGATATGGTTCGTCATCAGTTTATTGAGACGAATGAACAATTTGTCCTTTACCGACTAATCTTTGACAGACGGCGCACCGTCCATGTTGCTCTCCCTGCTCCTACCTTCTTTGACTTTCAGACAAAAGGGAGATATGTTATATCCAGGGAGGAGGTGAACGAGTACGAGAGGAGGACGGAGGCAGCTCGCCTTTAAGCTGCAGCTCGTGAGGCAATAGCTGTTGTATCTCAATACGACCCCAGTTAAAATTTTGGATTTCCACCAGGTCAGCCATGGCCATAAACCAACTTAGGCCAAAAGCCTAAGCTTGGGGGAGTACGTATTCCTCACCGACATTACATTCATGTTCACACACTCATGCCAGTTGTCGGTGCTCATACTTTTTCATTGTACTATCCATGCTAGTTTAATTTCTTTTTAAGCTTTCTTCTTGTGTGTTTGAAAAACCTTAATAAAAACCAAAAAAAATAGTTGTATCTTTTAGCTAGTTTACTTTCCATGCTTGTAGTAGCAATAATTAAAAAGAAAACCCAAAAATATTTCTCGTTCTTCTTTTGCTTGTTGGGAGCTTTCCTGTGTAAATAGTTTCGTTTCTTTTCTTTTCTTTGGGGGTCGAGGGGAGAAGAACATAATGAAAATGTTAAGTGGCTCTCATATGCATTATTTTTGATCTAACAAAGAGCCCATATTACCTTGTCTTCTCCCTTGTATTGAATGCTTGCAGATTCCAGCTTAGTCCAATGCACGTGCACTATTATTATTATTCACACTGTTCGGTTGTGCAAGTGAAAGGCAATAATGACGATATATGACGAACTGATTGAGATGAGAAAAGCTAGTATGAACTCGACCTATCTTGTTTTTGTAAATATGACTAGTTCATCGTTCGTGATTCAGCCTATTATGAATGAAACATGTTTGCAATGATAATTAGAGATTATAGTTGCTCATGCCATGCTTAATTAGCTAGGAGTTTATAATGGTTTACCTCACGTGCCAACATGCTATTAAAATGGTTGTGATGTGGTATGATAGGGTGGTATCCTCCTTTGAACGATTCGAGTGGCTTGACTTGGCACATGTTCACGCATGTAGTTGAAACAAAGTCAACATAGCCTCCATGATATTTATGTTCATGGTGAATTATATCCTACTCATGCTTGCACTCAGTGTTGATTAATTTTAACGCATGTTCATGACTGTTGTCGCTCTCTAGTTGGCCGCTTCCCAGTCTCTTTCTAGCCTTCACTTGTACTAAGCAGGAATACTGCTTGTGCATCCACTTCCATAAACCCCAAAATTATTCCATATGAGTCCACCATACCTTCCTATATGCGGTATCTACTTGCAGTTCCAAGTAAATTTGTATGTGCCAAACTCTAAATCTTCAAATGAAATTCTGCTTTGTATGCTCGAATAGCTCAAGTATCAACTAGGGATGTCTATATCTTCCATGCTAGGCGGGTTATTCTCAAGAGGAGTGGACTTCGCTCCTCACTCATGAGAAAATGGCTGGTAACCGGGATGCCCAGTCCCATGCTTAAATTAAAATAGTTGCAAACAAAACTCCCCCAGGATTGTTGTTAGTTGGAGGCACCCGTTGTTTCGGACAAGCCATGGATTGATGTTTGTTGGTGGTAGGGGGAGTATAAACTTTACCATTCTGCTTGGGAACCGCCTATAATGTGTGTAGCATGGAAGATATAGAGATCTCTCGGTTGTTATGTTGACAATGAAAGTATACCACTCAAAATATTATTCATCTCTGTTTCAAAAATCGAGTTCTGGCACCTCTACAAATCCCTGCTTCCCTCTTTGAAGGGCCTATCTATTTACTTTTATGTTGAGGCATCACCCTCTTATTAAAAGCATAGTTGGAGAGCACCGCTGTCATTTGCATGCATTAATATTAGTTTATATTGAGTATGACTGTGACTGGATCTCTTTTATCATGAATTACAATTTCCAGTTAGTCCTTGATCATTAGAGGTGCTCTGCATTTATGTTTTGCGGTCTCAAAAAGGGCTAGCGAGATACCATCTTGTTATATCATATTATGATTGTTTTGAGAAAGTGTTGTCATCCGAGATTTATTATTATTTCTCGCTAGTTGATTATGTCATTGATATGAGTAAACATGAGACCTGAGTGTTATTGTGAGTATGGTTAGTTCATAATCTTTGCTGAAAACTTGAATGTTGGCTTTACATATTTACAACAACAAGAGCAAACAGAATTTGTAAAAGTTTTTCTTTATCACTTTCAGTTTGTCAACTGAATTGCTTGAGGACAAGCAAAGGTTTAAGCTTGGGGGAGTTAATACGTCTCCAACGTATCTACTTTTCCAAACACTTTTGCCCTTGTTTTGGACCCTAACTTGCATGATTTGAATGGAACACACCGGACTGACGTTGTTTTCAGCAGAATTGCCATGGTGTTATTTTTGTGCAGAAATAAAAGTTCTCGGAATGACCTAAAACTTCATGGAGAATATTTTTGGAATATATAAAAATATTGGCGAAAGAATCAAGACCAGGGGGCCCACACCCTGTCCATGAGGGTGGGGGCGCGCCTACCCCCCTGGGTGCGCCCCCTGCATCGTGGGCCCCCTAGAGCTCCACCGACCTCAACTCCAACTCTATATATTCATGTTCGGGGAGAAAAAATAAGAGAGAAGGATTCATCGCGTTTTACGATACAGAGCCGCTGCCAAGCCCTAACATCTCTCGGGAGGGCTGATCTGGAGTCCGTTCGGAGCTCCGGAGAGGGGAATCCGTCGCCATCGTCATCATCAACCTTCCTCGATCACCAATTTCATGATGCTCACCGCCGTGCGTAAGTAATTCCATCGTAGGCTTGCTGGACGGTGATGGGTTGGATGAGATTTATCATGTTATGTTCTTAGGGTTTTTCCCTAGTATCCATTATGTTCTGAGATTGATGTTGCTATGACTTTGCTATGATTAATGCTTGTCACTAGGGCCCGAGTGCCATGATTTCAGATATGGACCTATTATGTTTTCATAAATATATGTGAATTCTTGATCCTATCTTGCAAGTCTATAGTCACCTATTATGTGTTATGATCCGTTAACCCCGAAGTGACAATAATCGGGATACTTACCGGTGATGACCGTAGTTTGAGGAGTTCATGTATTCACTAAGTGTTAATGCTTTGTTTCGGTACTCTATTAAAAGGAGGCCTTAGTATCCCTTAGTTTCGAATAGGACCCTGCTGCCACGGGAGGGTAGGACAAAAGATGTCATGCAAGTCTTTTCCATAAGCACATATGACTATATTCGGAATACATGCCTAGATTACATTGATGAACTGGAGCTAGTTCTGTGTCACCCTATGTTATAACTGTTGCATGAGGAATCGCATCCGACATAATTATCCATCACTGATCCATTGCCATGACCTTTTCACATATTGATCTTTGCTTAGTTACTTTTCCGTTGCCACTGTTACAATCACTACAAAACCAAAACTATTACTTTTTCCACCGTTACCGTTACTTCCATATTACTTTGCTACTAAATACTTTGCTCCAGATATTAAGTCTTTCAGGTGTGGTTGAATTGACAACTCAACTGTTAATACTTGAGAATATTCTTTGGCTCCCCTTGTGTCGAATCAATAAATTTGGGTTGACTACTCTACCCTCGAAAACTGTTGCGATCCCCTGTACTTGTGGGTTATCACTTCACTTAGATTTATTTGAGAGTTAGTTAAACTTTGAAGATATTCTCTCTTGATTCACTTAAATTAATTTGAGAGAAATAAATTTTGTTACGCTCATGATCTTCACTTATATTTGTTTGAGCTTATGAAAAGCAACATGAAAATTAGCCCCAAAGTAATAGATATCGAAGAAGGATAAAGAAAAAAAGGAAAAAATATGTGTTATGAAGATCATTGGACAAAATAAACTTGATACTTAGTAATAGTTTTGAGATATGATGATGTGATATGTGAGTTATGTTGATGAGTAATTGTGCTCTAGTAAGAATATTGGTGTTAAGGTTTGTGATTCCCTATGCAAGTACGAAAGTCAACAGTCATGCAATGAAATTATATCCTACTTATGGTGCATTATTTGGTGTTATTTATGGTTAATGCTTGCTTATGAGATTATCTATTTCTTAGTTGGTCGCTTCCCAATCTTTTGCTAGCCTTCATTTTGCACTAAGTATGATCACTACTTGTGCATCCAAAAACCTTTAACCCAGCTTTGCCACATGAGTCCACTATATCTACCTATATGCGGTATACTTTTGTCGTTCTAAGAAAATTTGCATGTGCCATCTCTAATTTTCAAAATAAAATTCTCTTTTGTGTGTTTGTTTTTCTCACTGAGCGGTGAAGGGTGGCTAATATTTTCCATGCTAGATGTGTTATTCTCAAGATGAGTGTTTATTCAATTGTCATTGCACGAGAGTAAGGCAAATGTCTTAGGGATGCCCAGTCCCAAAATGCAAAAAACTGAATTTACTTTATGTTGTCAAATAATAAATTCCTTGGAAAGTGTTGGTATGGAGGGCACCCATGGATACGGCTAGCCATGGAAAGTGAAAGTTATGGTGGAAAAAGGAATAAACTTTATTTTCTGTTTGGGAACTGCCTATGATATATCTATGCATGGAAAGCATTGGGAACTCTAAGTCGTTTTCGTTGGTGGGATGGATACACCTCCCAAAATGTTTTTCTCTCTAATTTTTCGATTTGAGCTCTGGCACCTCTACAAATCCCTACTTCCCTCTGCGAAGGGCCTTTCTTTTACTTTATGCAATTACTAATTTGATTCTCCATCTTCTCTTATAAAAAGCACCAACTAGGAGGCAATATGATCGTACTTAAGTATTGGGTGTAGCTAATATTCGAGTGTGTTTCATGAATGGATCAATGTTTGAGCATGATGGGCTAGGGATAACTTATTTTAGCATTGATATTTTGAAAGACATGGTCGCTTGTTGATATGCTTGAGTATCTAAATTATTATGTCAAAACTAGACTATTGCTTTGAATCACATAAAAAGTCCAGATGTCCATGCTATAAAGAAAATAATATGATATGACATGTTAAAAGGCACTCCACATCAAAAATTCTGTTCTTATCACTTACCTACTCGAGGACAAGTAGGAGTTAAGCTTGGGGATGATGATACGTCTCCAACGTATATATACTTTTTGATTGTTCCATGCTATTATTTTATCAATCTTGGATGTTTAAAATCATTTTATAGTCATTTTATATCATTTTTGGTACTAACCTATTAACATAGTGCCAAGTGCCAGTTCCTGTTTTTTCCGTGTTTTTTACATCGCAGAAAATCGATATCAGACGGAGATTTTTTTTGGACCAGAAGGAACATGGTGGGCCCTGGTTGCACCTGGGGGGAGTCCCGAGGAGGGGACAACCCACCAGGGCGCGCCAGGAGGCTCAGGCGCGCCCTGGTGGGTTGTGCCCACCTCGGGTGCCCCCCGGACCGCCTCTTTGCTCTATAAATACCCCAATATTCCAGAAACCCTAGAGGCATCGACGAAATATTCATCCAGCCGTTGCAGAGTCCAGAACCACCAGATCGAATCTGGACACCATCTAAAATGGGGCTCACCATCTCCATTGGTGCATCTCCGATGATGCGTGAGTAGTTCTTTGTAGTCCTTCGGGTCCGTAGTTAGTAGCTAGATGGCTTCATCTCTCTCTCTCTCTCTTGATTCTCAATACAATGGTCTCCTGGAGATCCATATGATGTAACTCTTTTGCGGTGTGTTTGTTGGGATCGATGAACTTTGAGTTTATGATCAAATCTATATTTTTATATCCATGAAAGTATTTGAGTTTCTTTGATATCTTTTATGCATGATCGCTTATAGCCTCGTATTTATTCTCTGATATTTGTGTTTTGTTTGGCTAACTTGATCTATTTATCTTGCAATGGGAAGAGGTGCCCGGTAGTGGGTTCGATCTTACGGTGCTTGATCCTAGTGACAGAAGGGGAACCGACACGTATGTATCGTTGCTACTAAGGATAAAATGATGGGGTCTATCTCTACATAGATATATCTTGTCTACATCATGTCATCATTCTTATTGCATTACTCCGTTTCTCCATGAACTTAATACACTAGATGCATGTTGGATAGCAGTCGATGTGTGGAGTAATAATAGTAGATGCAGGCGGGAGTCGGTCTACCAATCTTGGACATGATGCCTATGTAATGATCATTTCATGGATATTGTCATAATTATTTGAGGTTCTATCAATTGCCCAATAGTAATTTGTTTACCTACCGTTTGCTATCTTTCTCTAGAGAAGCCACTAGTGAAACCTACGACCCCAGATCTTCTTTCTCATATATTTGCTTGCGATCTACTTTTCCTTTGCATTTTTATTCAGATCTATTAAACCAAAAATACAAAAAATACTTTGCTGCACTTTATTTTATTTACGATCTATTATTTCAATCTACTAAAAACTTTTGACATCATTACCCGAAAGGGATTGACAACCCCTTTAACACGTGGGTTGCGAGGTGTTGTTATTTGTGTGCAGGTGCTACTTACGTTGTGTTGCTTGGTTCTCCTACTAGTTCGATGACCTTGGTTTCATCAGTAAGGGAAATACCTACCTTCGTTGTGCTACATCATCCCTTCTTCTTTGGGGAAATACCGACATAGTCCTAGTACACAGGAGTTTTCTGGCGTTATAGTCAGGGAGCAATCACCTATGCATCTCCCCAGTTGCACCCTCACGAAAAGAACTACCCAGTTCACGACCTCGAGTTTGCTGCTGTCATACATGCACTGAAATAGTGGCGTCATTACCTCCTCAGTAATCGTGGTGATATCTTCGCCGATGTAACATCCCAAAATTCTAAATTTTGGAATGTTATATTAAATAAACTATTGTGATTGTTTGTTTGATTTTTGTGTGATTGATTGTGTGAAACTGAGTGGAAATTGAAACTTTTTGAAAGTTGAATGAGAGGGAATAAAAGGACTTTCCCAAAACTTTCATCTTGCATTTTGATCTCCATGAATTCAAATTCATTTCATCACAAAACCCTAGAGTGAAGATAATATGACTTCTTCCATTTAAAGAAATGAAAAGGGGTTTGAAAATTATTTGAATTCCATTTGAAATATTTCAAACTTAGAAACTTTAAGCAACTCAATGAGTTCATAAAATGACTTCTTCATATTTGAAGAAAGAGAGTTGGAAGTTTCAAAGAGATAAATTAGAAGTCACTTCGAAGTTATTAGAAACTCGTTTTCCATTCGAAGTTGTTTGAAATTCCAAATTCAAATCCTCTTGGGAGTTATTTAGTATTATATTCAAATTATTTTTCTCCTAAAAGTAAATAAATAGAAATAAGGGTAAAATGATTCCCTTCAATAGAAAATTAGGAGAAAATAAATTTGAAATCATTTTGCTATTTTAGAAATGATTTTTGTTGATTTTAAATGCAATGGTAGCGCTCTTTGACTTTTAGGAATTTTTATGGAATTTAGTTGAACTTAAAAAATAGTTCATCTTATTGCTGCTATTTTTCTGAGCATTTTGGTATATAATATGCTTATGTAGATTTTTTTATTTACTTTCTCTCTGTTGCAGTTCTTCTTTCTGTAAAAAAAAAGGACACACGCATGCACGTGCCGGCCAGCCGGCCCAGCCACAGGCCAGCGAGGCCATGGGCCAGCCGTAGCGCTAGGGCACAAGTGGCCTGCCAGGCCGACGCGGCCGCACGAGCCACGTGCTCCTCCCGGGCTCGCTACCCGCTGCTGCCGCTGACACATGGGGCCCGCCCTTTGTCTCCAACCTCCGCTCGATCCGCTCGGATAGAGCACGCACTCGCGCTCCCACAACCACCGGCGCCATCGCCTTGGAGATAAGCCTTATCCCTCGCTCCCCGAGCTCCTGACCGCGCCTATAAAATCCCCAAGACCTCCTCTCTCCATTCAGTCAACTCGCACACCCCCTCTCCCCTCGCAGCGCTTGCCATCGCCGTGTGGATCTCGCCGGCCGAAGCTCCATTGTCGGAGTTCGCCGTCATCCGTAAGGCCGCCTCAACCACGTTATTATTCACCAAGATACTGCCCGAGTACGTGTGCATTCGGTTGACATGTTTTCGCCGCCTAGGTCTCGCAGGAACTGCCGTCCCCGACGACCTGCGTCCTCGCCGGAGCACAGAGCCGTCGTCCCCGCGCAGCACCACCCCGACGCCCTCGAGGACACCCACCTCCACCACCGGACTTCCCACGCCGCGCCCGACCTCCCTGACTCCTTCCCCGTCGCCGAGGAGCGCCGGAGTCGCCGCCCCATCACCGGCCAACGCCAACGCCGCCGTCCCTGTTCGTCATCGTTGCCACCGTGAGCCACTGCCCCGTTCGCTTAGTTTAGGTTGTTTTATATTTGAATTAGATCGGTTAACCGAGGTTTCCTTAAACCGCGGGTTTTATTAAAAAAACCGTTCGGTTTTTTGTTCTAATTAGCCGACGCTGCTGTTTTACTTATATAGCGACTGTTTGCCATATAGGCTTCCACAGCGAATGCTGCTCAGCCACCCGCAACCGCCACGTGGCCAGGGCCTGTTTGTAGTTATTTCTTTCATGGTTAGGTCCCTGTAAAATTCAGTTTAGCCCCTAAACTTAGATTAGCCACAACTTTTTAGCCGTAACTCCAAATTCGACGAAACCAGCGGCAAAATGTTCGTCTCGAATAGCTTTATCCAGAAGACCAACTTTGAAAACTTTTGGTCAAATTCAAATTTGAACTTTATTCAGATTTGAATTCAAATTTCAATTGGCCATATCTCCTAAACCGTAGCTCCAAATAGGCTGATTCTTTTTGCACCGTGTCACCGTAGCCAAACCCTATCACCTGGACCTTTGTCACACTAATTTTTCACACACATTAGATTTTGTCCATGATAGTTTTACTATTAAGCCATGTATGCACTTTAGTAGACATCACATCTTTGCACCCTATGTCACATGTTGTTTTGCATTTAGGATATTTCCATGCTAGTTAAGTGTGTTGAATGTTCATTTGGTTTTCCAAGACTTTTGCTTTGCATGTTCTTCTTGGTTCTCTGAAATGATTGCTTATGTGAGTGCAATGTTTGACCTTATAGATTTTCATCGGGGAGTGACGAATAGCTCTATTAAGTAAATTTCTGAGAGCGATATAATCTTCATCAACTATTACCAGGCAAGTTCACATTTGACCATTCCTTCAATTACCTATGTTTTTATTATGCACTTAGTCCTTTGAGGTAGGATTGCATGGTAAGATTTATTGTTGCCAGATGGCTATGCTGTTACCTAGTAGTTCATTTGAGGTAGGTCTGATCTATACATCGTTGTCACCACCGTGTAAGTTTATTTTTGCCTTGCTAAATATAGACGTGGTTTGGGAAGCGAACATGGCGAGACATGAGTGACAAAGTAGTAATCAGGACCAAGACTTGTAAATGAACTACCTGGGCGGTATTTTGTTTGAATGGTGGCGAAGTACAGTGGGAGCATGCATGGTTAATCCATGGTGGTGCACCACTAGTGGTCGGCCGCCCAGGCTCAAAGAGATTAATCATATTCTCATGTCTAGAAGCTTACGTGTGCAGCCACAAGCCAATATGGGCTCTGGCATAGTTGAGTAGTTAGTGTGACCCCTTCTGGGATGGGCTAGCAGATGTAGAATGATGTAGGTGTACCGGCCTATCCGTGGGTTAAGGGGGACATTTTCGAAAGACTATGTCTCGGTCATCCTGTTCTCAAACGCCAGGCAGTGCGAGAACTTCAAGGGAGGCGATCGAGTCTTGTGGGGAAAAGTGCGCAAACCTCTGCAGAGTGTTAAAACCTAATCGATTAGCCGTGTCCCCGGTTACGGACAACTTGAGCATCTAGTAGTGGAAATGCTGGGAGATCTCATCACTCTTAATTAAACAGTTGGGTTTAAATGAAACTTTGGGAATGGATTGAGTTGGGTTTACCAACTCATCCTATGCTATAAGTAGTGGTAGAATAATATCTTTTATTCTAGGGAAAAACTAGCTTTATGCAAAAACTAAACTTAGAGCTTTCCACCAGCCAAATTGCATGTACAATAGGTTCATTATTCTTATGATGTGACTTGCCAGTACATTCAATGTACTGACCTACAGGGCTGCAACGTCTTATGTTGCAAGAATTTTTCTACGACGAGTAAGAGTTACGTTGTAGGGTTACGGTCTACACTCAACTTGCCGTTGGCGTTGATGGACTCCACACCCTTATGATTGTTTCCGCTGAGACTTATGAGGTATATATCAGTTTTACGTTATTTATACATGTGATTGCACTTTGATATATACATTGATGTACTGTGTGTGCCAGCATACCGATCCAGGGATGGCACAGATACACAAAGGCTTGACCGTTTGAGGTCGGGTCGCTACAGAGATGGTATCAGAGCACATGTTGACTATAGGACGTGACCCTAGAAACTGGAAAGCCCTTAGGAAAGGATTTCTCTTAAACTTTATTTTGAAAAAGGTCCTTTACCTCTCTTCTTTTCTGAGCTTTATCAAATCTTTCCTTTTACCTCAAATAGTTAGACAATACCCCGTTCCCTTTGGACCACACGGAGGATGAACTGAAGCCACTCCGAGAACGACAAGATATCAGACTTCACCATACACTAGAAGAACTAAAGCTACAACTGTCGAATCCTCTGAACAATTGAAGAATTTGAAGACACTAATATATTCCAAGATTTATAAGAACTTTAGAGGACCAAACCCCTGTTGTATACTCATGTTAGATGCGATGTTTGTGAGCTGTCATTGTTTGATGTTTTTTTCAGACAGCAACAATAAAACCATTTACAAAACTATATTGTTTGTCTTGTTTGTATCTCTCTCTATCCCTCTTATCTCATCCCAAAACCCTTGGACCCAATAGATGATGAATGAAGGAATTGTATTCTCTGGACCGATCACTCAGTTGGAGGCAGAGCTATGGATTCAAAACAGGGAGAATCACTTCAGGAGCAATTTGGTTGCAAGGAAGTATGAGGTTCAGTACGCTCTTCGGTACTTTACAAAAAGTGCTACAACCTGGTGGAAAATGCATCAGGCCATACAAGGATGTAATGGAGCAAAAAATTGGGAGCAATTCAAGACGACTCTACTGAGATCTCATCTTATTCAGAAACCCTATGGCAATAAAATGAGGAAACCTTGTGCATGCAAGATTTGCGGTGAGATAGGACATACCCATGAGGAACACAAGGATGGATGCCCTCATTGTGAAGAAAATCACCGAGTTGAAGAATGCCCAACTAGGCAGGTTACTTGTTTCTTGTGTGAAGGAACTACGCACTACCCTGCCCAGTGTCATATTTACCCCAAGGTACAAGAAATTTCCAAGCAACAGAAGGGAGAAATGAAAGAAGCCCTCGGGGAAAGTTTAAGAAAAACGGTGATGAAAGAAGATGTTGACGACCCTGATGGAGAAAGCCTAAACCGATTTTACTCCAATGCTTGCTATTCATGTGGAGAAGGACATTTTTCAAAATATTGCATGAAGGAAAACCAAGAGTATCTGGGAGACTTCCCGATAGAAGAAGTGGAGTTTGATCCACATGAGATAGAAGAATTGATTGGAACAAAGAAGTCCAGGAAGAGAAAGAGCATGTATCCCCAGAACAACCCAATTTCTGCAGAAAAGGACCTGAGTCAAATCACTTGTTACAGGCGCAAGGATTTAGGTCATTACGCTAGCAAATGCCCAGCAAGGAAGCCAAGAACCCAAGGAGCCAAGATACCCACCAGGAAGCCCCTGGATTTGTCTGAAGTCATTTGTTTATGCTGTAAAGGAGTAGGACATTTTGCCAGAGAATGTTCAGACCCGAGGAGAGCTTGAGCAGAGTAGTTGAGATCTTGATATTTGAATAAAGCATGTAATAAATATGGGATGCACTTTTATTTTCCTTGGGGATGTTGAGTTGAGTTGTGAAATGGGAATTGTAATGGTTCGTGAAGCAATAAAAGTTGATGTGGTTGGAATCTCATATGAGGTGTCATGAGTTGTTTGTTGATTGTGAGTACCTCTCTTGCTATCTCACCCAGACTAAAACCTTGAACCCATGGACAAGCTGACCCCAAACCTTTCCCAAAAAAATAACCACATTTCACCAAAGGAAATACATACAGTATCCTGAGTACCCCTTCTATCTTATGTCTGCAGATGACAACCCTTTACGAGTCTTTTCTCAAGGGCCCGGAAACGATCATGACCCTGACCAGTGATCAGGATTACCCAAAAATCCTGAAAGACATGATGAAGCATATTCATCTTGAAGGAGATGCAGTCTACAAGGGTTATCCTTTCATGGAGAATGGAGTTGAACTTTGGTACGTGGAGGTACACCTCCACCGTGTGAAGGGAGTTTGCCCAAAGACTATGGGGCAATACTTTTTCATTTCTCGAGTACCACGAGCAACATTCTTCGACTCTGTTCGTGAAGCTGCTATGGAAGCCATATGTCAGATTGGAGAAATACTAGAAGCAAGAATCCGTCACACTCAGGAATACTTGAGGGAGGTCCATGCAGAGATAATGGAGATGAAGCTCATGGCCACCACAATGAAGCAAAACATCGATGATTTGAAGGATCACATCACACAATTCTAGTGGGACTGAAGTATCTTCAAGAAGGGCAACTGAATAAAGATGGAAGTAATGCTTAACCATACCAAACTATGTGGGTGGAAGCTTTTGTAATAGAGTACTTTTGAAATTTGGGTTTTGAGTAGTGGTTAAGGATGTAATAAAAGATTTGATATGAAGAGAATATGAATTATGGATGAACCAGTGCATTTTTTTGGTGATACTTGTCTGTGTGAACACTTACCAATGGAAAAGGAAATGTATTCCATAGAGTGGAGTTTGGACAAATGAGTTGGAGTTTGGTTTTAGTTATGTTGGTTACCCCAAGAATATGAAGGAATGAAGTACTATTGGATTTAAAGGAGATATAATGTTGGAATATGGAACAATAGTAACTCCAAGGATGAGTTAAAGATATACAAGTGTTGAAGTGGGCTCATAACCCACAGGACCCAGGATTTGATAAGGAAACAAGCACAATCTTGTTGAAGAAAAGAATTCTGAAGGAAGCTATGATTTCATCAGCAGACGTTCCATAGGAGGTTACGTAAAACCCGAGAGTTGTGAAGAAGCGATAGAGATTTTGTTTGGCTGCAGAACAAATGGATTTACCCGAACCCAGTTCATGGAGAAGAGAAGTTCTGCAATGCTTGTGAGGATGCCCAAGTGTTAGAATACGTGATTCACTATCTGCGTATGTGGTAAAGATTCAAGTACGGGATGGATTGGCTCCCATACCGAAGACTTCTATCATGAGCTATCATATGTTGATAGAAAATCAGAGAGCCTTAAAACCCTAGAAGAGTGTCGACACGACAAGCCAAAAGCCTTAGAATGGCAGGACGATGGAAACCCTGTACAGGCACCTGTTGCCAAATCATAGGTTATGCGGTGAGGTTCATCCCAGACCCATTTCCTGCAGGAGGAACCAATAATTGTTGACCACCATGAGATTTTTGATAGTTGTTTAGCATTGGCGACAGACCTGACAGCTAAGAAGCCCCAGTCTCGGAAGGATCCTATTTTGATACAAGGACTCAAGGTTTTGAGGAAAAGGCCATGCCCTTACCGGAAGAGCAAAAGTGAAGGAGTTATCCCGGAGAATATGAGAAGACCGGCACCGTCAATGCAAAGGACGGAGTACATGAGTTTTGTCGGAACCGTAACCATGATTCTAAGGGTGGTAGCACCCCATACCATGTGTTGATGAATGGATTTTCGAGGAGACCCCTCCCCCCAAACCTAACCTTCTTTCTAGCCTCTCCGAATCTCGAGGACGAGATTCATTTTAAGGGTGGTAGTTTGTAACATCCCAAAATTCTAAATTTTGGAATGTTATATTAAATAAATAATTGTGATTGTTTGTTTGATTTTTGTGTGATTCATTGTGTGAAACTGAGTGGAAATTGAAACTTTTTGAAAGTTGAATGAGTGGGAATAAAAGGACTTTCCCAAAACTTTCATCTTGCATTTTGATCTCGAAGAATTCAAATTCATTTCATCACAAGATCCTAGAGTGAAGATAATATGACTTCTTCCATTTAAAGAAATGAAAAGGGGTTTGAAAATTATTTGAATTCCATTTGAAATATTTCAAACTTAGAAACTTTAAGCAACCCAATGAGTTCATAAAATGACTTCTTCATATTTGAAGAAAGAGAGCTGGAAGTTTCAAAGAGATAAATTGGAAGTCACTTTGAAGTTATTTGAAACTCGTTTTCCATTCGAAGTTGTTTGAAATTCCAAATTCAAATCCTCTTGGGAGTTATTTAGTATTATATTCAAATTATTTTTTCTCCTAAAAGTAAATAAATAGAAATAAGGGTAAAATGATTCCCTTCAATAGAAAATTAGGAGAAAATAAATTTGAAATCATTTTGCTATTTTAGAAATGATTTTTATTGATTTTAAATGCAATGGTAGCGCTCTTTGACTTTTAGGGATTTTTATGGAATTTAGTTGAACCTGAAAAATAGTTCATCTTATTGCTGCTATTTTTCTGAGCATTTTGGTATATAATATGCTTATGTAGATTTTTTATTTACTTTCTCTCTGTTGCAGTTCTTCTTTCTTTAAAAAAAAGGACACATGCACGCACGCGCCGGCCAGTCGGCCCAGCCACAGACCAGCGAGGCCATGGGCCAGCCGCAGCGCTAGGGCACCAGTGGCCTGCCAGGCCAGCGCCAGGAGGCCAGCGCCGCCGCACGAGCCGCGTGCTCCTCCTGCGCTCGCTACCCGCTGCTGCCGCTGACGCATGGGGCCCGCCCTTTGTCTCCAACCTCTGCTCGTTCCGCTCGGATAGAGCACGCACTCGCGCTCCCGCAACCACCGGCGCCATCGCCTCGGAGATAATCATTATCCCTCGCTCCCCGAGCTCTTGACCGCGCCTATAAAATCCCCAAGACCTCCTCTCTCCATTCAGTCAACTCGCACACCCCCTCGCCCCTCGCAGCGCTTGCCATCGCCGTGTGGATCTCGCCGGTCGAAGCTCCGTTGCCAGAGTTTGCCGTCATCCGTAAGGCCACCTCGACCACGTTATTCTTCACCAAGATACTGCCCGAGTACATGTGCATTCGGTTGACATGTTTTCGCCGCCTAGGTCTCGCCGGAACCGCCGCCCCGACGACCTGTGTCCTCGCCGGAGCACGGAGTCGTCGTCCCCGCGCAGCACCACCCCGACGCCCTCGAGGACACCAGCCTCCACCACCGGACTTCCCACGCCGCGCCCGACCTCCCTGACTCCTTCCCCGTCGCCGAGGAGCGCCGGAGTCGCCGCCCCATCACTGGCCAACGCCAGTGCCGCTGTCCCTGTTCGTCATCGTCGCCACCGTGAGCCACTGCCCCGTTCGCTTAGTTTAGGTTTTTTTATATTCGAATTAGATCGGTTAACCGAGGTTTCCTTAAACCACGGGTTTTATTAAAAAAACCGATCGGTTTTTTGTTCTAATTAGCCTATGCTGTAGTTTTACTTATATAGCGACTGTTCGCCGTATAGGCTTCCACAGCGAACGCTGCTCAGCCACCCGCAAGCCGCGACGTGGCCAGGGCATGTTCATAGTTATTTCTTTCACGGTTAGGTCCCTGTAAATTTCAGTTTAGCCCCTAAACTTAGATTAGCCACAACTTTTTAACCGTAACTCCAAATTCGACGAAACCAGCGGCAAAATGTTCGTCTCGAATAGCTTTATCCAGAAAACCAACTTTGAAAACTTTTGGCCAAATTCAAATTTGAACTTTATTCAGATTTGAATTCAAATTTCAATTGGCCATATCTCCTAAACCGTAGCTCCAAATAGGTTGATTCTTTTTGCACTTTGTCACCATAGCCAAACCCTATCACCTGGACCTTTGTCACACTATTTTTTCACACACATTAGATTCTGTCCATGATAGTTTTACTATTATGCAATGTATGCACTTTAGTACACATCACATCTTTGCACCCTATGTCACATGTTGTTTTGCACTTAGGATATTTCCATGCTAGTTAAGTGTGTTGAATGTTCATTTGGTTTTCCAAGACTTTTGCTTTGCATGTTCTTCTTGGTTCTCTGAAATGATTGCTTATGTGAGTGCAATGTTTGACCTTATAGATTTTCATCGGAGAGTGACGAATAGCTCTATTAAGTAAATTTCTGAGAGCGATATAATCTTCATCAACTATTACCAGGCAAGTTCACATTTGACCATTCCTTCAATTACCTATGTTTTTATTATGCACTTAGTCCTTTGAGGTGGGATTGCATGGTAAGATTTATTGTTGCCAGATGGCTATGCCGTTACCTGGTAGTTCATTTGAGGTAGGTCTGATCTATACATCCTTGTCACCATCGTGTAAGTTTATTTTTGCCTTGCTAAATATAGACGTGGTTTGGGAAGTGAACATGGCGGGACATGAGTGACAAAGTAGTAATCAGGACCAAGACTTGTAAATGAATTACCTGGGCGGTATTTGGTTTGAATGGTGGCGAAGTACAGTGGCAGCATGCATGGTTAATCCATGGTGGTGCACCACTAGTGGTCGGCCGCCCAGGCTCAAAGAGATTAATCATATTCTCATGTCTAGAAGCTTACGTGTGCAGCCACAAGCCAATATGGGCTCTGGCATAGTTGAGTAGTTAGTGTGACCCCTTCCGGGATGGGCTAGCAGATGTAGAATGATGTAGGTGTACCAGCCTATCCGTGGGTTAAGGGGGACATTTTCGAAAGACTATGTCTCGGTCATCCTGTTCTCAAATGCCAGGCAGTGCGAGAACTTCAAGGGAGGCGATCGAGTCTTGTGGGGAAAAGTGCGCAAACCTCTGCAGAGTGTTAAAACCTAATCGATTAGCCGTGTCCCCGGTTATGGACAACTTGAGCATCTAGTAATGGAAATGCTGGGAGATCTCATCACTCTTAATTAAACATTTGGGTTTGAAATGAAACTTTGGGAATGGATTGAGTTGGGTTTGCCAACTCATCCGATGCTATTTTGTAGTAGTAGAATAATACCTTTTTAATCTAGGGAAAAACTAGCTTCATGCAAAAACTAAACTTAGAGATTTCCACCAGCCAAATTGCATGTACAAGTAGGTTCATTATTCTTATGATGTGATTGCCAGTACATTCAATGTACTGACCTATAGGGCTGCAACGTCTTATGTTGCAGGAATTTTCTACGACAAGTAAGAGTTACGTTGTAGGGTTACGGTCTACACTCAACTTGCCGTTGGCGTTGATGGGACTCCACACCCATTCGATTGTTTCCGCTGAGATTTATGAGGTATATATCAGTTTTACGTTATTTATACATGTGATTGCACTTTGATATAGACATTGATGTACTGTGTGTGCCAGCATACCGATCCAGGGATGGCACGGATACACAGAGGCTTGACCGTTTGAGGTCGGGTCGCTAGAGCCGACCACCAAAGTCTGAAGTATCTGTTTACTTAGCCATATTTGAACCTCCGAAGTTGCTCTTTATGGGAGTTCAATCCGAAGAAGCACCAAACCTTGAAGAGGCTCTTTCACGAAGATGCCTGGAAGTTTCTCTTCAAGGGCAACGAGACACCGCCAGCTACAGACTCGGACCGCGGGCACGACATTAACCACCTCGCCAATGAGGTAAGCCTTTAACACATCCTCTACTTGCTTGTTACAAGGAGGATATCTGAACTTTTATAATCATTGCTTCTTCAGGAATGGATGGAGAGGGCGAAGCGGATTCGGTGTCCAGCTCTGCTACCCGAGGAACCAATCATCCCGCGCCTGGCAAAGATGCTGTTGCCGGCGCCCTATATGACGCCGGAGAAGAAGGCCAATGCGAAGGCCAAGGGGGTCTGGAGTGGCCCCCGCCGCAAGGGCGCTTCGGACGTGACATCCGAAGACAAGACCCGCTCCTCCGCTGCCGAAGACGACGACGATGAGGAGGAGGAGGAGAGCGACCCTCCCCCTTACGGGGGGAGGAAGATAGGGCAGCCTCCATAAATCTGGAGGCGGAGGCGCCTAAGAAGGGGAAAGTCCCTCTCACGGACTGCTCCGCGTGAGATGTCGACAGCAGTCCAGAGTGACGCCCCCGGAACAAGCCCCTGGCCGCATCGTGAGTACAAAGAACCCGCACACGTCCATTTATCCGGCCTCTCCACCTTATGGTATTTTACATGGTTTAATAATGTTATTACAGGCCGGCCCACGACAGCTCCCAGCGATCCTCATCAAGAGGCTCGTTGGACTCAAAGGAAAAGGCCAACGAGACACAGCCGGCTGCTTACTCTCCCAACGCCAAGGGAGACAACGAGGTGCTGTCCCAAAGGACCTTCCCAGGCCAGGAGAGGTTCAGGAGGCCGTCATGGCGGCGCCGGAGAGAGACACCTTGACCGCCGGACACATGGGGGAACAGACCCCCATGGAGACTGACAATGGGGGCCGTGCCCAATTCGGACCCCATCCGAGCATGGATCCGGAGACCCATATGGCCCCGGAGTCCGACAAGCATCCTCCTCCAAGAGAAGGAGGCGTGCCTGTCCCGCCGCGACCTCTGTCCAACCAGAGGCGCCGGATAATCTATTGGAAGCGCTACGGGGCGCTTCCATTGCGGAAGAACACCGTATCCTTATGGGTACGGTGGTTGAGAAGGTTCAGTCCTTCAAGAGCAGACTGACCGAAGCCTGCAGCGGCCTGCTAACAGGTTTCGAGGTAAGCGGCGTTAACCGAGAAAACCCCAATATATATAGTAGCCCCTGAGACACTGGCCGGTGTTCGGAAAGAAAAGCCGAACAGAGGATCAATTAAATTTTGCAGGAAACTAACCAAACTGTGTCTGATGTGCATAAGCAGGCGTCGCTGCTGGCCGCGACCTCTCACACTGCCGAAGTCTCCGGACTAAAGTAGAGATGGAGCGGGCCGAAGAGGAGCACGACCAGGCGAGGAAGCAGCTGGAAGACCAGCAAGGTATGTAGTGACTCGCTATGTATTCGGAAAGAATAAATGATGCATACTGATCGTAGTGTCATGATATGTGTGTTGGAAATATGCCCTAGAGGCAATAATAAATTGGTTATTATTATATTTCCTTGTTCATGATAATCGTTTATTATCCATTCTAGAATTGTATTGATAGGAAACTCAGATACATGTGTGGATACATAGACAACACCATGTCCCTAGTAAGCCTCTAGTTGACTAGCTTGTTGATCAATAGATGGTTACGGTTTCCTGACCATGGACATTGGTTGTCGTTGATAATGGGATCACATCATTAGGAGAATGATGTGATGGACAAGACCCAATCCTAAGCCTAGCACAAGATCGTGTAGTTCGTATGCTAAAGCTTTTCTAATGTCAAGTATCATTTCCTTAGACCATGAGATTGTGCAACTCCCGGATACCGTAGGAATGCTTTGGGTGTGCCAAACGTCACAACGTAACTGGGTGGCTATAAAGGTACACTACAGGTATCTCCAAAAGTTTCTGTTGGGTTGGCACGAATCGAGACTGGGATTTGTCACTCTGTATAACGGAGAGGTATCTCTGGGCCCACTCGGTAGGACATCATCATAATGTGCACAATGTGATCAGGAGTTGATCACGGGATGATGTGTTACGGAACGAGTAAAGAGACTTGCCGGTAACGAGATTGAACAAGGTATCGGGATACCGATGATCGAATCTCGGGCAAGTATCGTACCGCTAGACAAAGGGAATTGCATACGGGATTGATTGAATCCTCGACATCGTGGTTCATCCGATGAGATCATCGTGGAACATGTGGGAGCCAACATGGGTATCCAGATCCCGCTGTTGGTTATTGACCAGAGAGTTATCTCGGTCATGTCTGCATGGTTCCCGAACCCGTAGGGTCTACACACTTAAGGTTCGATGACGCTAGGGTTATAGGGAAAAGATATACGTGGTTACCGAATGTTGTTAGGTGTCCTGGATGAGATCTCGGACATCACGAGGAGTTCCGGAATGGTCCGGAGGTAAAGATTTATATATGGGAAGTCCTGTTTTGGTCGCCGAAAAAGTTTCGGGTTTTATCGGTAATGTACCGGGACCACCGGGAGGGTCCCGGTGGTCCACCAAGTGGGGCCACCAGCCCCGGAGGGCTGCATAGGCCAAGTGTGGGAGGGGACCAGCCCCAGGTGGGCTGGTGCGCCCCCCCACCAAGGCCCAAGGCGCAAGGGAGAGTGGAAGGGGGCAAACCCTAGGCTCAGATGGGCCTAAGGCCCATCTAGTGGTGCGCCCCCTCTCTCCCCCCTTGGCCGCCCCCCTAGATGGGATCTAGGGCTGGCCGCCACCCCTAGGGGTGGAAACCTAGGTGGGGGCGCAGCCCCTCCCCTCCCCCTATATATACTTGAGTTTTTGGGCTGCCAAACACACGATTCAATCTCCTTCTTGGCGCAGCCCTACCCCTCTCCCTCCTCGTCTCTTGCGGTGCTTGGCGAAGCCCTACTGGAGTACCACACTCCTCCACCACCACCACGCCGTCGTGCTGCTGTTGGATGGAGTCTTCCCCAACCTCTCCTTCTCCCCTTGCTGGATTAAGGCGTAGGAGACATCACCAGGCTGTACGTGTGTTGAACACGGAGGTGCCGTCCGTTCGGCACTAGGATCATCGGTGATTTGGATCACGACGAGTACGACTCCATCAACCCCGTTCACTTGAACGCTTCCACTTAGCGATCTACAAGGGTATGTAGATGCACTCTCCTTCCCCTCGTTGCTAGATTACTCCATAGATTGATCTTGGTGATGCGTAGAAAATTTTGAATTTCTGCTACGTTCCCCAACAGTGGTATCAGAGCCAGGTTTATGCATAGTTCTATGAACGAGTAGAACACAAGTTGTTGTGGGCGTCGATTTTGTCAATTTGCTTGCCGTACTAGTCTTATCTTGATTCGGCGGCATCGTGGGATGAAGCGGCCCGGACCGACCTTACACGTACTCTTACATGAGACTGGTTCCACCGACTGACATGCACTAGTTGCATAAGGTGGCTAGCGGGTGTTTTCTCTCCCACTTTAGTCGGATCAGATTCGATGAAAAGGGTCCTTATGAAGGGTAAATAGAAATTGGCATATCACGTTGTGCTTTTCGCGTAGGTAAGAAACGTTCTTGCTAGAAACCTATAGCAGCCACGTAAAAACTTGCAACAACAATTAGAGGACGTCTAACTTGTTTTTGCAGCATATGCCTTGTGATGTGATATGGCCAAAAGGATGTGATGAATGATATATGTGATGTATGAGATTGATCATGTTCTTGTAATAGGAATCACGACTTGCATGTCGATGAGTATGACAACCGGCAGGAGCCATAGGAGTTGTCTTAATTTATTTATGACCTACGTGTCAACTTAAATGTCATGTAATTACTTTACTTTATTGCTAAAGCGTTAGCCATAGTAGTAGAAGTAATAGATGACGAGACAACTTCAAGAAGACACGATGATGGAGATCATGATGATGGAGATCATGGTGTCATGCCGGTGACAACGATGATCATGGAGCCCCGAAGATGGAGATCAAAAGGAGCAAAATGATATTGGCCATATCATGTCACTATTTGATTGCATGTGATGTTTATCATGTTTTACATCTTATTTGCTTAGAACGACGGTAGCTTAAATAAGATGATCCCTCACTAAAATTTCAAGAAAGGTGTTCCCCCTAACTGTGCACCGTTGCGAAGGTTCGTTGTTTCGAAGCACCACGTGATGATTGGGTGTGATAGATTCTTACGTTCGAATACAACGGGGGTAAGCCAGATTTACACAGCAAAAAACACTTAGGTTGACTTGACGAGCCTAGCATGTACAGACATGGCCTCGGAACACGCAAGACCGAAAGGTCGAGCATGAGTCGTATAGAAGATACGATCAACATGAAGATGTTCACCGATGTTGACTAGTCCGTCTCACGTGATGATCGGACACGGCCTAGTTGACTCGGATCATGTTTCACTTAGATGACTAGAGGGATGTCTATCTGTAACACCCTCGATGCGACTATATCTCCCACGTGTTGAGGCACGACTTAGAGGCATAATCGCATTGAAGGCATATGTCGCAAATAAGGCAATCTTCACAACATCCCATGTAATATAAATAATAAAGGGGAGATAACATAGTTGGCTTACACTCGCCACGTCAATCAAGGTACATAAATAACATTACATCATCCAAACACTCATGGCCCGACTACGGCGCCAAAATAAACATAACCCAACATGCGACACGGTCCTGATCACCCCCAACTGGGCACCACTACTGATCATCAGGAAAGGAAACATAGTATCATTGAGAGTCCTCGTCGAACTCCCACTTGAGCTCGAGCGCGTCACCTAGAGCGGAATCATCAGGCCCTGCATCTGGTGTAATAGTAATCTGTGAGCCATAGGGACTCAGCAATCTCGCACCCTCGCGATCAAGACTATTTAAGCTTAATAGGTATGGCAAGTTAAAAATAAGTGGAGCTGCAACAAGCGACTAGCATATATGGTGGCTATCTTATTCGCAAAAGAGAGCGAGAAGAAGAGGCAAAGCACGAGCGAGAAACTAGAGGACAACCTGCGCAAGCATTACTCCAACACCGTGTCCACTTCCCGGACTCCGCCGAGAAGAGGCCATCACGGTAACACACTCAGTTGATTCATTTTAATTAGGTTAAGGTTCAAGTTATCTACAACCGGACATTAACAAATTTCCACCTGCCCATAACCGCGGGCATGGCTTTCGAAAGTTCAAATCCCTGCAGGGGAGTCCCAACTTAGCCCGAGACAAGCTCTCACGGTCAACGAAGGAATAGACCTCCTCCCGAGACGTTCTGATCAGACTCTGTACCTCGGTTCTTCAAGACACTTCGACATGCTAAAACAAGTCCAGCAACACCGCCCGAATGTGCCGACAAATCCCGATAGGAGCTGCACATATCTCGTTCTCAGGGCACACTCAAATTGTCCAAACTTTCGATAGGCCAGCCCAGAGTTGCCCCTGGTAGCCACCGGCGGCTGACGAGTTAGACCAACACTCAGAGGAGCACTGGCCCGGGGGGGTTTAAAATAAGATGACCCTCGGGCTCCGGAAACCCAAGGGAAAAAGAGGCTAGGTGGCAAATGGTAAAACCAAGGTTGGGCATTGCTGGAAAATCTTTAATCAAGGCGAACTATCAAGGGGTTCCCATTATAACCCAACCGCGTAAGGAACACGAAATCCGGGAACATAACACCGATATGACGGAAACTAGGGCGGCAAGAGTGGAACAAAACACTAGGCGAGAGGCCGAGCCTTCCACCCTTTACCAAGTATATAGATGCATTAAGATAACAAGATAATATAATGATATCCCAACAAGTAATAAATGTTCCAACAAGGAACAGCCTCCAATCTTCACCTGCAACTAGCAACGCTATAAGAGGTGCTGAGCAAAGCGGTAACATAGCCAATCAACGGTTTGCTAGGACATGGTGGGTTAGAGGTTTGACATGGCAATTTGGGAGGCTTGAAAGCAAGTGGTAGGCATCGTAGCATTGGCATAGCAAAAGAGCGAGCAATCTAGCATAGCGAAGATACTAGTGATTTCGAGGGTATGATCATCTTGGTTGCACAGTTGTCAGAGTTGACTGGATCCTTGAAAGCAAACTCAACGGGCTCCTCGTTAGCGAACTCGTCTCCTGTCTCTACCCAAACAAGACAAACAAGCAACAAGGACACAATCAACCACGTGCACGGATCAAACAATATGATGCCATGATGATATGCTATGCGGGATGCAATGCCGGATGCATATGCAAGATGTGACAGGAAATGAAAAACCTGGCCTCAACTTGGAAATCCAAGTGTGCCACTGGAAATATGAGATGAAATCGCTTGAAAACGATATAAAGAACGCCGGAATCGGAGTTACGGTTTGGAAATGGCAAGCAATTCAAATATGACACCGGTCTGCGATTTACATCAAGTAGCCATCTAAATGCAACGAGATGAGCATGCTAAAGCACCCAAACATGACAACAAAATACATGGCAGGGATGCATTAAAGATTCTTAACAAAAGTCTAGCACTGAGCTACGACCAATTCATCCATTAACAGGTTCAAACAAGCATGGCAAAACTGCATATGGCAAACAGATTTCAGACTTAGTGAAATTAACACTTGTCTGGAATTTCAGATCAGGTAGCACTCTTCGGAGCAACAAAACTACATGTTACATGACCTGAACATGGCAAAGTAAAGCATGGCATGGAGCTACTCAAAGAGCTTAACAAAAGTCCCTTAGTGACCTTGAGCCAAAAGGGATCAGAAAATACAATTGCAAGCATGTGAACATGGCAAAAACATAATCAGTTTTCAGACTTAGTGAAAACTGGCACATGCTGAAATATATCTCAAGTAGGCATGTTTACGAGCTCGATGCACTCACTACGGAGAAAGTCATGATAAGCTAAGCATACACCCATTAAGAATACATAAAATGCAAGCTAGACATGGCAAGAACAATAGCATAGCATGCACGGATCAACTACAACATCATCGGCAAAATCGCTAACAAGTAGACAATCTGCCCAGATTCACAAAGTAGCAAAAGTAGAGCTCGATTGACTCAAGCTAGCATGCTCCATAATTGCAAACAAAGACATGTATGGATAGAGCACTACAATATTAACAAAACATCCTTACTGATCATCCTCAAAAGAGGCACGGATCACTAGGAAACAACATGAACATATGGCCATATGAGATAAGCAGCTCAAGGACTTGGTGGAAATACTAAGTCCTTGAAATCAGAATTACCAAGTGCACCACTTTGCAAGCTTGTGCTAGTCACCACACACATCACAAAAATACATGGTTTGCACCTCTGGAAAGATGGCAAAACCATTAACAAAACATATGAAGAGCTCAGGGACATATCATGCACACATTAATCATGGCAAAAATGACAAAAAGCTAAATGGAGTAGCAGATCTGACAATTATCTCAAGTAGCACTCTTCTAACAGCATTTCGGGCATCAAGATGAACTCAAATGAAAAAGATGCAATGGAATGAAATGATTTACTCTCTGAGATGAACATTTTGATATGTTATGTGCCAAAAACGGAGCTACGGATGCGGAGATATAGCATGATGAACAGGAGCACATGGATTAGGGTTTCGGGCAAAAGTCAACCCTCAGATCCAGATCCAGATCGGGCGATTTACGAGACCCGCCGGAGCACTGTTCACCGACGCCGGAGTTCGCACTCGCCGGAGCTGCGAGGCATCACCGGAGTCGAGGAAGAGACGGAGAGGGGCCGGATCCGGCATGGGGGAGGCGGCGAGGCGGCACGGACACCGAGGTGGCCGCGACGGCGCGCGCGGCGGGCGGCGAGCGGCGGCGCGTGCGCCGGCGGGGAGGCGGCGGATGGCGGTGGGCCAGGGAGAGACGAGGAGGCGCGGGCGGCGCGGGCAGCCAGGCGGCGGGGTGGTGCCGATGGGCTTCGGGGGCCCCGGCCGGGCCGAGCGGGCCAGCGGGACTGAGGCGGCGATGTGGGGCGGCTCAGCCACGTGGCGCGCCCGGAGTGTTTGGCGGGGAGGAGCGGACAATGTCCGTCGGCGGCGACTTAGTCCGGCGGTGCGCGATGGGATTTTTAGGGTTAGGGGAAGAGGAGATCCGCGAATTTCGGGAGGGGACTTTAAATAGAGGTAGAGGGAGCTAGGAGAGTCCAAATGAGGTGTGGTTTTCGGCCACGCGATCGTGATCGAACGCTCTAGATGATGGAGAAGGTTTTGTTGGGTTTTGGGCCAAATTGGAGGGGTGTTGGGCTGCAACACACAGGAGGCCTTTTCGGTCCCTCGGTTAACTGTTGGAGTATCAAACGAAGTCCAAATGATACGAAACTTGACAGGCGGTCTACCGGTAGTAAACCAAGGCCGCTTGGCAAGTCTCGATCCAATCCAGAAATGTTTAATCCCGACACACGAAAGAAAGGTATAAATGACCACCGGAGGAGAACGAAGCGCCGGAATGCAAAACGGACAACGGGGAAAATGCTCGAATGCATGAGAAGAACACGTATGCAAATGCAATGCACATGATGACATGATATGAGATGCATGACAACGATAACAACACACGGAGACAAAGACCCGAACCCGAGAAAATAAATAACTTAACGCCAGAAACGGCAAGAGTTGGAGTACAAGTTGGGAAAGTTACATCCGGGGTGTTACAACACTCCACCACTACGAAAGGATCTCGTCCTGAGATCTAGGACTGAAAGAACGTCGGGTACTCAGAACGGAGGTGATCCTCGCGTTCCAGGTAGCTTCAAGGTTGGAATGTTGTGACCACTTGACTTTGAGAAATTTGATTGACTTATTGCGAGTCTCTTCGAGAATAGCAACTAGGTGCTCATGATAGGAGAGATCTTCTTGGAGCTCAATGTCCTCGAAGTTGACGGTACGGTCAGGAGTCTTGAAGCACTTTCGGAGCTGAGAGACATGGAACACGTCATGAACATTTGCAAAGTTTGAAGGAAGCTCGAGTTGATAGGCGAGGTCGCCTCTCTTTCTGACAATCTTGAAAGGTCCCACGTATCTAGGGGCAAGCTTCCCTTTGATACCGAAGCGACGAGTACCTTTCATAGGAGAGACGCAGAGGTAAACATGATCTCCGATCTCGAAAGCCAAATCACGGTGCTTACTATCATAGTAGCTCTTCTGACGGGATTGGGCTGTTTTGAGGTTATCACGAATGACTTTGCACATTTCCTCTGCCTCTGTGATTAAGTCATTTCCCAAAAGCTGACATTCACCGGTTTTAGACCAGTTGAGAGGGGTATGGCACTTCCTGCCATACAGAATTTCAAATGGGGCCTTGCCCGAACTTGCTTGAAAACTGTTGTTGTAGGAGAATTCAGCATAAGGAAGAAAATCCTCCCACTTCATGCCGAAGGAGATCACACAAGCCCTGAGCATATCTTCAAGAATCTGGTTGACACGCTCGACTTGACCACTAGTTTGAGGATGGAAAGTTGTGCTGAAGCGGATGTTGGTGCCCATGGCCTTCTAAAAAGAATCCCAAAACTTGGACGTAAAGATGCTGCCACGGTCTGAAGAGATCACTTGTGGAATACCGTGCAGAGAGACAATTCTAGAGGTATAGAGTTCCGCCAATTGAGCTGCAGTGATCGACTCTTTGATAGGCAGAAAGTGAGCCACTTTGGTGAGTTTGTTGATGACAACGAATATAGCATCATTGCCACGCTTGGACTTTGGAAACCCAGTCACGAAGTCCATTTCAATGTGGTTAAACTTCCATTCTGGAATGGCAAGAGGTTGGAGGAGACCAGCTGGCCTTTGGTGTTCTGCCTTCAGTCTTCTGCAGACATCACATTCATTCACGAATTGAGCAATTTCGCGCTTCATTCGAGTCCACCAATAAGCCTGCTTAAGGTCTTGATACATCTTCGTGCTCCCAGGGTAGATGGAGAGGAGAGAATTGTGAGCCTCGTTCATGATCACTTTACGGAGGTCACCTTTGGGTACAACAATACGATCCTCGAACAAGAGAGTATCCTTGTCATCAAGGCGGTAGAACTTGTACTTGGGTTGACTCTTGGCAATCCCAATCTTCACCTTTTTCACCATAGCATCAAGAAACTGGGCTTGGCGAATCAGATCTTCCAAGGTAGGAGAGACTTGAAGGTTGGCGAGGAAACCTTGAGGAACAACTTGCAGATTAAGTTTGTGGAAAGCTTCACAAAGCTCGGGTTGATAAGGCTTAAGAATCAGACTGTTGCAATAAGCCTTTCTGCTCAAAGCGTCAGCAATCACATTGGCCTTGCCTGGAGTAGACTCGATACTCGGATTATACTCTTGAATCATTTCGACCCATCGAGTTTGCCTGAGGTTGAGATTAGGCTGAGTAAAGATGTACTTGAGACTCTTGTGATCAGTGAAAATGTCCACTTTTCTTCCCAATAAGAGATGTCTCCAAGTCAAAAGAGCATGCACAACTGCCGCCAACTCGAGATCATGAGTGGGGTAGTTCTTCTCATTGGGCTTCAACTAGCGAGAGGTATAAGCAACAACTTTCTTCTCTTGCATCAATACTGCGCCAAGACCTTGGAGAGAGGCATCACAAAAGACCTCGTACGGCTTGGATTCATCAGGCGGAGTCAGAACTGGAGCAGTGATCAATTTCTCTTTCAAAGTGTTGAAAGCAATGTCACACTCCGGAGACCAAACGTACTTGATGTGCTTCTGGAGAAGATTTGAGAGAGGCTTCGTGATCTTAGAAAAGTTTTCAACAAATCTTCGACAGTAGCTTGTGAGACCGAGGAAGCTACGGAGTTGCTTCACATTCTGAGGAGGTTCCCAATTCACAATTGCAGACACCTTCTCAGGATTCACGGCAATACCTTTGGCAGAGATGATATGACCAAGATAAAGAACCTCATCGAGCCAAAATTCACACTTGGAGAACTTGGCGTAGAACTGGTGTTCCCTCAACTTATCGAGTACCAAATGCAAGTGCTTGGCATGATCTTCCTTGTTCTTCGAGAAAACCGGAATGTCGTTGAGATAGACCAAAACGAAGTCATTGGTGTAGGCGTTGAAGATGAAGTTCATCATGCGAGAGAAAGTCGGAGGAGCGTTGACGAGGCCAAAAGACATGACAGTGTATTCATATGACCCATAGCTTGTCCTGAAAGCCATCTTGGGAATATCTTGCTCACGGATTCGAATCTGATGATAACCCATATGGAGATCAAGCTTGGAGAATACTTGAGCACCTTTGAGTTGTTCGAACAGCTCGTTGATGTTGGGAAGTGGGTATTTGTTCTTGATGGTCTTCTTGTTCAATGGACGGTAATCAACACAAAGTCGGTCCATTCCATCCTTCTTCTTCACAAAAAGAACACCACAACCCCATGGAGAAGAACTAGGCCGGATGAGACCCATTTTCTCTTGAATATCGAGTTGCTTCTTCAGCTCCTTCAACTCTTCAGGTCCGAGCTTGTAAGGGTGCTTGCACACAGGTTCCGTGCCGAGCTCAAGATCAATAATGAATTCAACTGGCCGGTGCGGAGGCATTCCTGGAAGCTCTTCTGGAAAGACGTCTTGATATTCGCAAACGACTGGAATTTGCGAGATGGCATCAAGTTCACCCTTCTCATTGAGAGAAAACAGATGGATGGTATTATCCCGAGCGGCAAATACAATTACATCCTCAGACGAATGAGTCAATTGAATCTGTCTGGCTGCACAATCAAGCTGAGCCTTGTGCTTAGAGAGCCAATCCATCCCGAGAATAAGATCAATATCTGAGTTACCAAGAACCATTGGAGAAGCCAGAAACTTGAAATCACCCATTATGATAGAAATATCCGGAATCTCGTGGTTAGCGAGCAAACATTTACCCGGAGAGACAACTGCTAACGGTTTATGCATAACTTGGGAAGTCACCTCATGCTTAGATGCAAAAGGTTTCGATATGAAACAATGCGATGCACCAGTGTCAAAAAGAACTTTTGCAGGAACATCGTTAACAGGAAGGTTACCCATGATGACATCTGACGAGTCCTCTGCCTGAGCTGCATTCA
Source organism: Triticum aestivum (assembly GCF_018294505.1). Classification (NCBI taxonomy): domain Eukaryota; kingdom Viridiplantae; phylum Streptophyta; class Magnoliopsida; order Poales; family Poaceae; genus Triticum; species Triticum aestivum. Next base: position 183,414,225 of record NC_057800.1, read on the forward strand.
TCAAGTTAACCTTGGCGTGCTTGGGGTTATGCTTGACCACAGCTGTACTTGCCGATCTGACAGGAGGAGGAGGAGGAAGACGCCTTTGGTTGAAACACTTGTTGGCATAGTGACCCTTCTGTTGGCACTTGTTGCACGTGACCTCTGAAAGCGGACGATGATACGGAGCACTCGATCTTGGAGTTTGAGACGAAGTCTTGTTCTGAAAGCCAGGGTTGGATGGGTGGGAAGAACCACTGCCACATTTGCTCTTCTACTGATACGGCTGACGGAACGGAGGAGGAGGAAGCCAATACTTCTGATGCTTGGCCACTTGAGTAGAGGAAGGAGTAACATCTCTGACTCGCTTCTTGGAAGCATCACACCTCAGTTGAGCGGCCTCTTGCTTCATTGCCATGTTGTAGAACTCATCGTACCTCAAGGGCTCAAAGAGAACAAGAGCTATCTGAATTTCTTCTCTGAGACCACCCCTGAACTGGTATATCATACTCTTCTCATCAGGTACGTCCTGCTTAGCAAAGCGGGCGAGCTTCTGAAACAACTTGTTGTAGTCATAGACAGACAAAGAGCCTTGCTTCAGGTTGCGGAATTCCTCACGCTTGCTTTCAACCACGCTCTGAGGAATGTGATGAGCTCTAAAATCTTGGCGGAATTCATCCCAGGTAATAACACGTCCACCTCTGGAATCCTTGTACTGCTGGAACCATTCTACAGCTTGATCTTTGAGTTGGAAGGAAGCGAACTTGACAAAGTCCTCAGGCCTGACGTTACTGCACTCAAAACGCTTGCACAGATCCACGAGCCAATCGTCAGCATCTGTTGCCTCAACACAATTGCTGAAAGTCTTTGGCCCATTAGCAAGGAACTGGTTGAGTGTAGCAAAGTGATTCTGATTGTTGCCTTGGTTCCCTTGGTTGCCTTGGTTGCGCTCTTGAAGAATTTGCATGATCAACTGTGTGTTTGCATTGGTTGCGGCCATCACAGCTTGCCATGCCTCCAGAGGAGGTGGAGGTGGTGGCGGATCAGGATTCGGAGTCGTGCTCGTTGGAGGAGCCATCCTGAAGAGGTTGACATCCATTAGCACATTGGTAGACAAATATTGAAGCTGAATCCAACGAAATGAAAATTGCAACATATAGTCTTCACATCCGAACAAAATGAACGAAAACATTCCTCTTGAAATGGTCACATATCCATAAATTGAGAAGCCACTTAGAATTAAGGTAGAGAAATAAATCCACAAGGTACGGATCAAGAACGAATAATCGGTAAGAAATCCCAATCTCAAACCAAATATCCGTGGAAGAAAGAACTAGAGCTACTAGAATTCCCACCTATGAAACTCCCGAACTTTTTCGGTTATGCAATCAGGTGTTGGGGATACAGGGGAAGCATAATATCTCACCCAAATCTAGCAAATCCTACATCCATCTGTATCCATCCTTCAACACATAACCAAGAAAAACTTTGGAAACCATCTACCTCAACCTTCGAAAAGCATCCGTTATACAAGTTATGGCGATACTCCCGAACTCCCGCCCCAGTACTGGGTGGCGTCGAGGTTATCTCACCAACGAACTGCATAAAAGAGATTTTTGATGTCGGTGTACTAAACTCAGGTATTCCAGAACTGCAATGATAAAATTATGACGACAACACCTCAGAGCTCAACTCCCCGGGACACTTCCACAAAACCCCTGACAGGAGGCACCAAGACAATGTTCTCATCACAAAACCATCGGAACGATTCCAAGATACCCGCATGATCCTAATTTTTTTTGTGAAATTTGAGAAGAGAAGAGTCAAAACTCTACGTCAGGATGCCTTACCAGAGCGATGAGGAGACTAGGAAGTAAAAATAATTCCTAAACTCTCCGATATATAATTCCTAAATGACTCAAAACATTTTTCTAGACACAACTCGGCTGCTAAAAACGATCAAGCAATGGGGCCCCTAAGGTCGGGGAAGGCTCTGATACCAACTTGTAACACCCTTGATGTGACTATATCTCCCACGTGTCGAGGCACGACTTAGAGGCATAATCGCATTGAAGGCATATGTGCAAGTAAGGCAATCTTCACAACATCCCATGTAATATAAATAATAAAGGGGAGATAACATAGTTGGCTTACACTCGCCACGTCAATCAAGGTACATAAATAACATTACATCATCCAAACACTCATGGCCCGACTACGGCGCCAAAATAAAGATAACCCAACATGCGACACGGTCCCGATCACCCCCAACTGGGCACCACTACTGATCATCAGGAAAGGAAACATAGTATCGTTGAGAGTCCTCGTTGAACTCCCACTTGAGCTCGAGCGCGTCACCTGGAGCGGAATCATCAGGGACTGCATCTGGTGTAATAGTAATCTGTGAGCCACAAGGACTCAGCAATCTCACACCCTCGCGATCAAGACTATTTAAGCTTAATAGGTATGGCAAGGTAAAAATAAGTGGAGCTGCAACAAGCGACTAGCATATATGGTGGCTATCTTATTCGCAAAAGAGAGCGAGAAGAAGAGGCAAAGCGCGAGCGAGAAACTAGAGGACAACTTGCGCAAGCATTACTCCAACACCATGTCCACTTCCCGGACTCCGCCGAGAAGAGGCCATCACGGTAACACACTCAGTTGATTCATTTTAATTAGGTTAAGGTTCAAGTTATCTACAACTTGACATTAACAAATTCCCATCTGCCCATAACCGCGGGCATGGCTTTCGAAAGTTCAAATCCCTGCAGGGGAGTCCCAACTTAGCCCATGACAAGCTCTCATGGTCAATGAAGGAATATACCTCCTCCCGAGACGTTCCGATCAGACTCGGTACCTCGGTTCTTCAAGACACTTCGACAGGCTAAAACAAGTCCAGCAACACCGCCCGAATGTGCCGACAAATCCCGATAGGAGCTGCACATATCTCGTTCTCAGGGCACACTCAGATTGTCCAAACTTCCGATAGGCCAGCCCAGAGTTGCCCCTGGTAGCCACCGGCGGCTGACGAGTTGGACCAACACTCAAAGGAGCACTGGCCCGGGGGGGTTTAAAATAAGATGACCCTCGGGCTCCGGAAACCCAAGGGAAAAAGAGGCTAGGTGGCAAATGGTAAAACCAAGGTTGGGCATTGCTGGAAAAGCTTTAATCAAGGCGAACTATCAAGGGGTTCCCATTATAACCCAACCGCGCAAGGAACGCAAAATCCGGGAACATAACACCGATATGACGGAAACTAGGGCGGCAAGAGTGGAACAAAACACTAGGCGAGAGGCCGAGCCTTCCACCCTTTACCAAGTATATAGATGCATTAAGATAACAAGATAATATAATGATACCCCAACAAGTAATAAATGTTCCAACAAGGAACAGCCTCCAATCTTCACCTGCAACTAGCAACGCTATAAGAGGGGCTGAGCAAAGCGGTAACATAGCCAATCAACGGTTTGCTAGGACATGGTGGGTTAGAGGTTTGACATGGCAATTTGGGAGGCTTGAAAGCAATTGGTAGGCATTGTAGCATTGGCATAGCAAAAGAGCGAGCAATCTAGCATAGCAAAGATAGTAGTGATTTGAGGGTATGATCATCTTGCCTGCACAGTTGTCAGAGTTGACTGGATCCTCGAAAGCAAACTCAACGGGCTCCTCGTTAGCGAACTCGTCTCCCGGCTCTACCCAAACAAGACAAACAAGCAACAAGAACACAATCAACCACGTGCACGGATCAAACAATATGATGCCATGATGATATGCTATGCGGGATGCAATGCCGGATGCATATGCAAGATGTGACAGGAAATGAAAAAACCTGGCCTCAACTTGGAAATCCAAGTGTTCCACTGGAAATATGAGATGAAATCGCTTGAAAACGATATAAAGAACGCCGGAATCGGAGTTACGGTTTGGAAATGGCAAGCAATTCAAATATGACACCGGTCTGCGATTTACATCAAGTAGCCATCTAAATGCAACGAGATGAGCATGCTAAAGCACCCAAACATGACAACAAAATACATGGCAGGGATGCATTAAAGATTCTTAACAAAAGTCTAGCACTGAGCTACGACCAATTCATCCATTAACAGGTTCAAACAAGCATGGCAAAACTGCATATGGCAAACAGATTTCAGACTTAGTGAAATTAACACTTGTCTGGAATTTCAGATCAGGTAGCACTCTTCGGAGCAACAAAACTACATGTTACATGACCTGAACATGGCAAAGTAAAGCATGGCATGGAGCTACTCAAAGAGCTTAACAAAAGTCCCTTAGTGACCTTGAGCCAAAAGGGATCAGAAAATACAATTGCAAGCATGTGAACATGGCAAAAACATAATCAGTTTTCAGACTTAGTGAAAACTGGCACATGCTGAAATATATCTCAAGTAGGCATGTTTACGAGCTCGATGCACTCACTACGGAGAAAGTCATGATAAGCTAAGCATACACCCATTAAGAATACATAAAATGCAAGCTAGACATGGCAAGAACAATAGCATAGCATGCACGGATCAACTACAACATCATCGGCAAAATCGCTAACAAGTAGACAATCTGCCCAGATTCACAAAGTAGCAAAAGTAGAGCTCGATTGACTCAAGCTAGGGTGCTCCATAATTGCAAACAAAGACATGGATGGATAGAGCACTACAATATTAACAAAACATCCTTAATGATCATCCTCAAAATAGGCACGGATCACTAGGAAACAACATGAACATATGGCCATATGAGATAAGCAGCTCAAGGACTTGGTGGAAATGCTAAGTCCCTGAAATCAGAATTACCAAGTGCACAACTTTGCAAGCTTGTGTTAGTCACCACACACATCACAAAAATACATGGGTTGCACCTCTGGAAAGATGGCAAAACCCTTAACAAAACATATGAAGAGCTCGGGGACATATCATGCACACATTAATCATGGCAAAAATGACAAAAAGCTAAATGAAGTAGCAGATCTGACAATTATCTCAAGTAGCACTCTTCTAACAGCATTTCGGGCATCAAGATGAACTCAAATGAAAATGATGCAATGGAATGAAATGATGTACTCTCTGAGATGAACATTTTGATATGCTATATGCCAAAAACGGAGCTACGAATGCGGAGATATATCATGATGAACAGGAGCACATGGATTAGGGTTTCGGGCAAAAGTCAACCCTCAGATCCAGATCCAGATCCGGATCAGGCGCGATTTACGAGATCCGTCGGAGCACTGTTCACCGGCGCCGGAGTTCGTGCTCGCCGGAGCTGCGGGGCGTCACCAGAGTCGAGGGAGAGACGGAGAGGGGCCGGATCTGGCGTGGGGGAGGTGGCGAGGCGGCACGGACGCCGAGGCAGCCGCGGACGGCGCGCGCGCCGGCCTGGAGGCGGTGGATGGCGGCGGGCGAGGGAGAGACGAGGAGGCGCGGGCGGTGCGGGCAGCCAGGCGGCGGGGTGGAGCCGATGGGCTTCGGGGGCCCCGGCCGAGTCGAGCGGGCCGGCGGGACTGAGGCGGCGATGTGGGGTGGCTCGGCCATGTGGCGCGCCCGGAGTGGCTGGCAGGGAGGAGCGGACAATGTCCATCGGTGGCGACTTAGTCCGGCGGTGCGCGATGGGATTTTTAGGGTTAGGGGAAGAGGAGATCCGCGAATTTCGGGAGGGGACTTTAAATAGAGGTAGAGGGAGCTAGGAGAGTCCAAATGAGGTGCGGTTTTCGGCAACGCGATCATGATCGAACGCTCTAGATGATGGATAAGGTTTTGGTGGTTTTTGGGCCAAATTGGAGGGGTGTTGGGCTGCAACACACACGAGGCCTTTTCGGTCCCTCGGTTAACCGTTGGAGTATCAAACGAAGTCCAAATGATACGAAACTTGACAGGCGGTCTACCGGTAGCAAACCAAGGCCGCTTGGCAAGTCTCGGTCCAATCCGGAAATGTTTAATCCCCACACACGAAAGAAAGGTAGAAATGACCACCGGAGGAGAACGAAGCGCCGGAATGCAAAACGGACAACGGGGAAAATGCTCGAATGCATGAGAAGAACACGTATGCAAATGCAATGCACATGATGACATGATATGAGATGCATGACAACGATAACAACACACAGAGACAAAGACCCGAACTCGAGAAAATAAATAACTTAACGCCGTAAACGTCAAGAGTTGCAGTACAAGTTGGGAAAGTTACATCCGGGGTGTTACACTATCTGAGTGGGAGTTCATTAGATGAACTCAATTATCATGAACATAGTCTAAATTGTCTTTGCAAATATGTTGTAGATAAATAGCTCACGTTGTAGCTCCCTGTTTCAATACGTTCCTAGAGAAAGATTAAGTTGAGATATATTGTAAGCAATGATGCGGACTAGGTCCATAGTCCGAGGAGTGTCCTCACTGCTACACAGAAGGCTTACGTCTTTGATGCACCGCTCGATGTGCAAACCCCTACAACATCGTCTGTGGATGTTGTGAACACCTGACAGACACATCCTGATGACTACTTGATAGTTTAGTGCACCATACTTTACGACTTAGAATCGGGTTTCCAATGACGTTTTGAACGCCATAGAACATATGAGATGTTCCAAGAGCTGAAATTGGGATTTTAGGCTCATGCCCGTGTTGAGAGGTGTGAGACCTCTGACAAGTTCTTTTGCCAACAAGATGGAGGAGAATAGCTCAGCTAGTGAGCATGTGCTCAGAATGTCTGCGTGCTACAATCACTTAAATCAAGTGGGACTTAAACTTCCAGATAAGATAGTGATTGATAGAGTTCTCTAGACACTATCACTAAGCTACTAGATCTTCGTGATGAACTATGACATGCAAGGGATGGAGTTGATCCCGGAGCTGTTCGCGGTGCTTAAGACCGCAAAAGGTAGAAATCAAGAAGGAGCATCAAGTGTTGATGGTTTAATAAGACCACTGGTTTCAAGAAGGGCAAGGGCTAGAAGGGAAACTTCATGGATGGCAAACCAGTTGCCGCTCCAGTAAAGGAACACAAGGTTGAACCCAAACCCGAGACTAAGTGCTTCTATTGTAAGGGGAACGGTCACTGGTGGTGGAATTACCCCAAATGCATGGTAGATAAGAAGGCTGGCAACTTCAACAAAGTATATACGTGTTATTAATGTGTACCTCACTAGTACTCCTAGTAGCACCTGGGTATTGGATACCGGTTCAGTTGCTATTATTGGTGACTTGAAGCAAAATCTACGGACTAAATGGAGAGTGGCTAAGGGCGAGGTGACGATGTGTGTTGGAAGTGTTTCCAAAGTTGATGAGATCACCATCGCACGCTCCATCTGCCTTCGGGATTAGTATTGAACCTAGATAAATGTTATCAGGTGTCTACGTTGAGCATGAATATGATTAGATCATGTTCATTGCAATACGGTCATTCATATAAGTTAGAGAATAATGGTTATTCTGTTTACGTGAATGATACCTTTCATGGTCATGCACCCTATGTGAATGGTTCATTGAATCTCGATCGTGGTAATACACATGTTCACGCCAAAAGATGTAGAGTTAATAATGATAGTACCACTTTCTCGTGGCACGGCCGCTTAGGTCATATTGGCGTAAGATGCATGAAGAAACTCCATGTCGATGGATGTTTGGAGTCACTTGATTTTGAATCGATTGACACATGCGAGCCATGCCTCATGGGCAGGATGACTAAGACCCCGTTTTCAGGTACAATGAAACGGGCAAGTGACTTGTTGGAGATCATGCATGTTGATGCGTGTGATCCAATGAGAATTGAAGCATGCAGTGGATATCGCTATTTTCTCATCTTCACTGACGATTTGAGTAGATATAGGTATATCTACTTAATGAAGCACAAAGTCTGAAACATTTGAAGAGTTCAAGCGATTTCAGAGTGAAGTTAAGAATCATCATAACAAGAAGATCAAATTCCTACGATCTGACTAATGAGAATATCTGAGTTATGAGTTTGGCAAACACTTAAGACATTGTGGAATTGTTTCACAGTTGAAGCCACCTGGAACACCACTGGGTTATGGTGTGTCCGGACGTCGTAATCGAACCCTATGAGATATGGTGTGATCTATGATGTCTCTTATCAATCTACTATTTTCATTTTGAGGTTATGCGTTAGAGACAGCTGCATTCACTTTAGATAGAACACCATCTAAGTCCGTTGAGACGGCGTCGTATGAACAGTGGTTTGGAAAGAAACCAAAGTTGTCGTTTCTTAATGTTTGGGGCTACGATGCTTAAGGCTTCAGCCGAAGAAGCTCGAACCCAAACCGGACAAACACATCTTCATAGGATACCCAAAGGTGACAGTAGGGTATACCTTCTATCTCAGATCCGAGGGCAAATTGTTTGTCGCTAAGAACGGGTCCTTTCTCGAGAAGGAGTTTCTCTCGAAAGAATTGAGTGGGAGGAAGATAGAACTTGATGAGGTTGTCGAACCTTTATTTCAACCAGAGAATGATGCAACACAGAAAGATGTTTTCTGTGGCACCTACGTCTGTTGAATAGGAAGTTAATAATAGTGATCATGAAGCTTCGGATCAAGTTGCTATCGAACCTCGTAGGTCGACAAGGATATGTACTACTCCTGAGTGGTACGGTAATCCTGTCTTAGATATCATGTTGTTAGACAACAATGAACCTACGAGCTATGGAGAAGCGATGGTGGGCCCGTATTCCGACAAATGGTTAGAAGCCATGAAATCCAAGATAGGATCCATGTATCAGAACAAAGTATGGACTTTGGTGGACTTGCCCGATGATCGGCAAGCCATTGAGATAAATGGATCTTTAAGAAGAAGACGGACGTGGGAGGTAAAGTTACCGTCTATGAAGCTCGACTTGTGGGAAAGAATCTTTTCACAAGTTCAAGGAGTTGACTACGATGAGAATTTCTCACCCGTAGCGATGCTTAAGTCCGTCGGAATCATGTTAGCATTAGCTGTATTTTTCGATTATGAAATCTTACAGATGGATGTCAAAACAAGTTTTCTTACCAAGTTTTCGTAAGAAAAGTTGTATGTGATACAATAAAAGGTTTTGTCGATCCTAAGGATGCTAAAAGGTATGCTAGCTCCAGCAATCCTTCTATGGACTAGAGCAAGCATCTCGGAATCGGAATATATGTTTTGATGGAGTGATCAAAGCTTTTAGGTTTATACAATGTTTGCTAGAAACTTGTATTTACAAGAAAGTGAGTGGGAGCACTACAACATTTCTGATAAGTATATGTGGATGACATATTGTAAGATCCGAAATAATGTAGAATTTCTGGAAAGCATAAACGGTTGTTTGAAGAGTGTTTTTCAAAGGAAGACCTGGATAAAGCTGCTTACAAATTGGGCATCAAGATCTATAGAGATAGATCAAGGCGCCTGATGATACTTTCAAAGAACGCACACCTTGACATGTTTTTGAAGGAGTTCAAAATAGATCAGTCAAAGAAGGGGTTCTTACCTGAGTTGTATGGTGTGAAGTTGAGTAAGACTCAAAGATTGACCACGGCAGAAGAAAGAGGAAGGACGAAGGTCGTCCCCTATGCTCTTGTCATAGGCTCTATACGGTATGCCATGCTGAGTACCGCACCTGATGTGTGCCTTGCCACATGTCTGGCAAGAAGGTACAAAGGTGATCTAAGAATGGATCACCAGATAGCGGTCAAAATTATCCTTAGAGGAATAAGGAAATGTTTCTCGGTTATGGAGGTGATAAAGAGTTCGACATAAAGAGTTACGTTGATGCAAGCTTAACACCTATCCGGATAGCTCTGAGTAGAGATACCGGATACGTACAATGGAGCAATAATTTGGAATAGCTCCAAGTGGAACGTGGTAGCAGCATCTACGATATAAAGTTTTGCGAAATACATAGGGATCTGAATATGGCAAGACCCGTTGACTACAACCTCTCTCACAAGAATAACATGATCAAACCCAGAACTGTTTGAGTGTTTATCACATAGTGATGTGAACTAGATCCTTGAGTCTAGTAGACTCTTGGATGTTGGTCACATGGCGATGTGACCTGTGAGTGTTAATCACATGGCGATGTGAACTAGATTATTGACTCTAGTGCAAGTGGGAGACTGTTTGAAATATGCCCTAGAGGCAATAATAAATTGGTTATTATTATATTTCCTTGTTCATGATAATCGTTTATTATCCATGCTAGAATTGTATTGATAGGAAACTCAGATACATGTGTGGATACATAGACAACACCATGTCCCTAATAAGCCTCTAGTTGACTAGCTCGTTGATCAATAGATGGTTACGGTTTCCTGACCATGGACATTGGATGTCGTTGATAACGGGATCACATCATTAGGAGAATGATGTGATGGACAAGACCCAATCCTAAGCCTAGCACAAGATCGTGTAGTTCGTATGCTAAAGCTTTTCTAATGTCAAGTATCATTTCCTTAGACCATGAGATTGTGCAACTCCCGAATACCGTAGGAATGCTTTGGGTGTGCCAAACGTCACAACGTAACTAGGTGGATATAAAGGTACACTACAGGTATCTCCGAAAGTGTCTGTTGGGTTGGCACGAATCGAGACTGGGATTTGTCACTCCGTATGACGGAGAGGTATCTCTGGGCCCACTCGGTAGGACATCATCATAATGTGCACAATGTGATCAAGGAGTTGATCACGGGATGATGTGTTACGGAACGAGTAAAGAGACTTGCCGGTAACGAGATTGAACAAGGTATCGAGATACCGACGATCGAATCTCGAGCAAGTATCGTACCGCTAGACAAAGGGAATTGCATACGGGATTGATTGAATCCTCGACATCGTGGTTCATCCGATGAGATCATCGTGGAACATGTGGGAGCCAACATGGGTATCCAGATCCCGCTGTTGGTTATTGACCGGAGAGTTATCTCGGTCATGTCTGCATGGTTCCCGAACCCGTAGGGTCTACACACTTAAGGTTCAATGACGCTAGGGTTATAGGGAATAGATATACGTGGTTACCGGATGTTGTTCGGTTTCCTGGATGAGATCTCGGACATCACGAGGAGTTCCGGAATGGTCCGGAGGTAAAGATTTATATATGGGAAGTCCTGTTTTGGTCGCCGGAAAAGTTTCGGGTTTTATCGGTAATGTACCGGGACCACCGGGAGGGTCCCGGTGGTCCACCAAGTGGGGCCACCAGCCCCAGAGGGCTGCATTGGCCAAGTGTGGGAGGGGACCAGCCCCAAGTGGGCTGGTGCGCCCCCCCACCAAGGCCCAAGGCGCAAGGGAGAGTGGAAGGGGGCAAACCCTAGGCTCAGATGGTCCTAAGGCCCATCTAGTGGTGCGCCCCCTCTCTCCCCCCTTGGCCGCCCCCCTAGATGGGATCTAGGGCTGGCCGCCACCCCTAGGGGTGGAAACCTAGGTGGGGGCGCAGCCCCTCCCCTCCCCCTATATATACTTGAGTTTTTGGGCTGCCAAACACATGATTCAATCTCCTTCTTGGCGCAGCCCTACCCCTCTCCCTCCTCGTCTCTTGCGGTGCTTGGCGAAGCCCTGCTAGAGTACCACACTCCTCCACCACCACCACGCTGTCGTGCTGCTGCTGGATGGAGTCTTCCCCAACCTCTCCTTCTCCCCTTGCTGGATCAAGGCGTAGGAGACGTCACCGGGCTGTACGTGTGTTGAACACGGAGGTGCCGTCCGTTCGGCACTAGGATCATCGGTGATTTGGATCACCACGAGTACGACTCCATCAACCCCGTTCACTTGAATGCTTCCGCTTAGCGATCTACAAGGGTATGTAGATGCACTCTCCTTCCCCTCGTTGCTAGATTACTACATAGATTGATCTTGGTGATGCGTAGAAAATTTTGAATTTCTGCTACGTTCCCCAACAATGTGTGGGGGAGATGACCGAAGTCGAGGCCCTGAAAAAGGCCCTAGCCGAAGCCGGGGGGAAAGCTGTCAAGGAGCAGGCCGCTCGTAAGGAGCTTAAGGCCAGGCTGACCGAGGTCCAGCAAGAGCTCCAAGATGTTGTGAATAAGTATGAGGCCTTTGAGGTGATGTTTCGGGTCGAGAGGCCGAACTCTCAAAGGCTCGCCAAAGCACGGAAGCGGCCAGGGTTGAAGCCCAGGGTGCCCTCCAGGAGATCCAGGAGGCCAAGAAGATCGCGGCGGGTAAGGCATTTAGTATGCAAAACAAGTATGTGAAGAAGAAATTTTTCCTACTAACCGGATTCGAAGTTCTCCATGGGCATTTGCAGATCTGCCGTGCAGTGTGTCCGATGCCGCGGAGTTCTTCCTGGCTGAAGAAGGGAGCTCAATGGAGAAACTGTTTTGGTCGCAATACCTTGCGCCAGAACATCATGTGCCCTTCATCGATCAGCTAAAACAGCTGGTTGAGCTGCATAGGGTGGCTGAACTGGCCATGAAGGATTTGATAATCCGGCTATGGCCTACCGAATCTATGCTCGGCAGCTACTTCGTGCTTGTGAAGCGGCTGGTGAACACCTGTCCTCGGCTGGACGTCGTCAAGCGATCGGCCTGCATTAAAGGTGCGCACATGGCCTTCACCCGCGTCAAGGTGTGGTGACCAAAGATGGACGCCATCAAGCTGACGACCGAGGGGCCGAAGAGAGCAAGGAGCAACGCACGCCCGAGTGGTATTTTGCAGATGTACTGGAGGGGTCTCGCATTGTAGCAACACAATGTGCGCAAGACATTATTTTCGAATGAATACATTCATGTTGTCTTTGCCTTGTATGATGAAACAAAATTGCTATGTAATATAATGTTTTTAAAAAAATTCTCCTCCTGTGCGGCCGTGTTATGTGAAATCTGAGAGTTGGCCAGTCGTCGGCTTCTGCCCCCATGTAGGAAATATGGGGGTGTTCGGGATGTAATCTAAACACTCTTGATCCAATTGTTTGGTCCTTGAAGGAGGTGTTTAGCACGACGAACCAGGAAATCGGACTATGCGGCTTTAGCACCCTCACTTAGCCATAGGAGTTTGACAATAGAAATATAGGCGCAGCCCCTAGTATCCGGACTAGGATGCTGTAAACACTTAATCGGGTAAGTACCGATCCCTCGCGTAAAGCGGAAAAAATCTGTAAGGATTTGAGACCTCCGAAGAGCTGACCGGCTCTCGCCACATCATGATAGTCAGTTTTCGGCTTTCTCTACTGAGGTGCTCACTTGGGTAAACTAGGGCACAATCGTAGTAGTTCTCCCTTCACTACCCTAGCCGATACAGCAGAACGTAAGGTAGTAAGCACAACAGCCAGGAAACACAACTATTGACCAAAGACATGATTCAGAGCCAATGCATATAGTGCTAAATTCGGGGTGCTGAACTGTACTGTAAAAGTGTTCGGACTTTTGTTGCCATGTTGCGGGGAACTATGAAGCCCGTGGCAAATTGAAATGCACCAGAGTGTATGGGTGTTATCTGATAGAGTTACCAGAAAAGAGAAGACAAAAAGGAAGAAAAAGAAGAACAAGTGGTAAGCTAGGGCCGTAAAATTTGGGCTGCAAATTGTTTCTATTATAATTTCCTTGCTGCATTAAAGCGCATTTATACAAGTAGTGCGATAAGCAGAAGTCTATTTACTATGCCTTAACCAAGGGAGAGCTGCGTGTGGGTCCTGAAAACAGGTAAAGGGATCGTTAAAGAAACCACCTAAAGATTCCCCAGTACGTCCATGCTTCTTGTCGCCTTTGTGTTTTTATCCTTCGAAAAGAGTCGATGGTCAAGCCATCAGGAAAGGCCTGTGAAAAGAAAAAAAGAAAAAAAGGATATAGTGAAATTATGTGTGTCCCGGGTGGTCGAGCCGTATTGCGGATCACAAGCTGATTATGCCTCCATCCGTGTCCATGGTACTTTTAGTGCATAATTATGTACGCACGGTACAATTGCCACCACATGGTCAGGACTGGGACGGAGGCCAAATTGCTAGTCGAGCTCTTGACGAGCCGAGTTGTCCTTTTGCAGAATGGTTCAGACTCTCTTGAGAGTGTCTGGGGGATCGGCCGCCGAATCAAGGTTCTGCTTGAAAAGGTCGCCCTGTACCTCTGCCGCTAAGGCAGTGGTGTGCTCCTCGGTGCGGAGGGAGCGTTCCGTGTTTCCATTGACTGTTGTGACGTTGCGTGGTCCGGGCATCTTGAGCTTGAGATAAGCATAGTGTGGCACCGCGTTGAATCGAGCAAATGCGGTTCGTCCGAGCAGTGTGTGGTAGCCTCTGCGAAAGGGGACAATATCAAAGATTAACTCCTCGCTTCAGAAGTTGTCCGGAGATTCGAAGACAACCTCTAGTGTGATTGAGCCCGTACAGCGGGCCTCTACGCCCGGTATGACTCCTTTAAAGGTAGTCTCTGTGGGCTTGATCCGTGATGGGTTAATGCCCATTTTGTGCATTGTATCCTGATAGAGCAAGTTGAGGCTGCTGCCACCATCCATCAGGACTCGCGTCAGGTGGAACCCATTAATTATTGGGTCCAGGACCAGTGCGGCTGAACCGCCGTGACAGATACTAGTCGGATGATCCCAGCGATCAAAAGTGATCGGGCATGACGATCATGGATTAAATTTTGGGGCGACTGGCTCTATCACGTAGACGTCCCTGAGCACGCGCTTGCGCTCCCTCTTGGGGATGTGGGTAGCATATATCATGTTCACCGTTTTGACCTGAGGGGGGAACTTCTTCTGTCCCCCTGTGTTCGACGACCGGGGCTCCTCCTCGTCTTCTTCGCTTTGCGATCCCTTATCCTTGTTTTCGACATTTAACTTGCCAGCTTGTTTAAAAACCCAACAATCTCTATTGGTATGATTGGGTGGTTTGTCTGGTGTGCCGTGAATCTGGCACAGACGATCTAGTATGCGGTCCAAGCTAGATGGGCCCGAATTGTTCTTTTTGAACGACTTCTTCCGCTGACCGGACTTAGAGCCACTGGATCCGGCATTGACCGCCATATCCTCGAGTGTTGTCATTGTTACTTCGACGCTTGTATCTGTTGCGTCGAGACTTGTCGTTGTTATTTTTAGCTTCAGGGGTGTCGGTGTCGCTTGCATTGTTTTTGCTACGGGCTGGCTAACTATCCTCGCCTGCACAAAAGCAGGTCATGAGTGACGTGAGGGCTGCCATGGACTTTGGCTTCTCTTGTCCGAGGTGGAGGGCAAGCCATTCATCGCGGATGCTGTGTTTAAAGGCTACTAGGGCTTTGGCATCTGGACAGTCGACAATCTGGTTCTTTTTAGTTAAGAACCTAGTCCAGAATTTCCTGGCAGACTCTCCGGGCTGTTGGACTATATTGCTTAAGTCGTCAGCGTCTGGAGGTCGAACATATGTACCTTGGAAGTTATCAAGGAAGGCTTCTTCCAAGTCCTCCCAGCTGCCGATGGAATTTTTGGGCAGGCTGTTCAACCAGTGCCGGGCTGGTCCTCTGAGTTTTAGTGGGAGGTATTTAATGGCATGAAGGTCATCACCGTGGGCCATATGAATGTGGAGAATGAAGTCTTCGATCCATACCGCGAGGTCTGTGGTTCCATCGTATGATTCTATATTCACGGGTTTGAACCGTTCTGGGAATTCATGTTCCATGACTTCGTCGGTGAAGCAATGAGGGTGTGCGGCGCCTCTATATCGGGTCGTATCATGACATAGCTCTGATGGAGTCCGTCTGCGGCTTTCAGCCCGCGCATGACTAGGTTTGTCACATCCGAATAGATGGCCATCATCGCGTGTTGGGGCACGTCATCGCGATCCGTAGATCGATCTAGTATGTCCTCCTTTATTGTTCAGGTCCTGCCGAAGGTTATATGTATGACCGCGAGTTAGTTTACCTCTGCCTTTGCGATGAGGCGGGACGGGGTGGTATTCGGCTTGAGTTGCTGTTTTATCCCGACCACGTGGTGGTCAGTCAGCCGCATTGCGTGATGGTGGTATGTGTTTTGGTGCCTCGTCATCGAACTGAGGTAGCAATTTGCGCTTCGGGTAGCTTTTGGCTGGGCGCTTGAGGCCGTATTCTTTGGCTGCTAGGACATCGGTCCATTTATTGTTGAGCAGATCTTGGTCAGCTTGAAGCTGCTGCTTCTTTTTCAGGCTCCTTGCAGTGGCTATTAGCTGGCGCTTGAAGTGCTCCTACTCAAGAGGTTCCTCAGGCACGATGAAATTCTCAGTGCCGAGGCTCGCCTCATCCTTGAAGAGCGGGAGATAATTACTGTCCTCCGAGTCTTCGTGCGTGGCCTGTTTACCAGGGCTATCCTTCCCATCTTCCCGTTCATCCTGTTCAGTAGCTGCGTCAACAGGGTCTTCGTTGTCTTCGGCGCCTTCCAGAGTGTTATCTTCTCCTGTGCCGGTGTTGCTATCTTTACTGCAGCGCGACTTAGAGCGGCGCCGCTGACGCCGGCGCTTTGATTGTATCTTAGGAGGTTTATCCTCAACTGGATCTTCATTGTCATCGCCGCTGTTCTCCTTTGGTGAATCCACCATGTATACATCATACGAGGAAGTGGCCGTCCAGCGTCCGGTGAATGGCGGGTTCTGGGCCTCTTCTTCTCCAGCATCGTCGTCCATACCGTCGATGTCGTCGGAGCCATAATCGAGCATGTCAGTTAAGTCTTCGACAGTGGCTATGAAGTGGGCGGTGGGTGGGAAGTGAAATTCTCCATCACGAGCCTCCGGTTCGAGCCGGACACAATTCAGCTGTGAGCCTCCCGCTAAAGATAGTGCTCTTAAGGAGTTTAGCACGTCGCCCAAAGGCGAGTGCTGGAAGATGTCCGCGGCGCTAAATTCGGCGATCAATAACCGATCATGCTCGACATGCGCGGACGCACATAGTTCGGAACTTATAACCGGAAACGAGTTCGTAGCTCCAGTGACACGGATGTTACTTGAAGTTAAGTTTGTGTGCGGCACCAACGCCGTGGAGTATGAGGCTTTAGTGGCGGGGTTGAGCTTCCTGTCCTCGGATGGAGCGACCTGCTCCAGATCTAAGGCCAGAGCGGTTCCAGGTGCAATTTCCTAGGTATGGCCCAATGACAGATCTAAGGCATGTTCATCGTGGTGGCTGGGAGCAGCTGTCATGGTCTCGAATCCGTCAAAGATCAAGTCTCCACGGATATTTGCGACATAGTTCAAGCTTCCAAATATGACCTGGTGGCCATGGGCGTAGCTTTCGATCTGTTCTAGATGGCCAAGCGAGTTGACCCACAGTGCGAAGCCTCCAAACATGAAGATCTGTCCGGGGAGGAAGACTTCCCCTTGGACAGCGTGGTTGTAAGTGATTGAAGGGGCCATCAAACCTCTTGACGGCGGTACAATGGAACTCTCAATGAAACACCTATGTCAGTGTCAAAACCGGCGGATCTCGGGTAGGGGGTCCGAACTGTGCGTCTAGGATCGATGGTAACAAGAGACGGGGGACACAATGTTTACCCAGGTTTGGGCCCTCTCTATGGAGGTAATACCCTACTTCCTGCTTGATTGATCTTGATGAATATGAGTATTACAAGAGTTGATCTACCACGAGATCGTAATGGCTAAATCCTAAAAGTCTAGCCTAGCTATGATTATGAGGATATATCTAAGGACCTAGCCCTCCGGTTTATATAGACACAAGAGGGATCTAGGGTTACACAAGGTCGGTTACAGAGAAAGGAATCTTCATAGTTGATTGCCAAGCTTGCCTTCCACGCCAAGGAGAGTCCTATCTAGACACGGGTAGAGTCTTCAGTCTTTGTATCTTTACGGCCCATCAGTCTGGCCCACATCCAATAGATCGGACACCCGAGGACCCCTTAGTCCAGGACTCCCTCAGGAGACCGTAGCAGACTTTTACTTGGGTATTTCCTATACACCAGGCAAGGCTAATGTAATGGTTGATGATTTTTGCCGCAAGTCATATTGCAACCATCTCGAGGTTTGCAAAGTTCAACCCTCGCTTGTTGAAGAATTAAGAAAGCTGAACCTCCATATTGTTCCTCTGGGTGCACTCGCTCCCCCTCCTAAGGAGTTCCGCAAGATGAACCTCCGTGTTATTCCCCGGGGTTCCCTCAATACCCTGGTTGTCGAACCAGATCTCATGGAGAGCATCAAGAGACTGCAGAACTATGACTCTCAAGTTGAGAAGATTAAGCACTACCTCACAGAAGGAAGGCCCTCATTCTTCACTATTGAAGATGATGACACTTTGTTCTTTAAAGGTCGCCTAGTGGTCCCTTCAAAAGACAACCCGGATATGATTCAGGAAGTTATGATAGAAGCTCATGATACGCCTCTGTCTATTCATCCGGGTAGCACCAAGATGTACCAAGATATTCGTCGGAGATTCTGGTGGTCAAACATGAAGCAAGACATTGCTCGCTATGTTGCTGAATGTGACATTTGTCGACGTATCAAAGCAGAACATCAAAGGCCTACTAGAAGTCTGCAACCTATCTCTATTCCTGAATGGAAATGGGACCATGTTGAAATGGACTTCGTCACTGGTTTTCCCAAATCGCAGAAGGGTAATGATGCTATACTTGTCGTCATTGACCAGCTTTCCAAAGTTGCACATCTTCTGGCCGTCAAAGAGATGATCATTGCTAGTTAGTTGGCAACTCTTTATAGGTCCAGGATTGTTTCACTCCACGGTATTCCACTGGTAATCGGCCCAGGCCGTGGAAGCTTATTCACTTCAAGATTCTGGGCAAGTTTCCAAGAATCTATGGGAACTCATCTGTCATTCAACACCGCCTTTCACCCTCAGTCGCATGGACAAGTTGAACGCGTTAATCAAGTTCTCTAAGACATGCTTCGAGCTTGTGTCATTTCCTTCGGAAAGAAATGCGAGGAATCTCTCCCGTATGCCGAGTTCTCTTATAACAATAGCTATCAAGCTAGTTTGAAGATGGCTCCCTTCAAAGTATTATATGGATGAAAGTGTCGAACCCCTCTGAACTGGTCAGAAACTGGGGAACGTCCACTCTTCGGTCCGGATATTATCCAACACGCCGAAGAACAAGTCTGCATTATTCGTCAGAATCTCAAGACTGCTCATTCACGTCAAAAGAGTCAGTATGACCGTCATCACAAAGACATGGTCTATCAACCTGGCGAAAAGGCTTATCTTTGAGTCACACCGATGAAGGGTGCTCACCGCTTCGGCATCAAGGGCAAGCTAGCTCCTCGCTATATTGGTCCATTCACTATTCTCAAAAGGAGTGGAAAAGTGGCATACCAGTTGGATCTTCCATCGAACCTTTCTCAAGTCCATGATGTGTTCCACGTGTCACAGCTCCGCAGCTGCTTCAAGGACCCAATCCGAGCATTGGATCATGAAGTGCTCGAGTTGCAACAGGACCTCTCCTATAAGGAGCATCCGGTCAGCATTCTCGACCAAACTGAATGCCGCACACGTCAGAAGGCGATCAAGTTCCTCAAAGTCCAGTGGTCACATCATTCTGAAGACGAAGCCACTTGGGAACGCGAGGATCGCCTGCATGATGAATACCTCGAGCTGTTTCCTTCTACCTCCCAAATCTCGGGACGAGATTTCTTTTAGTGGAGGAGAATTGTAATGCCCGAATAATTATGCTACAGTAATCTTCTACTAATGATGCCACGTCATCATATTACTGTTGCTAATCTTCGCTTGATCAAAATCACAATTCAAATTAAAACCGAGTTTAAAGTCAAAATTCAAATTTTGTCAAACGTGCAAACTAAAATGTTCAAAGTGTGGTAAATATTCCATAGCAAATTATGGTAGTGACCCAATATTTTTATAAAGGGTTTAAAGGCTCTAAACTAGGTAAAATAGAAGCGAAATATTAAATTAAAACATTAAAAGAAAAAGAAGAAAAGGAAAAGGGGAAACCCCCTCGACCCTGGCCCAACTGGGCCAAGGCCCAGCAGGCCGGCCGACCCACTGCCCCTGGTTATAACCCCACCCTGGGGGCACCTAACCCTAGCCCAACCCACAACCCCCCACGATCCCCCACTCTTTCCTCCCCCCTCGATCGGATCGGGGCGACCCTGACCGGCCCCGCCGCTCGGAGATCCGCCCCATCGACTGTGCCCTGCGGCCCCCCAATGCCAGCGCCACCGCACCAGCGCCGCCCGGTTGCTGCCGCCCCAACCACGTCGCCTCCCCCATTCTCTCCCTGACCTGGGCGCCATCCACCCCCGCTGCGCCCCGACCCCAACGTCCCCGATGTCGGCGCCCTCGACATCGCCACCCAGTCTGCCTCCCCGAGCCCACTACCGCCCCCTACGCTCCGCTGTGATCCCCCGCCGATTCCCCCTCCCCCCCCCCCCCCCCCCCCTTTTGGCCACCATGGCCGCGCTCCGGCCGTCCCCCATCCGCGCGCTGGCCTCGCCTTCTTCGGCTGCGGCCTCCAGCCTTGCCCGCGCCGCCTATCGCTCACGGCAGTCGCCCCTCCCTCTGCCGACGCCAGCCGCCGCCACCGGCTTCGCCCTGTTCACCAGTGCCGTCCGCGAGCGAGCCCCGCCAAGCCCGCTCGCTGGCCGCGTCTCCCCAGCGCCAGCCTCGCCGCCCGCCTCTGTCCCCGCATCACCGCACCACCGCGCCCACCCCGCGCCGTTGCTCGTCGTATGCCCGCGCCCGGCAGCCCCGATCTGGCCGGCTGCCCTCGTCCGCGCCCAACGCCACTCCGTCGCGCCGCGCGCTTCGGCGTCCGACACCCGATGCCCATGCCCGCGCCCCCTGAGGCTCCGCCCCTGCCCGTTCGCCCGTAACCGCACACCCGCCCCGCTAAGGCCCTGTGCCTACGGCGGATGGGGCCCATGCCCTGTCTAAAAACGAAAAAGAAAATGTTAACAAATTTAAAATAAATATTTAATTTAATTAATTAATTAGTGGTTTAGTTAATTAACTTAATTAATTTAATCTAATTAACTAGATAAATAGTTAACTAACTTACTAAACCTTAGACAATGACATGTGGACCCATGCACACTGTTTACTTTTGACCTAGTCAACTCTGACCTTGTTGACTTTGACTGGACCCACTTGTCATGCACTCAGGGTATTATTCCATGGTTACACCTAGCAAATTCAGCTTATTTTCGAATTAAAATATAATTCCAAAATTTCCAAAATATTGCTAAAACTTTAATAATTCATAGAAAAATAATCGTGTCACGAATTAAAATACTTTGTACATCAAAGTTGCTCAGAATGACGAGACGAATCCAAATACACTGCCTATTCATATGGCACACGTTCCTAGCATAGTAAACCTGCAACCGTCCCCCACTATTTCGTCTGTCCGAAAATGCCTAACTTCAGGAAAACAATCTCAGATGATTCCCCCCTTCGCCGGTATCGTGTAGCCCTGCGTTAGAACACCCCTTGCGCTGCTTATTGCCTATCATGCATCTGTTTGCTCTGTATTTACTGCTTCTTCCCCCTCTTCTCTCTGGTAGACCTCGAGACCGATGCTGATGCCGCTGTGATCGACTACATCGTTGATGATCCTTCTTCCCTTTCAGCAGAGCTTCCAGGCAAGCCCATCCCCTTTGATCATCCCGATATCGCCCATTCCATTCTCTCATGCTTGCATTAGATTTTGCTACTGTAATTGATTTCTCCTATTCTGATGCATAGCCTGCTTTTGTAACCTGCTCATTGTACCTTACCTGCTTATCCTAAACTGCTTAGTATAGGTTGGTTAGTGATCCATCAGTGACCCCCACCTCACATCACATCACGCCCCTTTTGTTGCTCGACTCTGCAGAGCTACTATCGACTGCCATGGGTGATACCTCATAACGCACTCCTGATGATGACTCTGTAGTGTAGCTATTCGGTCGTGGTCATCGAGGGTGATTCCCCCTTAACCACTCCCGATACGAATCTGTCGTGCAACCCCTCAAGTGTGTACCTCGAGGGTGGTTCCTCTTACGTTCACCTTGATGATTACATCGAGTGGAATTCACCTAGGGTGATTCATCGGGTTTTCCCCTTGATGTTTGGACACACGGTTACCCGGACTTTACTTAAGACCATTGTTGAAGTCGGGTCGGCCCTGAGGGGTACCCGCGAGTTGATGTGAAAGTCAGGTGGGCCCATAGAGCACCCGTGAGTTTTCTACAAGGCACGGCCGGGCATTCTAGGCCCTTGTTGTAAGTCCACGAGACGGTGCGACGGTGTCACATTATCGCGAGTCTCTGCTCGTCTCCGCGAGCCCCCAATGCACTAACAGGATTGGGTATTTGTTCCAAGTTGGCCTTTGGCCTTTGCGCACTAACCACGCGAGAATAGTTATGGGCCTCGACGGTGTAGTATCAACCGAAGCTTTGTCAGACGTCTAGTTCAGCATTGGGGGCCTGTCGGGTCAGTTGCTGGGGAACACAGTAATTTCAAAAAAATTCCTACGCACATGCAAGATCCATCTAGGTGATGCATACCAATGAGAGAGGAGAGTGTTGTCCCCGTACCCTCGTAGACCGCAAGCGGAAGCGTTATGACAACACGGTTGATGTAGTCGTACGTCTTCACGATCCGACCGATCCTAGCACCGAAGGTACGACACCTCCGTGATCTGCACACGTTCGGCTCGGTGACGTCCCACGAACTCTAGATCCAGCTGAGGTCGAGGGAGAGTTTTGTCAGCACGACGACATGATGATGCTGATGATGAAGTTACCGACGCAGGTCGACGCAGAGTTTTGTCTATGGGGTGCCCCCCTCCCCCGTATATAAAGGACCGGAGGAGGGGAGGGCCGGCCCTCTCATGGCGCGCCCAAGGGGGGAGTCCTACTCTCGGTGGGAGTAGGATTCCCCCTTCCCTAGTTGGAGTAGGAGAAGAAGGAAGGAGGAGTGAGGGAGAAGGAAATGGGGGCCGGCCCCCACCCCAATTCGGATTGGGCTTGGGGGGACCACCTTGGTCGCCTCCTCCTCTCTCCCACTAAGGCACATTAAGGCCCAATGACTCCCTGGGGGGTTCCGGGAACTCCCCGGTACTCCGGTAAATGCCTGAACTCACCCGGAACCATTTTGATGTCCCAACATAGCCTTCCAATATATCGATCTTTATGTCTCTACCATTTTAAGACTCCTCATCATGTCCGTGATCATATCCGGGACTCCGAACTACCTTCGATATATCAAAACACATAAACTCATAATAACGATCGTCACCGAACGTTAAGCGTGCGGACCCTACGGGTTCGAGAACTATGTAGACATGACCGAGACACATCTCCAGTCAATAACCAATAGCGGAACCTGGATGCTCATATTGGCTCCTACATATTTACGAAGATCTTTATCGGTCAAACCGTATAACAACATACATTGTTTCTTTTGTCATCGGTATGTTACTTGCATGAGATTCGATCGTCGGTGCCATCTTACCTAGTTCAATCTCGTTACCGGCAAGTCTCTTTACTCGTTTCGTAATGCAACATCACGCAACTAACTCATTAGTCTCATTGCTTGCAAGGCTTATAGTGATGTGCATTACCGAGAGGGCCCAGAGATACCTCTCCGAAAATCGAAGTGACAAATACTAATCTCGATCTATGCCAACTCAACAAACACCATCGAAGACACCTATAGAGCATCTTTATAATCACCCAGTTATGTTATGACATTTGATAGCACACAAGGTGTTCCTCCGGTATTCAGGACTTGCATAATCTCATAGGCAGAGGAACATGTATAAGTCATGATGAAAGCAACAACAATAAAACTAAGCGATCATTTATGCTAAGCTAACGGATGGGTCTTGTCCATCACATCATTCTCTAATGATGTGATCCCGTTCGTCAAATGGCAACATATGTGATGTCAACCGAATCTCGTGGTGAGATCCGATCGGTTATTGCGGCCCGATCTTTCACGACAGTCCTCCTTCAGCAGTAGTAACCTCTTGCCCGCGCACGCGATGTACGTGAAATAGAGGGATTGAACCTTACGGTCCAGCACGAGAAAATCAATATCGACGACGGTACTCACGCGCAAAACAATTTCCTTGTAGAAATCGCAACAAAGAAGTTTTCTAAAGCTTCCTCCAAAACTTAGGGATTTTTAGATAGCTTTCCCCAAAACTCAATACGGGTGTCTACCCTAAAAACACATCATGTTTATTCTCAAAAAGATAACCTCCTTTTTACATGGCCGCACACTCATTATTTATAACCCACGTATAGACTTGCCTAGTAAGACACGACCATATCTCTAGCTTCAAATAAATCCTAGACTCTTCTAAAATATAAAAGTACTTGCTTTTTACATCTCCGTAGTTTTCTTTTATTCTCAAACTAGCAAACCGACTCAAACTTAATACATATAAAATTAGGTGCACCACCTCTTTGCCGTACATAACCTGCTGGTTTGGTGGACCCCATCCTGTAGCGCACAAGCACAGCACGTCCGTCGGTCGGCGCCTCCTGACGATCTCACATATCTCTGGTGGTCGTAGCCTTCCAAAGTAGTAGCGAAATACATGGACTTCTTTCTGATCCTGGTCTCCTAATTGTATGGGGCAAATATTATTAATTAATAAACAGATTAAATTCTCTGGCAAGCTTCTGTTTTGATGGACGTGAACATTCAAAGTAGCAGCAATTATCATTGTACGTGCTATTAGCTGCTTAGAGTTTCCCTCCACGTAAATCTCTTCATATACTTGATCCTCCTCCCATTTATCCATGCAAGCTATGGAACGTACACACATGATGTGGTTATACTCAACTTTGCTATTCTCTTCTTGAACATGCATCAAGCTATACACATAGGCTGCACATGTAGCTGGAACAGTACCCAATGCTTGGACCACCTTGTTCTCCATATTAGATACGGTTGTATCAACATGTCTATGGTCAGGAAACTTAACTATCTTTGACTAACGATCTAGTCAAGTACAGGCATATTAGGGACACTGTCGTGGAAGTGTCACGGCAGATGTCCTCATGGAAGGACTTAGTTGTGGAGCCATTGCGACGAGGTTAGTTTAAAAGGGTTAAACGGGACAAGGGACACGGAGAGTTTATACTGGTTCGGCCTCTTGCGGTGAAGGTAAAGGCCTACTCCAGTTGAGGTGGTATTGTTAGGGTTTCGATTACCAGGGAGCAAACACGCTTTGCGTGGCTCTCGATTTGATGTTTCTTGCTCTAAGCCGCTGCCGGGTCATCCCCTTATATACACGGGTTGACGCCCTGCGGCCTACAGAGTCCCGGCCGGCTCATACAACGTGTCCGGCTCGGTGATGTATCTTACATGCCTTAAATTACAAGTCTACTCATACATGGCGGTTTACACTTACGAGCCTTAAGCCGTCTCTGGGCTTGGGCCTCTTACCGGCCTATCTATGAACCGCCGTCTGGTATACTCTCTTGGGCTTCTAGGATGAACCGTCATTGTGGTTGACCCGGCCCCTCCTGGGGGGTCATACCTGATAGTCATATCCCCAACATTAGGCCCCAGGTTGATTTGAACTTGTTCAGGTCAATCTTCAACACTTAAAAAAAATCCTTCTTCCTCTGTTGCCACGACGTCATCTCCGGAAATTTTGGAAACCCGCCACGACGTCATCTTTAACGGATCTTTATCCTTAATGACCTTCCGAGAATCGAGGCGTTCAATTAGCTGGATAATCATCATTTGGCCTCCTCATTTTTCGCGCGTGCCTGTTACTCTTTTCCTTATAAATAGGGTCAAAACACCCCTTTCTCATTCTCCTCTCTTCTCCTTCTCGTCTTCTTCTTCCTCGCGACGCACCAGCCCTCATGAGCTCCGTCACCGTCGTCCTCTGTCCCTTCATCAACTCCGGCCGCTGCATCGCCCTAAACGGTCCAGAAACGCCGCGGCACTCCTTGCTGTCAACTAGCATCAGTAAGTCTCCCCTTTTCCTTTTCATGGATCTATTCTTTAGGGTTTCAGTGTTTGTCGGTGTTCATCACTGCTCCTCCTTCTTCTTGCTAGATCGCGTAGTTTTGATCCGAAAATTATGTAGTTCTTGTGCGGTAGCAGTCTTAGCACCCGCTTTTGATATTAGAACATATCCTCATTGCGACAGATCTCTTTTGGGGCACCTCCACTTTTCTGCCGCCGCCTCTGTAGATTTACAATGAGTTTCCTTTTACTGAACAGCTGTAGATCCGAATTTATAGCTTTAACCTGTAGAACCTGTTCGTCCCCATACTTAGCAAATTTTGCTCTTAGTAGATCTTGAATATCTTTAGTCATGGTGGTTTACTTTGCCGGCTTATCATTACTTCATATATCATTAGCCCTCGCTTAAACCGCCATTCTGATCATACACCGCAACTGTTAACTTGTGATTTCACCAACTAATTTGAGCCGACAAATTATTCCCTTTCTTTAGGTTGTCCTTTCACCATGTCGCCAAAGACAGTTACTACATGTAACTGGGTCCCCTCCATCGTCACTGAGGGTACTTTAAAAGATTTTGTCATGGTTGGATATTTGCCAGAGAAAAGCGTCATGCATTACCGCGCTCCTGACCCGTGCGAAGAGAGACCTCAACCAAAGGACGGTGAAGTCATTGTATTCACTGATCATATGAACCGGGGCTTCTCGCCGCCCAGCTCTAAGTTCTTTAGGGATGTTCTGCACTTCTTCAAACTCCATCCGCAAGACATTGGACCCAACTCCGTGTCAAACATCCATAACTTTCAAGTTTTCTGTGAAGTATACCTTCAAGAAGAGCCTAGTGTTGAGCTTTTCAGGGAATACTTCTATCTGAACCGACAAAATGAGTTCACAAACGGGCCCAACTTGGAACTTGGTGGAATTTCAATTCAACGCAGAAGAGATGCCATCTTCCCTCAAGCAGCTCTACCGAGTCACCCCAAAGACTAGAATCAAACATTGTTCTACTTTAAAGATATCTTGCCGTCTGATGAAAATCCATTGCCGAGTTATCGTGCTGAACGTCTTGACTCAAGTTATCAACTCCCTGAGAAACTTACGCCGCTGAATGCAAGAAACTCGTCCCTACAATCAGAAAAGTCCAAGCCTTGCTAGGAAATGGTTTAACCGGAGTCGATTTAATCCGCTGCTGGGTCGCATGGCGGATCATACCCTTAAGCCACTGATCTGGCTTGATGTGTACTTATACCGGAGTAACAAACGATCCATTACGCCATAGCTTTGTGCGTCTGACTGAAGAAGGCATTATTGAGATGACAACAACACTTGTAAATAGCAAATTCGAAGACTGCAGCAAAGTGGGTCTGAATCCTTTCTACAAGCTTAACCCGCCACCAGACGTAAGTCTCTTGATTTCCCTTACTTTACTTCATCACCCAAACGTTGCATGAACTCAAATATGTTACTCTTACGCAGGCTAAATCTGACTTCTGGAAGGCAAAATACGACCACGAGGCTGCCAAAAAGGCTAGGGCTGCCGCTAAAGCCGCCAAAAAGACCAGCAAGAGACCTAGTAAGAAATCAAGCGCCTCTGATCTGCTTAAGCTCGACGATACCTCTCAGTCAGAGGTAGCCCTTGACTCTCTTGGCTTGTTTTTCAACCACCTTATTGACACTGACTATTGCCAGGATGACACGGGAGCCAGCCAAGCAGTCCAAGAAGAGGTAACTATTATTTCCTCTGACTCAGAACCTTTACCAAGGCAGAAACCTCGGCGAGTAACCCGGAAATTAAGGTTTTCACACCCCTTGGCTTATTTAGATCCTCACTTTCTTTTGAAATGACAGCAACACGAGAGCCGCCGCCAGACCCGGACCAGTGGAGGTGAAGATTTATCCTCCGGTTTAACAAACACTCCTCGGAAATGCCAAAATGAGGTTCTTTTTGGCCTGAATTTTTTTATTTATTGGCGGGTTTCTTTCGTTAACTACCCAATTCCTTTGATTAAATTTTGCAGGAAATTTCCCGTTCTTCGTCTGGCGATTCATCCCAGACTCAGCTGGCAGCTTTCAAGACTGCCCCTGGGTCACAATTAATTATCTTTCTTCTGTACCTTTATATCTTCACCATTATGCTGACTTGTCCAAATTCTTTTCAGCGGCCAAACAAAACCCAACAAGAAGGCGAAGATGACAAAAACGGCCGAAGATCCTAAAGTTGTTGAACCGGATCAGCGAGCCTCTGCACCATATGATCCTTCTTCCAATACTCAAACTGAGATGCCTGAGTTGTCTGTTGATGAAACCAACATTGACCCGTCAACCACTGAACCGTCAAGCTCACTTAACCTGCTAGAGACTCATGGTGATGACATTTAGATCACTGGCACTGGCTTTACTGAACCGGGGAATTCAACTGTATTAGCTAGACATTCTGCCAAACAAGAGGTCATGGAGAGACAGAAAGTGAGGTTTGATGTCTCCCACTATGCTCAATTGAGTAATAGTAAAGTATTATCTGGTTATCTCAATCAAGTACACTCCAGCCGTGACTTGGAAATTGAAATGATTAAATAGATGCACCAGAAGTATGAGGTACGTCATCCGACTTACATAAGTTATATATCCTGCCAGTCCCTAAGTCTTCTGATTATGATAAGATTGAATAATCTGTAGACTTTAAAAACATACAAGCTTCTGTCCTAGACTCCCTCCAAGTCCGGTTTAAAACTAAACCGGATGCTGATAATAGCATAATTTTACATTTGTAGTCCCCAAGAGCTAGTTTAATCAGTATAAACTCTCCGTGTCCTTTGTCTCGTTTAACCCCTTTAAGCTAACCTCATCGTAATGGCTCCACAACTAAGTCCTTCCATGAGGACATCTGCCGTGACACTTCCACGACAGACACTCTGTTTTGTCTATGTATTCACACATGTACTATGTTTCCGGTTAATACAATTCTAGCATAAATAATAAACATTTATCATGATATAAGGAAATATAAATAACAACTTTATTATTGCCTCTAGGGCATATTTCCTTCACCAATGCCATCCAGTATGAGGTGGTGCTCGTCCCGGCTCATCGCACAACAACCCAGAGTGCAACGGGCGATGGCCCTAGACCCCGGAGTGCTTAGGATGTAGACCGGCGGGGACCTCTCTGCTGAGCCTAGGTAGGGCTACGACGTGTTGATCTTTCGAGGTCGGGCATTGACCTAGAAAAGTGTGTCCGTCCGGAGTGAACGAGCGTGTTGGGTAATGTAGTGCACCCCTGCAGGGAAGATTATCTATTAATAGCCGTGTCCATGGTAATGGACGTTCAGACTTGTATCCTGATCTATTACAACTAGAACTGGTTACCTGAGACATGTGATGGATATGTGGCTCCGAGATTACTTTCTGGCAGGGAGTCGAGAAAGGATCTCAGGGCGTTAATGCTACAACATGCTTGTTAATTAAAATTATATTCTTTACTCTTCTACATGCTGCAAGATGCTTGGAGCTGCTTGAAGTTGCTAGTCTTCAATAGGCTAGGCCTTCCCCTCTATTCTATCATTCTGCAGTTTAGTCCACAGATACAAACCTTCATTTGATACCAATGCATACTTAGTATAGATCTGATGCTTGCGAGTACTTTGGATGAGTACTCACGGTTGCTTTGCTACCCCTTTCCCCCCTTCTTTCTTCTTTCTGGTTGTTGCAACCAGATGGTGTATCCCAGGAGCCAGATGCCACCCCCGCTGCCTACTACTACCTGGAGACCGCCAATGACCAGGAGTAGTTAGGAGGTCCCAAGCAGGAGGCCTTGCCTCTTCGATCGTTGTTATTTTGTGTTTGCCTTCTTAAGGAAGTCTTGTTTAACTTATGTCTGTACTCAGATATTGTTTCTTCCACTGACGCTTGTGTATCGAGCTTGTATTCGAACCCTCGAGGCCATTGCCTTGTAATATGAAGCTTGTATTATTTTATTTGTGTCTAGAGTTGTGTTGTGATATCTTCCCGTGAGTCCCTGATCTTGATCGTACACATTTGCGTGTATGATTAGTGTACGATTCAATCAGGGGCGTCACACAACTAGCTCTTGTTGGTCGCAACCTCCCGTACCATTGGTTCTAGCATCTGGGCAACCGGGTCGCAACTTTGGCTCATGCGAGTCGCAATATCCTGCACTGCCGGTCACAGCTTCAGCAGCGAAACCTGTTGCTGGTTCCAACATCCCTCGACGCTAGTTCACATCAATGGCGACGTGCGTTGCACTAACCCATGCTTGGCTCGCAACCTCACCCACGACGACTTCGCGCCTTGCAGGCATCGATTGAGCCCTGGACAACATCGCCCCATGTTTGGCCGCAGTCGTGCCCCCTCCTCTAAGACGAGCGAGAAACAATTGAATTGCTCGTCGTTGTGTTGTTGTACGAAAAGGAAAGGTGGCGGAGTGGCGGGGAGGCTGAGGTGCCTTGAGACGAGTCGATACGAGAGAGGTGGAATGGGACGATGAGAGAGATGGGTTCAGGAGCGGTGGAAAGACGACGAGTGTCCATGAATGCGTCTCTAGGACAAAAAGATAGTGTACGAGGGCGTGATGGGTGAGAGGCCCACTGCGCGTGGTGACTCGCGACAAGCGCGTGGCTTGGCCGGTTGGCCAATTTAGAACATCTCCCTTGGTAGAATCCTGAAATCATGAGAATAGAAAAAACATAAGATTGCAATGCCATGTCCATGCCAATCCTACATGATTTCATTTGAACCCAATTGTTTGACTGGATCACTTTTTATTTTTCTTTTAAAGAAGTACGTGTGGGTCTATACAATTTGATGCAAAGAGACTATACCTGGCCAAACCTCGGGCCGGGCCTAGCCAAGCCCGAGCCAAAAAACCTAGGCCCGAGCCCGACCCGGCAGGGCCATCAGGCCTAGTTTTTGGGCCCAAGCCCAGCCCGAACATGCAAAAGCCCATCGGGCCTCGGGCCTCAGGCCGGGCCCCTTCAAAAAACTGCAAAAATGACGGGCCCGGGCCCGGCCCTGCCAGGCCACCGGGCTCAAAATCTAGGCCCGAGCCCGGCCCGGGAGCAGCGTCAGGCCGGGCCGGGTCAGGCTTTTTCGGGCCGGGTCGAGCCGGGCTGCCCATGGCCAGGTCTAAAAGAGACCCTTACAAAAATCCTATACGAGTTAATACGCACTAGTGGTGTGTGTGTGTAACAAATGCACATGCGCAGACACACACATAGTCTATCTAACTCTTCGCTGCACCCACCAGTCAAGTGATCATATATGTGTACCTAGCTGTGCTACGCGTATGCACGTTTGTAGCTTCATCACTATGTTTCCATTTAAAAAATCTTTAACTTGTTAGCTGATTTTAATTTGCATGTTTCCTTTCTTTTAGGGAGCTGCACGCTTCCTTCCTTCTCTTTTGACATCAAATATTTCCTTCCAATCATAATACTAATGGATTCTTGGGGTGGCGAACCAATATGTGGTTGGATGATTAGAGAGACTGTGGTATCCCTAGCCCACCAGGGTTCAAATCCTGCTGCTCGCATTTATTCTTAGATTTGTTTCAGGATTTCCAGCGATGCGCATTCAGTGGGAGGAGACGTTTCTGTCAACGATGAGGTGCCTACGGTGACTTCGTAAATTTCAAGATGATATGTCAGCCCAGTCTTTCGAAGATGCTCATAGAGGTAGGGTGTGCATGTGCATTCATAGGGGTGAATGTATGCGCATGTATATGAGTGCTTGTGTCTGTATTGATGTTCAAAAAAATGAATTCTTGAGGTGGACTGGATATGTCATTTAAACTCTTGTTGGAGCTTTCCTTCTTAATTTGTTTGAACAGATGGAGCCTTTCCTTTTTTCTGACGTGAGACTTTCCTTCTTTTTACGTGAGGATTTCTTTCTTAATTTGTGTGAACGGATGGAGTCTTTTTTTTTTCTGTTGTGAGACTTCCCTTATTATAACGTGTTCAAAATTATATTTTTGACATAAGGCTTTCCTCGTTCTATTTTTTTTTGACATGACGCTTTTCTTATATCCTGATCGTAAAATTTTCAATCTAATGGTTTAATTAATTTTGATGATGTGTATTAATGAGAGATCATAAATGGTGTCTCCAATTAGTATATATATGTATATGTATATGTATATCTGGGTAAAACTATGTCTACCATAGCTTTGCCACAGAGCTAGTTAAGGGTGGCTAAACTTTTAATGATTTAAAAATTATCAAAAAATATGAAATAAATATGACTGTATACATCGAGTTGGGTACCTTCAAATAAATATTTAATTACTGCCAAATTTTAATACCCGCTCTGATACATATTGAATCTACCATGGATGTTTATGTGGGAAAGGCCATGTTAGGACGTGTGATCGACGACTTGAGTGATCCTATTGATGGGAATTGGGCTCTAAGAAATCACGAATGAGGACGTGTTAAACTGAAAGCTCCAAGGATTATTGAACGTAAATCTGTGCATGCGCCCATGCAAACAAGTAGTTAACATTTTCTAAAATCTAAATTGTGTATGTAGCAGCTTAGTGAACCAACAAGAGTAGATTGTTCATTGTATAAAAAGGAGTCCCTTATCCTAGAACATTCTCCAATTCTCGCTAAATCTATTTCAATTGAAAGCGAAATCAGTGCTTGCGGTTTGGGAAGATACACATCGAGTTGTTAATCTCTTCTTTCATTGGAGACTTAGTTAGGTCAAAGAAAGGTTAACGGACCCCATGAGGTCCTCCTACTAACTAGTGGAAAGAGCATTAGTACAGTCCAACTAGAGGAGCACAACTTCACAAGTCAAAGTAGTGGCACTTTTTACGGTATAAGGGCATTTGACGATCCTAAATTTCCTCCCGCATCTGCCCGTGGACACGGGATTAGTCCATGGATATGAATGCGGGAGGCCATCATTCAACGTTGTGTGCATATATTTCAAACACTTTTTCAACAAACCGAATGAAATTAATGCAAAAGAAAAATAAATTTCATATAAACTGAACGAAATTCAGTACATTTTGAACATATTTTAATTAAAATAGCTAAAACTATGTGCACGTCCTATCGTGCGGAGCTCCATTCCCACGACACGAATACACTACACTAGTCTACGGCCGACCGCGGCGGATCTTTTTGTCTTTCCCATGTCCGGCAGCCCGCTCGTCGTACTGCCGTGAGCCCCAGAAGTATATTATTTCCCGTATCTTCCCTATGCCTGGCTGCGCCGCTCATCAGAGTGGAAAAGGGGGTGCATTAGGTGGAGGGGATTGGGGGCTCCACATCCGTGAAGCCAAGGTGGGGTCGACGATGGTCTGCTCTGAACCGGGCAAAACACTGGCTGTGTACGTCGGCGTCGCCTCAGCGGTGGCCTTCATCGGACCCAAGCGCCGACGGCCTCCCATGTTCTACTTCTCCTTGGTGACCTCGGTGGGTGCGGATGTGCTGGATGCCGTGTTGCCGACCTCCGCTAGCAGCACGCAGTCACAGACGCGTTGACGGCGGATGGCGCGGTCACAGACACGGGAGGAGCGGTGTGATACGACATCGTCCTCGACAGCCATGATGCCTACGCCACCGTGATCCACCACGTGCCGGCCTGGAGCAACGCGCCACTACTCTGCGAGTTGGCTCGGAGCGGCGAGTTGTTGAACGACATGATGGCTTGGAGCTTCTGCCTCCGCGAGCTGGCCTGTAGCTGCCTGGCCCGTTGATGGAGGTGATGAGTGATATTTTTACGCTCATTCACCCTTTGTTTAAACTGCGATGTTTCATTAAAACCGAGATATTCGCTCTGATATTGCTATTAATGACTAATGAATGCAAAGGATTCCACAAATCCTCTCTTTGATGTGTTTCCACATGAAATGGGCTAAAAGGGAAGAAATCACGTGTGAACATGAAAAGGAGTGGAAAAGGAGATAGAAAAAACCAGGAGGCACACCAAAGGAAACAACACAAAAGACGGCATTCCATACGACCGCGAGCACTCGCATGAGCGGTCGTTTGGCGTGGATTCCGAGGCTCCTCGTCAACCTGAACAAATATTATAAAGGAGACCCTATCTTCATCCTCTCTCATCAATCCTAGCCTCCACCATTTCCATCTCCATAGCCACCATCACCACCATAATCCATCTCCCTCTAGTTCATAATTGTAATCATGCATCGCACAAGACATCCATTGTAAGACATGTTATCAATTAATCGATCTTCAAGATGTGTTCTTCATGCGATCCGATCTCGAAGTGTGAGTTGTTTGGTAAGGTATGGGTTGAGGCATAGACCTTGCAACCCTCTCTATTCATTGTGGGGATCAATGGAAGGGCTTTGACTTAACTTCCCATATGTGTGAAATAATTTTTTTCCGTAGATGTCTCATATCTTGTTGGAGATCTTCATCCCTGCAGGCACCCAGGATCATGGAGATCGAGCCACGGAGAGGCTAAGGGCAGGGTGAACGTGAAGTGTTATTCTAAACACCAGTGAGCGAAGGGTTTAGTATGGTAACACAGATCCAATTCCTGGGATTCATGATGTGTAGTCATTAAACTCCCAAAGCTTTTGTCTGATTATTATAATCTTAATTATCAGGGCAACCCCGCGCGATGGATAGGGCCTTAGGTTGGACAACTAATTCAGAATGCGTGTCGATCAAGATGTTATTTGGACACATCTCCCACTTCGGTTCATAAAAAACACATCTTGATGGGTGACTTCCAGCGCACAAAGTAAGCATTTGGTCCCAACACAAATACATGGTTGTAAGCATTGAGATTTCATACCCGTACCTCTTTTTATTA
Organism: Triticum aestivum; assembly: GCF_018294505.1. Taxonomy (NCBI): domain Eukaryota; kingdom Viridiplantae; phylum Streptophyta; class Magnoliopsida; order Poales; family Poaceae; genus Triticum; species Triticum aestivum. Next base: position 183,448,838 of record NC_057800.1, read on the forward strand.
TAAGTGTTTAATAACAATTAGCTTGATTGATCCGGTCAAAATCTAGAATTATTTCTTTGACAAAAGCTTGCTAGAGACCATAGATTAAAGGGAATCTTCCTCTCGCGGTTTTGATAATCCAAGGTCACCTCTTGGGGGAAATAGGTGTGGGGTACTTTCTGTTCCATTACCGGATCACATCAAAAGGAAGTATCGGGAGACATAGCATAGAGTTGTCTGGCTCGCATCCGGCGGGCTTGACAGGCCACTCAACCAGCTTGTATGCTGGAGAACTTGAATTCTTGCTCGCCCGAAGCCATGGAGGTTGTGGAGAAAATGGTGTGCAAGTAGGAGATGTGAGCGGAGTTTGGTGCGATATTTATCCCGGCATCTGGCATCGTTTAAATAGTGAGGGGACGGCCGAACCGAACCGCCGTTGTGTTTAAGGACAGGCGGCTCACGAACGGACCTGCGGCTGGAGTAGGTTTGCTAGCATATGCATGCATTTTAATGGAGTAAGGTAGGAAGTCTGTGACCATTTTAATGCAGCAAGGAGGCGTGTTCATCTAGAAGAACATCGCTCGGCGCTCTCTCAGCCGGTGCTCTCTCAGCCGGTGCGACGCTTCAATGCCGGTAGTGAGAGGTCGTGTCCATCTACGTCGTTGTCCTGTACGGTTAAATCGTGGGCATCAATGCGGATCGCTGCATGCTCTAGGCCAGCATGAATACGACATGACAAGTGGCGCAACGCGTGGGATGGAAAGCGCGGGAGGGAGGGTAGGGGGTATGGGTGGGCTAGGGCTTTTAGACGCGGGCGTGGTAGTAGTTCGGACGCCTGCAAAGCCTCCCATACATTTGTCTCAGGTTTGCGAGAGAAAACACATTCAGACCGCTCGGCGGACCGTTACAGGACCACGTTGGATAGATACAGCAATTCGAACGTGTGTGTGCGGTTTGAGGGTCGCCGTTTCGGAGTATCTGTTCGAACACAAATTGTCATCCAACGTGGTAGCCATCGATCCGCAAACCAGTCAGGATGCCGAAGATTCTACAAACCAGACACAAATCAGGGGGTTTTGCTGGCGTTTGGACCGCTGCCAAGGACACGTCCGACCCATCGGACCCACCAGAAACCTTTCCACGTGAACTAGTTGTTGTGCATTCATCCGATCAGCGCCGCATGCATGTCAGCCAAGAGCGGACGCGACCTCTCAACAAAACTGACATTGAAGCGGCACACTAGGTCTTTGTGTCTGTTCAATGCCGGAGAGATGTGACCGGACGGGACTGGACTGTTGTGTACCATGTTCAAACCGACTCACATTCATCCGCGTGTAGGCATTAAATAGGTGCGTGGGCCGAGAGTCCCACTTCAAAGCCTGCATTAAGACAACCTGCTGCTTGGCCTGGTCGACACCCACCATTTAAATGTTACCTTCTCACCCAGCACAACCATCACCACACCATGTCCACCATGTCAATGAGCTCTAGAGTGGCGTGGGAGAGCCTCTTTACGAAGAAGTACCAGGAGTTGGCCAACATTGTGGCCGGCTGGCAGCCCCATCGTGTGCGACAAACAGAGGCTGGATGTGGGCGAGCTTGCCGGAGGTCAGCGATGAGGACCAAATGATGGATGAGGAGTCCGACCATGAGCCGGAGCCCCCTCCGCACAGGCACACTTCAATACCATCATGGCATAAGAACAACCAGCGCCACTGATGTCGCCATTCGGGCAGGCGTAAGAGGACCAATGCTACACCTCCGGTTCCTCGATGAACACTGACCCGCAGAGAGGAAAATCGCCACAAACCAGATGAAAGACGATGCCTTTGCAGCCATGGTCGCGGGTGATCCGAGCTTCCTAGGTGACCAACATGCGCTGTACGTGTCCATGCACAGCGCCTGCCACATCTGCCGCGAGCGATGGCGGCTGTGTGTCCTGCGGGCGGAGAGAGACGCCTTGTTCACGGAGATCGAAGCGGATCTAGATGAAGAGAAGGCGCATGCAACCGAGGACGTCGCATTCTCTGCTTTGGCTGCACCACCCCGTGGTTTGCGCCCCACCACAAGGACTAAAAGGCTGGCCCGTCCACATCTGGCGCCACCGATAAGGCGGACTCTGACAAGGAAGAGTAGGACATGGGACGTGGGCACATATGGTGTCCCATGTGGGTTGTGCCCCATGTCTTACTCTTCCCCTCTCACAGCTTCACTTCACAGGGATCATGACTATTGAGGTTGCCAGACATGGGGAAGAGATGACGTGCAAAATGGATGCCGCCACGCCCAGCGAAGATGTAGACTACGTTAAAAAAAGTTTCTTCTACTTACATTTAGTAAAGATATGTTGAAAGTGTAATGAATTGGTCCGCTGTAAATAACAATTGCCTGGTTCACATGAAATTTGCCCTATTTATACAAATTACTTTTGAAATGTGTCCCAATTTTTGATCTCTAGGGTTGGATGGTCGGCTCCTGTATCACTATCCATGGACGTGTCCGCAGATAAATAGATAGTTCATTTTAGGAGTTCATGTTGTAGATACCCTAAAAGAGAGGCTTATATTCCTCAATAATCCCATAGTATGATAGCTGAGTAAAACTAGGCCCTCACAGTAATTAGAGTATATGGACTGTTAGCTCTGTTTGGCCTACCGATCCTGACCATCCGATTTCGGGCAGAATCACCATGAGTCGTTCGATATTTACCTGATAAATCTCAAGCGTCTGATAAAATTCCAATTGCAATAAATTGTAATATCCCATCCCCTACCATGGCATTTTTGTCATTTCATCTCATTTCACATATAAGCATATACATAAAATGCAGCACCTCCCGTACAACCCTAGTGGTAGAACCCTAGCCGCCGCCCCATCCATGCATCCACCCGTGCTCATTCGCTCCCCTTCCCGGCCACTTATCCTAGAGGGCCTCAGCCTCCTAGAGGGCCCCAGCCTCCTCCCACGCCGTTTATCCCCCGATGAGGCCGCCACCTCAATCCCCTGCCCAACTCGGTTCGTCACGAGCAGTGAAGGAAAGATGACCCCGCCGCCTTGGGTTAGATAAGCCACTGCGAGGTGAATTCGTTACCCTCATCTCTTTGTGTGTGTGCGCGCGTGTGACTAATTTTGTTCGCCATATTGCAGCTCGTCCGGGATCTGAGCGCACCCCTCGCATCCACCGTTCATCATCCACTTGGCCGCAACCATCCACAAGAAGAGGGGATGTCACGACAGTCGGGTCATGGATCATCCACTTTGACCTTGCACGTTCGCAACACACTTTCTCTATACCGATATCGTAGTTGCAGTATGCGGCTACGGTTGGAGGGTCGTCACCGGCGTGGCACCGATGCGTCCCTTCCCTCTGCCTGGAGCTGCAAGTGGAAGGTACCATCTTGGCTTCCCATATTTGATTTTGTGTGTTTTCCTCCGAGGATTTTAGTACAGTTCCGTGATTAATCAAGTGGAGAGTTTGTTTGTTTGTTAGGTATTTAAATATCAGTTTTGTTGGACTAAAAATTATGGTTGATGGAATTAAATTTTATTGGATCAAAAGTTGTGGTTGATGGAACTAAACTTGGATTTGATAAAATTCTGTATTGCTTGCACTGAAAGTTGAATGTTTGTTCCATGGTTGTGCCACAGAAGGCCAATCACCATGGAAGGCAAGGAAGAAAAAGGAGGTTATGATACCAACAACCATCAACCATTAGGAGGAGGAATATAAAACAAGTTCAGAAGCCATGGACCATGCTCAGCCTGATTTTAGGCACCCTCAAATATAGGTAATACATCAGTTTGATGGCACAAACAGCTTACTCCCTGAATAAAAAAGGTTCTTTGCTTGAATATGTATGTCTCTGACACATGGTTGAAAAAGGATAAAACTAGAAAAGCAAAAGAGGACCCTAAGCTTTTTAGTATCATCTTGTTCTGAGGCCACAATCCTGTAGCATACTAGCATGTGTTCCGCTAAGTTTTTCCCAATTTTATTAGTTTGTGCCTTGAATACGATCATCGCAGGTTTATCCATTTATCATTTCGATACTTTCTTATTTCTGCAATAACAACAAATGGTAGCTAGGTTGCAATCTGTAGAGAAAGGAATGTTGTATACCTAGGTTATACCTAGGTTATTTATTTTATACTTTGCGGTTTGTCAACACTTAGTAATCCGAATATGTATATGTTTGCTATTTGTTCACTTTTCCTTATTTGTTCACCGAATAATGTTTGTGCATCAGTACTTCTATCATTAATCTACCTTATATAAGTACTACTATCATTAACCTACCCTGAGTACCCTAGGCGCGGTTTTTGCTTCTCTGGGTTGCCTAATTAAAGATTGTGCTTCTAGAGGCACCGAGAGTATCTCAGTTGCAATCATCTGTCCTTTTAAACGAGTTTTGAATATTTTCCTCTTTTTGTATACAATTAACCTATTCTTGAAGGGTAGTACCTATTTTGGACAAAATGTTTATATCTATTTTCTAACACTATCAACTCATTCATGTCATCTTTGAGTACGGGAAGCTATGAAGTTCATTCAACCATGCTTTAGTTTTCCACAGAAGTACGACATGGGCTAAGATGATGCAAATTTCTTGCTTTTGCGCAAGTTATCTTTCTTGGGCTTATGGTCTGCGCATAAGGATATGTTTTTTCCCGCTATTTGTTTGCAAAACCATGAAATGTTCATCAATTTGGGAAAAGGTCATGAATTTTAAAAAATCCCAAATATAAATTATACACAAATTAAAAAATATTTGGGAATTCAAAAATTATTCACGGATTTAAAACTGTTCATGAATTTAGTTATTTTCAGAGAATTTTAAAAATATTCATGAATTTTATAAAACAAATGGAAAAAGGAGAAAGGGAAATGAAGAAGGAAAATGAGAAGGAAAAAAAATATAACATGGAAATTAAAAATGGAAAAAGAAAAATACTCCCTCCGTATTTATATTAGTTTACAGAGAGAATAGATTATAGAAAGAGAAGGACAAGTAGAGAAACAAAGAAAAGATAAGAAAATGGTCACAACCTTCCCAAAATTAGGCGAAGGTCCCAAAACAGCCGTGAGCTCTGTTATAGATGGTTTACTGTACCGCCGGATAGCCACGCTGATGGGTTGGCCCATGAGAAGGGCTGCTTGGGCGATCAATATTGTACCACTTGTAATTAGTTTTTTTTCAGGCAACCACTTATAACGAGTGATACATCGAAATCACTAATTAAGGAGTACTTATTGCAAAAAACACTCCACTTTTCCGGGTCGCGACAAGTGGCACACATGCAGCATGCCACTTGTCGCAACCTGAAGTTTTCCCTTTTTCCGTAGATCCGTTTATTCAAAACGTTTTATCTTTTAAACCGTGCGTTCAAATCTCGAACCGTTTTCACTATTGGATTCCTCGCGTCGAGATCTTCAAAGCTAGATCTCATGTTGATAGATTTTGACGAATTTTTTTTTTCACGAAAAAAAACGGACAAAAAAAATCGGGCGAAAAAACCGAAACAGGGAGCACGTTTTTTTCCTTTTCCGAAATAGGCACGCCCGTGCCTCTCACGAAAATCACGCCCGTGCCTTTTGTGGAAGGAAAAAAACAGAAAATACGTTTTTTTTCGTTTCTGAGAGGCACGGCCATGACTCTCGCGAAAGCACAACCGTGCCTCTCGCGGAAGCAAAACCGTGACTCTCGCGAAAGAAAAAAACAGAAAACACGTTTTTTTCCTTTCTGAGAGGCACAGCCGTGACTCTCGCGAAAGCACAACCATGCCTCTCGTGGAAGCAAAACCGTGACTCTCGCGAAATAAAAAAAACAAAAAAACGTGTTTTGTTTTTCCCTTTTCCGAGAGGCACAGCCGTGACTCTCACGAAAGCACAACCGTGCCTCTCGTGGAAACAAAACCGTGACTCCCGCGAAAGAAAAAAAAACAAAAAACGCGTTTTTTTTCGTTTCCAAAAGGCACGATCGCGACTCTCGCGGAAAAAAACCGTGACTTTCACAAAAGAAAGAAAAGAGAAAATGCGTCGCTCACAGAAGACCAAGCAGCAGCCATTCTAGATGAAAGGACACAAGCCTAAAACTTGAATGCGGATCTATTTATCTGGAATTCCTATCTTCAGAAATAAAGAGTAGGTTCTAACCTAATCCTACATGCGTTTCTCTCATCCTTTATCGTTTCCCTCACATCATCACCCCTTTTTCTTTTTCGTATTAAGAAGGGATTTATTGAGAGGTTTTTAATGTGTCTTTGATCGTCGAGCAAGATAAATGATAAATCAGTAGGTTTTAGAGTAGCCCTATTAGGTTGAAATCAATAATGCCCTCGCCCGTAGAACCCTTCTGTGTTAGAATAGTTTCCAGATTATGACCTTCTCTTTTGATTGAGTGAATAGCCATGCCATGGATTCTCTTTTCTGGGATACCAAATATCCACGAGGAGAATGTGCGACCTCCAAGCCAAGAAAAGGCTTAGGGCGCGTCAGCGCCTTCATTGCAAATAATTGATGAAGGCGACACTTGATCAGCGATATGGTAACAGAGTAATCACCAGTCAGTTTGATATCATCAACATACAACAACAGTCTGGTGGAATCCAGTGGTATATAGAAGCTCTGTGCCCTTCTCTTTCTCCTGCAGCAATATGAACTCAAAGGGATCCTTTCCTACCCGGGACAGCTTCATAGCTCCTACCTTTACTCTTTATTTGCGCAAGAGTGCTCGTCAGTGATCTCCATTCAAAAAAGTGGAAAGGAATGTTCCATTGCCACGAACAATATGGGCTTTCTCATGGATTCCCCTTAGGCCGAAGTGTTTGGCCTTTACTTCGGATCACCCGCTCACGCTTCGCTGACCTATCGCGTGGTAAAGAGAAGAGAGTACGAAAGAACAGTAAACAGAGCAGACCGCAGAAAGATTCTAAATATGACAAGTCCCCATATGGCATATTTGAATCATCTCATGTGTTTAAGAACGATGAAGGAAATATTTTGGGATAAAGGAGTCTTTGATCGTCGTATTCCTGAATATAACACAACGATACAACACTTGCATAACGAACTATCACACCAATTGCACTGGTTCCGGACGCATAGGGGTATCAATGCTCTAGCGATGAAGACTAAAGCCCTTGTCATAATGGATAATACGTCTGTGGGTTACAGATACGTGTATGGGAATCTACTCGCAAGTGTCCAGTTAGGCTGTTGTGGGACTATGACATTGTTGAGTATCACACAAGGTGATGCTGCGATTCTGGAACTCATATCAGGGATGGGTAATTTCATGGAAATTATGAGAAATTATGAACCATTTCTAGGGTGGGCGACGGGTGGATCGTTATTAATTTCGTGGGAGAATACGCATTCAGATCTTATGGATCCTCCCTACAATAAGGAAAGATCCCAGCTTTTCATTGCTCTGTCGCGCCACCCCTCCTCCCAGAGCCGGTTCTTATTCATAAATTTTTCAGCTAAAAGATACGGTATATATATCAATGAAAGCTGGCGCCTTTGGTTCTTGGTATGACTGGTACTTTTTCTCATTTATCGGTCTAGTTGGAAAAATTCCCCTCGACAAGTTCACATGCCGGAGCTACCTGTTCTCCGCGATTCAATTGGTTCTTCTGCCTTGCCTTCTTATCTATCAGTCCCAAGGTCAAAGAAATAGGTTCAGTGGTTCGACCTCCCAAAGGTTAAAGAAAGACATCGGTATTAAGACCACTCCCTCCAGATGATGATATGTCCCAACCATCTATAGCCCATGGTTCGTTACTCGGGAATTCGGAGAGGTCAGATGAGATAGATGGGTGTGTTCAAAATGGAATGATCCCCTTTTCTCATGTTTGCATTTTTGTTGTCCACAAACAAATAAAGAGTCCGAAAAGACGTACGCATAACAGACTCGGTACCTAGGTCAATGGGTTCAGTGGAGAATTGCATTACTGTAATAGCGAAGGTATCTATGAATATCATATAGGAAGATGGACTAGCTCGAGACCTTGGCTTCAACCGATCAATTGAATCTTGGACACATTGAATTCTTAGATATTGCTTAAGGGATCACCACATATATTTCTCAGATTATCATGTCTGTCTCGTCTTGCTATTTCCATCGACCAACCATGAGAGTGTTAATCAACTCCACCTGGAGGAAGTGTCAAAGGCGTCTTCCAGTATTCTTAGCTTACTGTCTGCTTCCTGCCTGATCGGTGCTGACTGACTGTTCTTGCTTGTCTTGGGCCTGCTCTAGTTTTGGTGCTGCTAACTAAGGGTCGAATTTCGTGACTTGATGAAGAGGAAGCCGAGTATCTTTGGCACTCAATTGATCCGGGTCAACACTTCCTGTATCTGGTTTCGGCTTTATTTTGACTCCTTGTAGGGGCTCATGACAGCCCTGTAGGGGATCCAAAGGCTTTCGAGCAGTAGCGGCAGCGGGGCGGGAGAGTTGGTTATTCAATTGATCCTCTGATGTTGGCCCTTCTGCATCATCCAAAATCCAAATGGAAAAGGATTTGCAAAAATATGCAGATTAGAAGCTAGTATCTCCAGTTTTATGAGAGAAAGAAGAGGAAGAATCGGCGAACATCCTAAAAAATGGTACTTTTGTCTCAATCCGATCAAAAACAAACATATTCTATTGTGTGTTGACCACCGGGAAACGAATGGATTAAGATGAAGACGGACGGTTCAATTAGCGAGCATGGGAAGGCTTGTGGAGGTTTAGCAATAAAAAGGGGATATATGCGTTCTCTCAAGCAGTTAAGAACAAGACCATACTCGAAGTCGAGCTCTTTTGCATCTGAACATGTATTCAAATAGCAGCTGAAAAGGAGTGTCAGAGGATTTGGATAGGTAGATTCGCATTGTTGAAGAAAGCGAAGAAAAAGGATGCTGCTATGGCTTGCTTGTGGCTCTTTCTTCTATTGGCTAGTCTCAGGCATGATAGTTTCAATTTCTTTTGGAAAGCAGCTGATGCACCACTATCTAGATTACATGAGCCAGATGAACTCAATGCCATTACTTCCTGTCAACCACAATGGCTCACTGATATTGTTGCAGGGTACAGCAAAGACACATTCACCCAGAATTTACTATCTGAATTGGCAGTCCTGAGCACTCACAAGAATAGCAAATATTCATTGCATAATGGGGTCATTCGATATAGAGGAAGAGTATGGGTTGGTGCAAACTTCTAAATGAAAAAAACATCTTGCAAGCACTTCATGCCAGTGGTATTGGTGCCCACTAGAGCCTGGAATAGCAGGAATGAAGGTTGGAAAATATGCCATGCAAAATTCCAATAAGTTGGCACTGCTTTCCCTTTCCATATGAAAAATGGAGAGGAGCTAGATAAGCAAACCTTCTTCTGTTTGAGTATGATGGATGTTACGCCCACTGCCAGATACAAGCAAAAGCTTTCCAGCTAAGCTAGGAGTCAGAATGAACCATCGAAGGCGGATAAATTCAATAATGAGGGCCGCCCGCAGATGATAGCAATTCGTCTTCACTAAGAGCTAACGACTAGAAATCTAGCAAATAGGACGCTTTGTCAATTGAATTAGTAAGTTATCCTGGTCTAGAGGGTGTTCTTCCTCCCCACTCTAGAGGCTAAACCAGTTAGAAAAGCGTCCCCCGGGATTCCTTATTTAGGAGCTTCCTGTGGTGAATTGGGATACCTAAGTATTTTAAAGCTACGGATACACCAAAAAGGTGGGCATATTGAGTCTCGATTCCTGTTGATGGAAGAAAGGCTAATTTCGTTTGATCCGATCCGCTTATGCCAGTTCGAGTCTGGAGAGTCGCTATCATCTGTTGCCCTAACTTTTTCTATTAGCTCATCTTGTCCGTAGTGATATTTTGGAGAAGGAGCAATTACCGGAGTGAGAAAGGTAGAAAGAAGCAATCACGAAAGCTAGTGCTAGTTGTGGCTTTTTGTACTAATCTTGTTTGTTCGGTAGCTCGCATCAGCAACTTTAAAAGGAATAGAGAACGGAGCCAAGAGGCTTGCATTCATTTCTTCAGTTACTCGCCTGTTTACTTTCCCCAGTAGCCCAGGGTCGGGAGCTAAGACTTCTGGGTTCAGAGAGCACTTTTTTCGTTGAGAATAAGTCCTTCCCTTTTGTGTGAATTCCCCAGTGGCGAATTAACAACTTGTGGGGCCCTATCTATTCAATCTCTCGAGCCCCAAGAAACCCCCCTCTCCCTCAGACTCAATCTCTCTTTTGACTCTATATATGTGGGCACCTGATATCTATGAGGGTTCACCCGCCCCGGTGACAACATTCCTTTCTATTGCGCCTAAAATCTCTATTTCGGCTCTGATGCATTCCTCCTAGCCTAGATTTTCACTACATTCTTTGGGATCAGTGCCTACTTCTTGAACTTGAAATACCCGTATCCCTTCTTCGATAAGTGGAATGTTTCGCTTGAGCGTCTACTCCAGTTGTGTTGTCGATTCCCTTCTCCCGAGAGCTTTCACACTCTGGGATGGGAGTCCCTTCCAAGACTTGACCAAAAGCTCCCCACAATTTCTTGATTTGAAGCAGTTCGGAGGCCTTCTTCTAGTTACGATTCGCCCTCGTCTGTCACTATAGATGTTCTAGCTTTAGTCTTTAGTGTTACAAGCTGTCCCTTCCTCAAACCACCCCGCAATAGATATAGGGTTTACCAACCTCAGGCATGGACATAGACACCAGATCATTTTGATCGAGGACCCATTTTTGGAATAAAAAGGATAGAGACCAGACGTAGTCCAATCGGAAGGTCGTGCTTTAGAGAAAGACTTGTGTTCTATAGGAACAGCTGGGGAAGGCTAGTTTGATCGAGGATTGGAGAGGAGGGAGAGGTGGAATAAAAAGCTCGGGATGGATTTTGGAGTCTTTGTGCGAGCCGTATGCGGTGAGAGTCGCACGTACGGTAAGAGGGAGCTCTGTTGGAGAAGAGTGGGACTAGAAAGAGGGAATACCCATGTCAGGTCATGTAAGGCCAATAGTTGAGGTACCTGGATCCAGACAAAACTCCAAACATGTAAGAATCTACCTTGAAGCAAGGTTTCTACTGGTTAATGCGTTCCACCCTATTGATGACAGCTAATGTTACTAAAAGCTTAGATGAAGAAAGAGCTTCTGAGCGAAGGCTTGTTGGCTTTGCCAGAACAGCCATTGCACAAATATGAGAAATCAAGGGTTGTGGATGGTGGAAAGTACCGAGTTGTTCTAGTTCCTGGCCTTGGTGGTTGGCCCATGCCCGAGGGATACTATGGCGCATCTCTTTCTGCGGGAACTAAATAAGGAAATGGAGGAGACAACAAAGCAGCCAGCTAATACAGCAGTTCAGCTCTCAGCTGCTATTGCTGCCTATGCCAGGATAGTGTTATACTCTTTTTTGATTGGTATATCAATCATGGTTTATAGGGAAATAGTTAGAATAGGAAAGATCTGTTAGTTACTAATGTTTGGGTTTTTGTTTACGGCAATAGTAGGTTTCTTGCTTGTCATATTTCGAATATAAGCATCAGTTACATCGGTTCTGTTCGGAGTTTTGGGTTGATCGGAAAAACACACCCTAATTAAGACTTTTGTATAGTTTGTGTCAACCTGAGTTTGGTTAAGTGCCCGCCTGCCTAGATAGATACATAAGTGTCAGTTTGAATGAAGTCAAGTGTAAACCGTGTCAACAACGAGAAATTGAAGTGTAGGGACTTGTTTGTTGGCACCGACCTCGACAAGAAGCAAGGGAGTGGTGCCGAAGCGAACGGAGCTGCAGAGCCGTTTGTTTACCAATCAGCCAACTTAAGCTAGGAAAAGTGTAAGAGACCGTGCATCTTCATGTAAATAAAGGTAAATAATCTCAGAAACAGTCAAGAAACCGGGAATTTTTTATTCCATTTCTCTCCACTAAACCCATTGACCTAGATACCGAGTCTGTTATGCGTACGTCTTTTCGGACTCTTTATTTATTTGTGGACAACAAAAATGCAAACATGAGAAAAGGGGATCATTCCATTTTGAACACACCCATCTATCTCATCTGACCTCTCCGAATTCCCGAGTAACGAATCATGGGCTATAGATGGTTGGGACATATCATCATCCGGAGGCAGTGGTCTTAATACCGATGTCTTTCTTTAACCTTTGGGAGGTCGAACCACTACGTTTTTTCGCGTAAAAATTTTTTTTTTCAAATTTTTTTGATCGAAAAGCTAAGGAAAACCGGGGGAAAACCAAAACGTCAAAAAAACCCAAAAATCCGTTTAAAAAGCCGAAAACGCGTGCGGAAAAAAAATCCGAAGGGAGCGTCCAGAGCGCGACACATGACGAATAGCTGAGAGCGCGCCAAGTGGCGCAGATCGTTGCGAGGCTCCCGAAGGAGCGCTCGTTAACTAGTTGCTCCCGTGATACATAGCATTTGTCGGAATAGATGCCCAAATCACACAAGACATGGGGTAAATGGGCCAGCTTGGCAACTATTTTCTTTGAGAGAATTCTTTATTTAGCACTATCTTAATTTTTTTTGCTGGGGAGCACTATCTTAAATTTGGTTCCTATTTGACATTAATTTTTTTCCTACCTTATCTAACACCAAATCTAAATTGTATTTCCTTTGTGATATTTCCTTTCATATTAACTACTAATGGTGGTAAACGAAACCTGAAAATACGATTTTACCCTAGTGCAACTTGTGACCAGAATTATTCGTATGAGTAATAGACAATTGTTTTATTTCGTGTTTACACGAACAATGGAGCTTCAGTGCACGATGACACGCTCAGGTATTCAGGTCCATGGAGATAGTATGCATGCAGAAGCTGTACTACAGGACGATGTACAAACCCTTTTTCCCACGAGTGCAAAGCCTAATTTTTTAGCTCAACCATCTCCCACCCTTCTAGATTGATGTGATGACTGGTTGGTGCACTTATAGAAGCCTCTACTTCTTCGCAAGACACTAGTATGTTTGGTTAGAGCATCTCTAGCAGACCCCCTATTCTGCGAAGTTTACAGTTCACGCGGGGGCGTGTATATAGTCTCAAAATCGCCGTGGCAGATGAGAAACTGTATTCAAAACTGTAAAATTTTAAAAAACATATTTCGCACGAGAAATTTAAGCTTAAGCTCGCCGGAGCATAGATCATTCTTCTTCACAGAGGGGCAGATCGTTCGTACACATCATAGATATGTTACATAGAAGCTCGCCGGAGCTACGCCGGACCTACGCTACCACAACACTACACAAAATGGAGCTCACTGGAGCTTGTGCGGTAGCAGACTAGCGGCGGCGCTCAATCGGAGTCAAAGGAGTCAAGGTCGATGAAGAACTTCGCCCGCTCCGCCTTCATGAAGCGCAGGTCCATCTCCTTGGACTCGTGCGCTTGCGACGCCGCTACGCCCGTCTGGAGTGTAGAAGTGCATGCTCTAGCCAATGCAACCAAAAGACCGATCTGAGAGAGAGGGCCGGACATTATACTCCAACACTCCCCCTCACATCTATGCTCCTTTGGAGCTATATGACATGGGCAGACCGCAATTATTTATTGTGTTTACTAGGTTTTGAACCTTGAACCTGTTGGTTGTAAGTTTATGCACTTAACCAGTTCATCCATCAGACCGATCTGAGAGAGAGGGACGGACATTATACTCCAACACTCCCCCTCACGTCTATGCTCCATTGGAGCTATATGACGTGGGCAGCGGAAACGGGGGCAGGCCGCAATTATTTATTGTGTTTACTAGGTTTTGAACCCTGAACCTGTTGGTTGTAAGTTTATGCACTTAACCAGTTCATCCATCAGACCGATCTTTTGGTTGCATTAGCTAGAGCATGCACTTCTAGATGGTATCAGAACCAAGAGGTCTCGAGTTCAAGACCCGACCGACGCAATTAAATTGCAGCCCACTTTCGGTCCATATTTAGGCCTGAGGGAATCACACGCGAGGGGGAGTGTTGACGTATAATGTGCTGCCTAGTCTCTTCTATCAGACCGGTCTTTTGGTTGCATTGGCTAGAGCATGCACTTCTACATGGTATCAGAGCATGATTCAATATGGTATCCGAGCCAAGAGGTCTTGAGTTCAAGACCCTGCCAACGCAGTATTAAATAAAACGATTTTGCGGCCTACATCGATCTCACGTCTAAGAGCTAAAATAGCCAAGATGTGAGGGGGAGTGTTGAAATATATTGCCCACCTCACTCCATCAGTTCGAACTTTTGGATGAGTTGGTTGGAGCATGAATTCAATATGGTATCCGAGCCATATTGAATTCATGCACCATCCAACTCATCCAAAAGTCCAACCTGATGGAGGGGGACGGACAATATATTTCAACACCTCCCCTCTCGTCTAGGCTATTTTAGTCCTTAGACATGGAATCGGTGTAGGCCGCAGGATCTTTTTATTTTAATTCTGCGTTGGCAGGGTCTTAAACTCAAGACCTCTTGGCTCGGATACCATATTGAATTCATGCTCCAACCAACTCATCCAAAAGTCCGAACTGATGGAGTGAGGCGGGCAATATATTTCAACACTCACCCTCACGTCTTGGCTATTTTAGTTCTTAGACGTGGGATCGATGTAGGCCGCAGAATCGTTTTATTTAATACTGCGTTGGCAGGGTCTTGAACTCAAGACCTCTTGGCTCTGATACCATATAGAAGTGCATGCTCTAGCCAATGCAACCAAAAGACCAATCTGGGAGAGGGGGCCGGACATTATACTCCAACATGGAGGAACATGTGCTCGTACTCGAGCTTGCAGCGGCGGCGCTCTTCGGCCTCCTCCTGCTCCCTAGCCGACTGCTCCAGGATGACGCGCTCGAGGTGCTCCTCCTGCCCCGGAGGGAGGTAGTCCTCGGGGCCGATCACGCCTCGACATGGCGGCGCGTCGGCCTCGAGCTTGATGGCGCGCGGCCCGAGCTCCTCCGACTCTCTCTTCACCGGAGTGAGCCGCGAGCTCGAGGCGACCGCGGATGAGCTGCCCGCGGCAGAGGAGCTGGAGGAGGTGTGGCAGTGGCGGGCGAGCTCGTGCTCGAACGCCGGCGGCGGCCGGCTACCGTAGTTGAACCACCTCCGTGCACCCGCTTGCGCGCGACGTCAGATCTGGCGCAGCGGCAGTGCTCCGCCTCATCCCCGGAGCTACCATAGTCATCCATGGCTTTTTGAGGCTCACCGACGGCGAGAAATTGGGCGGAGGAGGAAGGGAATCGCGGCCAATGCGGATAGGGTTTGACCCGTATCCGAGCAGTGAAACTGTATATATACCGGTCCAGTGAATGTTTTGCGGGCCGCCGTAAATTAGTTATGGGTCGGGCCACGGATGCGGTTTCTATTCTGACCAGAAAAATGGGCCGAACACGTATACTCATCGGAATTATATGGGTCTGGCCCTTTTACGGGGTGTGCTAGAGATGATCTTAGTTGTACAGATTTGCTAATTAACGCCGACGACTATAATTGTGGCTTGATCGCTCACGAGGTCACTAAGATCCAGCTTAAATTATGTAGGCTGCTTTGTTTAGTTCAGTTCATTACTCAGTTGTCCAGCGTCACAATTCGGCAACCATTAAGCTCGGTCGCCCTGTGAAGGGGTGGCAAGGTTTCCACAATCGTGATTCTAAATTAGTTCATGCTCGGTCGCTGTGTGAAGGGGTGGCAAGGTTTCCAGAATCGTTATTCTAAATTGGTTCACTGGCATCGACAGTGATTATACATGTAACTATGAACAAAATTACTTCTTTGGTCATGTGAATAATTATGGTCACAAACTGCATCAGCAGTAAACTCATCTTTTTAGGTGCCATTTAACACCGATAATAGTCAAAATGGATGGAAGTGTCACAAAAGGAACATAATTTAAATTTAATGATATATAAAGAAGAAGAAAATCCAGTGTCAAATAGGAAAATGAAATTAAAATAGTGTTAAATAAGGAATTCTCTCATTTTGTTTTGCGCAAACCCACCTGTATCGATTCTTCAGATTTATCATTATATGTAACACAAAGAGAGAGAGAAGCATGGCTAGTGTGTTTCTCTCTATTGGTGGCAATCTAAGCCACATGGTCTACTTGAGGTCTGTTCCCCTTTCTTTCTCTTTGAACATTTCTCTCATTTTCGATGTGTCAAGTTTATTTCTTCATTTTAGATGAATATGGACCACATTCACATGTGCATAGCCACGGGAGCTGGCATTCTTGGAGCACATCAATCTTCCGGCCGCAAGCGAAGAGTTCCCAGCCCACGAAAGGTCACCAGTGGATGAAGGTCCCTACAAACAGTTCATGCTTTTTTAGTAGTTCCTTTTTCGGTTGCGGTCTGGGCTATTTACACCTTATTTCTCTCTCACTCGTCCAATCGTTGTCTCTCCACCAACCACCTACATCTCTCTCCCTCATTCTCCATGCCAACCAAGATCTCACTACCACAACCGTCTTCCCTTCCTCTCCACGGCGAGCCACCCCTCCCTTTCCTAGCGAGCACGCGATGGTAGCATATGAGTATAATCAGGGACGGGGACGAAATGACCATCGTGCATGGTAGCGGTGGGGGCGCAGGTGCTCGGATCGGTAGAGACGGAGGATCACACCCAACACACCCTCCTCGTTATCGACAATTTCACCCACAAGTCGCATCCATAACCTTCTCCCCATCCGTCTCCAGTGTTACTAGTAGGTGAAGTTCTCAATGTTCGGGGTTTGTTGCTCTCCACCGAGCTCTCATCGTGTTATAGGTCTCCATCGAGTTCCATGAGCAGAGGGATGCGGTATCCTCAACAGCCCATGGTGCTCTGAATCTCAGACACCTAGCCGCTCCTCCTCAAGGATCCATGGCGAGGCTGTGGTACTAGCCATCGTCGTGTGCCAGGAGCCAGACGACGAGCATAACTATTTGATGTATTTCTCATTACCGTGGGCCACCTTTTTTATGCATCACACATATTTTTGTGAAGTATACAATGTATCTTTTTGTTCCAACATGTAGTATTTCTTGTTCCTAGATGAAGTACTACTTTCTAGATTTTTGTCAAGTACGTACTGAATTTGTCTGTTCCTAGATAAAGTACTATATATATATATATATGTCTTTCTATGAAATTTGTGAACATTATAACGAACCTAGGTTATGTATGGAATTGACGAACTAGGGAATTAATTTTACCTGCTGCAACTTCTCAGCTCTGAAGCCATAGACTTTTTGTTCTTGTTTTGCTTCCCACGTAGGGTTTTATCAAATTAATCTATTGACCAATGCGACCTACATATTTCCTAAATGGTTATTTTAAAAAGCAGTGGCTAGTTCAGGTGCTGCCCCAATTTGGCCCTGTTCCCAATCAACTTTGTTCGTTGTTTGGTTTCTTGTGTGATGGATTTTTGATTTTGATGATGCAAATGATTAGTGTCGTCATGCTCCACCATTAGTTATGATGCTGCCATGAGGTCGCCTTGCGCAGATCTAGGGTAGCGTGGAAGATGGCAAGGCCACGCACACATGAGCACTTGGAGATGGCACGCGAAACTTATGCAGCAAAGGTCGATCCGGAGCTACCATTGGGGAGCATATTAAAGAAAAAATTGTTCTAACTGTGGAGAAGTTTCAAAAGGAAAGTTTCAGCCAACTTGTATTTTTTTGTTATGTTGGCATCTATCTTTCCCTGGCAACAAATTTTACTTAATTGCTTTGATGATTTATCACTACATTTTTACTTGTTCTTTAACTTGCAAAAGAAACAGAGGTACTTGAAACGCGACATTAGGAGGATGAGCGTTTAACTTTTGCTAATGCTTTCCAAACCCGTTCATTGCATGAAAGTAGACTTGTCCGCTACAATTATTGTAAGGATCATCTCCTTTCCACAACGTTAGCTACATATGGAAAGCAAAATACTTAATTTCCCAAAGTAGATGAATAGTTTTAATTTTAACGGAACCTTGTCAGAGTGGAAATATTTTTGCCTTCTGGACATGCAGCTTGGTGGTTATATTAAACTTCATATTCTTTTGACATCCCTCATTTATGTAATCATATTTATGCATCTATTAATATGTTTTTACTTGTTTTGATCGTCTAAGGAAAATTTAGCGGAGTTGGAATTTTGTTTCTATCTACCATTATTTCTTATTTGTAATATGTGATGTAGGTTGCTTCCTCTATGTTACAATGTTGGAGAAGTTTATATTTTGAGTATTAATTAATAAAATTTATACTTTGCGATCACCTCCTATCTTATTGACATTGATATCATGTGTTTGTTTTGTGTGAAGCTGATTATGATAATTTATAAAGGAGGCAATAAAAGCTAACATAAGCTCAAACCATTCCACTTATGTTTTCCCCTAGTTTCTTAGTAAACACTAGCCTTTAGCTATTCTGTTGCAATAGAAGCATAATCAAATATGTTTATGATAATGCTTACTGCCTTTTCAAAGTGCATCCTTGCTTGAGCATTGATATTGTATATAAGCATGCTTTGTAGTTTGTAAATTTTGATTGGGGAGTGTTGCATATATAACTCTAAAGAAATAAAAAAATTGATATCTAGGTCTTGGTTCCATGGATTTGAGCCTGTTTAGGTCTTTTTTTTGGAGAAACAAAAAAAAGTAGAATATGACTTGCATTCTCATTTCTTTTCCATCTACAGATATTTCATTGGTTGCTCCTTTCTTTATGCAATGGCAATGCATTCTTCTTGAAAAGAATCCTTGTACTTGGATGCGGAAAAGGAAAAGATACTTATTCAGACAAGGAGGCAAGGAAAAAAAGAAAAACACGTATTGATATCTTACTTTTTTTCTCTTATCTTGTGGATGCCCCTTCAAAAGAATAATTATCATTCCGCTAACATGACAATTGAACGGAGCTCCAAGATAAGAAAAAGAAATGAAGAGATCAACACACGTTTTTCCTTTTTGTCTGCCTCCTTGTGTGATTCTTTTTAAGAAGAATGCATTGTGGTTGCATAAAGTAAGAAACAACCAGTGAAATTTAAGTAGATAAAAAAGAAATGGGAATGCAAGCCATATCTCCCTTTGATGTTTCTTCCAAAAAACCGATACAAGGTCAAATCCGTGGAACCAAGACCCAAACATCAATTTTCTCATTTCTTCAGAGATCTATATGCAACACTCCCCAATCATAATTTATAAATTGCATAACATTCTTATTTCGAATAAAAATGATCATGCAAGGATGCACTTTGAAAAGGCGGTAAGCATTATCATAAACAAATTTGATTATGCTCCTATTACAGCAGAACAACTAAATGCCAATATTTACTAAGAAACTAGGGAAAATCAAAAGTGGAATGGCTTGAACTTATGTTGTAGCTTGTATGTCCTGTTTTATGGAACTATCATAATCATCCTCACACAAAACAAACACCTGATATCAATGTCAATAGGATAGCAGGTGGTCATAACACACACACACACACACACACACACACACACACACACACACACACACACACACACACACACACACACACACACACACACACATATATATATATAATTAATTAATTGACGGTCAAAATATAAGCTTATACAATAGTGGAACACAAAGGAAGCAACCTACATCACACATTGCAAATAACAAATACTATCAAATATAATTAGCCTTCCAACTCCCCTAAATTTTCCTGTGGTGTTCAGAACCAGTAATGCATAAATTTGATTACATAAATGGGATGCCAAAAGAACATGAGTTTTAATATAACAACCTAGTTGCAGGTCATGAAGCCAAAAATGTTGCCACTGGGACATGGTTAGGTTAAAATTTGCAATTATTCATCTTCTGTTGGAAATTTAAAGTGTTTTATTTTCCATCTGTAGCTAATGTTGTGGAAAAGAGATACTCCTTATAGTAATTGTAGCTGACAGGTTTACGTTCGTGTAATGAAGGGGTTTGGAAAACATTAGAAAAAGCTAAACAGTCATCCTTGTGATGTCGTCGTTTCAAGTCCCTCTCTTTCTTATGCAAGTTATAGAATAGGTAAAAAATGAAGTGATAAATCATCAACACAGTAAAGTAAAATCTGTTGACAAGGATAGGTAGATGCCAACATAATAGAAAATACAAGTAGGGTGAAACTTACCCTATGAAACTTCTCCATAGCTGCAATATATTTTATTTAATATGTTCCTTGATGGTTTCTTCATATTGACCCTTCTTGCATAAGTTTGTGCCATCGCCATTTCCAAGTGCTTGTTTGTGCATGTCCTTGCCATCGTCCACGCTACCCCAGCTCCGCGAATGGCGACCTTAAGGCAGCGTCATAATTATTGGTGGAGCATAACGATGCTAATCACATGTATTGTCAAATCTAAAAATCTATCACTGAGGAAACCAAACCTCGAACGAAGTTGAATGGGAATAGGGCCAAATTGGTGCAGAACCTAAATTAGCCACTGTTTTTAAAATAATCATTCAGGCAATATGAGGTTACATTTGTCAACAGACTAATTCGATTGAAGTCTACTGTGGGAACCAAAACAAGAACAAAAATTATTTGGCTTCTAAGGTGAGAAGTTGCAGCAAATAAACTAAACTCCCTAGTTCATTGATTCCATACATACCCAAGGTTCTTTGTTATATTCAGAAATTTCATAGAATGACGTAATACTTCATCTAGGAACAAATATATTTAGTACATACTTCGCAAAAATCCAGAAAGTAGTACTTCGTCTAAAAGCAAGAAATACTACTGATACGTCCATTTTGCATCATTATTTTTATTGTAATTTATCTTATTCTAATGATATATTTCATATTATGGTGTAATTCTGATGTCTTTTATCTCTTAAAATGCAAGCTATACAAAGAGAGGGGAATTGCCGACAACTGGAATTATGGACCTAAAATAGCAACAACAGAGAAAGCAATTCTCCGGAGCTCAAAATGAAACACGAATTTTTGGAGAATTATTTTGGAATATATAAGGAATATTGGAGTAAATAAATACCAGAGGGCTGCCATGGGGTAACCACATGGGTAGGTGGCGCGGCCTACCCCCTGGACGCACCCCTGCCCATGTGCGCATCTGGTGGCTCGCCTCTGGTTGCCCTTTGGCCATGAAATCCCATTTATCCAAGAAAAAATCACAAAAAAGTTTCAGGACTTTGCTTTGCCGCTTGCGAGGCGGAATTTGGGCAGAGCACTTTTGCGCTTTGGCATAGCGATTCTAACGGGGACTCTTCCCTCCGGGAGGGGGAAAGCAAAGCCTTCATAATCACCAACACTCCATTCATCATGGGGATCATAATCTTCATCAACATATTCATCAGCACCATCTCATCTGCAAACCCTAGTTCATCTCTTGTGTTCAATCTTTGTATGAAACCACAGATTGATACCTGGGGGTGCTAATAGTGTTGATTACACCTTGTAGTTGATGCTTGTTGGTTTAATTGGTGAAATATTATTATGTTCAAATTGTTAATCATATGTCTATATCCATGATACGTCTCCAACGTATCTATAATTTTTGTTTGCTCCATGCTATATTATCTACTGTTTTGGACTATATTGGGCTTTATTTTCCACTTCCATATTATTTTTGGGACTAACCTATTAACCGGAGGCCCAGCCCAGAATTGCTGTTTTTTTGCCTATTTCAGTGTTTCAGATAAACAAAATATCAAACGGAGTCCAAACGGAATAAAATCTTCGGAAACGTGATTTTCTCACCGAACGTGATCCAGGAGACTTGGACCCTACTGCAAGGGATCAAAGAGGTGGTCACAGGGGTGGGGGGCGCCCCCCTAGGGCGCGCCCCCTGCCTCGTGGGCCCCTCGGTGCTCCACCGACGTACTCCTTCCTCCTATATATACACACGTACCCCCAAATGATCAGAACAGGAGCCAAAACCCTAATTCCACCGCCGCAACTTTCTGTATCCATGGGATCCCATCTTGGGGCCTGTTCCGGAGCTCCGCCGGAAGAGGGCCGTCATCACGAGGGCTTCTACATCATCCTAGCCCCTCCGATGAAGTGTGAGTAGTTTACCTCAGACCTTCGGGTCCATAGTTAGTAGCTAGATGGCTTCTTCTCTCTCTTTGAATCTCAATACAAAGTTCTCCCCCTCTCTTGTGGAGATCTATTCAATGTAATCTTCTTTTTGCGGTGTGTTTGTTGAGACCGATGAATTGTGGGTTTATGATCAAGTCTATCTATAATAATATTTGAATCTTCTCTGAATTCTTTTATGCATGATTGGTTATCTTTGCAAGTCTCTTCGAATTATCCGTTTGGTTTGGCCAACTAGATTGGTAGTTCTTACCATGGGAGAAGTGCTTAGCTTTGGGTTCGATCTTGCGGTGTCCTTACCTAGTGACAGAAGGGGCAGCAAGGCACGTATTGTATCGTTGCCATCGAGGATAACAAGATGGGGTTTATTTCATATTGCATGAATTTATCTCTCTACATCATGTCATCTTGCTTAAGGCGTTACTTTGTTTTTAACTTAATACTCTAGATGCATGCTAGATAGTGGTCGATGAGTGGAGTAATAGTAGTAGATGCAGAATCGTTTCAATCTACTTGTCACGGACGTGATGCCTATATACATGATCATGTTTAGATATTCTCATAATTATGCACAATTCTATCAATTGCTCAACAGTAATTTGTTCACCCACCGTAGAATACTTATGCTCTTGAGAGAAGCCACTAGTGAAACCTATGGCCCCCGGGTCTATTCTCATCATATCAATCTCCATCACTTTATATTATTTTGCTATTTACTTTGCTTTTACTTTTTACTTTGCATCCTTATATCAAAAATACCAAAAATATTTTATCTATCAGATCTCACTCTCGTAAGTGACCGTGAAGGGCTTGACAACCCCTAATCGCGTTGGTTGCGAGTAGCTATCGCTTTGTGCAGGTACGGGGGACTTAAGCGTGGGTTCCTACTGGATTGATACCTTGGTTCTCAGAAACTGAGGAAAATACTTACGCTACTCTGCTGCATCATCCCTTCCTCTTCGGGGAAAACCAACGCAAGCTCAAGACGTAGCAACCCACTAGTCATGATCAATATGATAAGTTGTGTAGTTCTGTTAGTTCTTGAGGACACGAGAGAAGTATTGTTACTAATAATTATGTGAAGTTGATGTCTATTCAATGTTTTAATATTATGTTATGTTGTTCTTCCTCTAGTAGTGTTATGTGAATGTTGACTACATGACACTTCACCATATTTGGGCCTTGGGGAAGGCATTGTGGAATTAGTTTGAGGATGATGGGTTGCAGGAGTGATAGAAACCTATACCCTAATTTGTGAATTATTCTGTAAGGTTTTCTTTGGATCCAACTATTTAATGACATAGTTAGATTTATCTCAATTACTTCTCTTGTAGTTGTAGATGCTTGCACGGAGAGTACAATCATAAGTAGGTATTTGTTCAAGTTAGGACATTATACCTTAGCTCAGGTCCACCTACATAACACTTATCAAGGCAAGGAACGTAAGACGATGCACTACAAAAAAGACACATCTATGACATTATGGCCCGAACAAAAACTTTTTCTGTCATGGTTATGACACTTCTATGATGATAATTGTGACAAAACACGTACCATCATAGATGTGGTGGGCTCCTACTTATATGACAAAAAATCATGACAGAAAATGCGCTTTTCATCCTGGGTGGGCTGGAGGTGGACCTACATGATATTCTTTGGGCCGTCCATGACAGAAAAAATCATGGTAGAAGCAAGGGCGAGGAAAATTTCGAGGAGTTCCCGATTACGGTGGGTGGCCGAGGCTGAGAGATGCACCGTGGTTTGCACATTTCTCTCGTATGTACGTGCATGTGTGCGAGGCATGGCTCTATCTAAACCCGAGGGAGGCCTTCTCTTACTGAACCCGAGCGATTGCACTAGCTACGCGTTACCGAACCCGAGCGATTGATCCCATCACTGCTGACTGGATTCAAGCGATTCCTTCGCTGCTGCTGCTGCTGCTGCTAACTGAACCCATGCGAGGGATCGTTGGCGCTGCTTACTGAAGTTGATCGAGCCACTGTGCGAGACGTGGACAACCGGTGTTGGGTTGCCTCTCGATGAACAGTAACCGTTGCTACCGTGCACGCGATACGTAGAATGATTCGAGACATGGTGAGTCGAGCCGGTTGATTGGCTGTGAATGAATAGTTCCTGCTGAGGGTTGGATGAATAGGACCATGTGGTTGCCATTGGATGAACAGGACCCAAAGGAGGCCGCCACACCCCAGCTAGTTGGGGGTGCTGAAGGAAATACGCCCTAGAGGCAATACTAAAGTTGTTATTTATATTTCCTAATATCATGATAAATGTTTATTATTCATGCTAGAATTGTATTAACCAGAAACTTAGTACATGTGTGAATACATAGATAAATAGAGTGTCACTAGTATGCCTCTACTTGACTAGCTCGTTAATCAAAGATGGTTAAGTTTCCTAGCCATAGACACGAGTTCTCATTTGATGAACGGGGTCACATCATTAGAGAATGATGTGATTGACTTGACCCATCCGTTAGCTAGCACTATGATCGTTTAGTTTATTGCTATTGCTTTCTCCATAACTTATACATGTTCCTATGACTATGAGATTATATACCGGAGGAACACTTAGTGTGTAATCAAACGTCACAACGTAACTGGGTGATTATAAAGATGCTCTACAGGTGTCTCTGATGGTGTTTGTTGAGTTGGCATAGATCGAGATTAGGATTTGTCACTCCGGTCGTCGGAGAGGTATCTCTCGGCCCTCTCAGTAATGCACATCACTATAAGCCTTGCAAGCAATGTGACTAATGAGTTAGTTGCGGGATGGTGCATTACGGAACGAGTAAAGAGACTTGCCGGTAACGAGATTGAACTAGGTATTGAGATACCGACGGTCGAATCTCGGGCAAGTAACATACCGATGACAAAGGGAACAACGTATGTTGTTATGCGGTTTGACCGATAAAGATCTTCGTAGAATATGTAGGAACTAATATGAGCATCCAGGTTCCGCTATTGGTTAGTGACCGGAAGTGAGTATCAGTCATGTCTACATAGTTGTCGAACCCCTAGGGTCCGCACGCTTAACGTTCGATGACGATCGATATTATGTGTTTATGTGTTTTGATGTACCAAAGGTAGTTCGGAGTCCCGGATGTGATCACAGACATGACGAGGAGTCTCAAAATGGTCGAGACATAAAGATTGATATATTGGAATGCTATGTTTCGACATCAGAATGGTTCCGGATGAGTTCGGGCATTTACCAGAGTACCGGGGGGTTACCAGAACCCCCCCGGGGAGTTAATGGGCCTTATTGGGCCTTAGTGGGATAGAGGAGGAGCGGTGTAACGCCCCGAGACCGTTGCGCCAGGTGTCTTCTAGTTATTCGCTATTGTTGCCTTGCCTTTCGCTTGTGTGTTGCATCTTGCCATGTCATCATCCGCATTGCATCATCATGTTTTCGAAGCTTGCATTCGTCCGGGTCTCCCAGTTCCTTCCGTTATCCGTTCTGAGCCCAGACACACTTGCACGCGCCCGCGGCACGTCCGAAATATTATTTTACAAGTTGCCGGAAAATATTCTCGGAATGGGTTGAAAGTTGGCATGCGGTCTTATTTTAGTGTAGGTAGGCTGCCTTCCAAGTTTCATCGTGTTCGGAGTCCGGTTGACGCCCCAACGGATAATTATAGCGGCAATATAGCCGGTCTAATGTCGGACATTTTCGGTCTCCCAGAACTGTTGCCGGGCCCTCTCTCTCTCTTCTCTCCTCTCAGCCTCGCCACAGCCCACCTAGTCCATCCACCTACCCCTCTTCGCGTTCGGAGCCGTACGATGCGATCGCTCGGTCCGAAAACCCTCTCTCCACAGTGCATCGAACCCCTCACGCGCGTCCGGAAGTTGTCCCGAACCCGACCTGGGGAGTCGTCACCGTTGGGTCCGGATCATCCCCAAACATCCCTAAAATGTCTTCGATTCTTTGTTTGGACGCCCTAGCCTTTTTTTATCCGGGTCCGTCCGATTAAAATCGAAGGGACCAAATGCCCCTATCACAAATCCACTTGTTTTATATAAGACCACCACCTACTGAATCAACCTAACCCTAAAATCTAGGAGCCTTGTCCCTCCGCCGCCGCCTACATACCTTTCTCTCTCTCGGGATCCACCATCGCCTCCATTTCCGTGCCCGACGAATCCCGCGGCCTCCTCTCCCCTCGAGCCCGAGGCCATGCTTCCTCTGCTCAATCCACCTTCTGGAGCGCTCCCGAGCTCAGCTGCGTTCAGGCCCGAACCCCTCGCCGTCCTCGCGACCAGCCACGTCACCGGCGACCTTCTCCAGCAGGCCCGTACCACCCCTCTCTTCCGTACCTCCCATTCCATCTTCCCGTTCTTCTCTCTCTCACCTCCCCTCTCTGACCCGTCGCAGGTTCTCCTTGGGCGCCCGATGGAACACTGTTGCAGGGAACCTCGTCGAAAACCACCAGATCCGGCGGGCCTCCGCTGCTCTTGACCATTCCTGCCAGATTCCACCGGCTGGGCTCCATCCACGACCACCGGTGCCGTCGCCGGCCTCACCTGCTGCTGCCGTTTGTTTTCCCCTGTCGATCGAACGACCCGAGCCCATGCCAAGTTCCAGCGCTGCTTCTTCTGCATCGAGCTGCAGGTTGACATCGCCGCCATGGAACCGCAACTCCGGCGTCTGCCCGCTCTTCGCCGGAGTGCCTTGCTGGGCCTCTTCCGCCGCTGCTGCACCGCGTCGGCAACCAGCCGCTTCTTGCGCCTGCCGGCCCTGCCGCAAGCCATCCCGTGTCTTGCCTCCTCTCCAGCCACGCGCCAAGGCCCAACTCCTCTTCACCCAGATCCGTCGCCTTGCTCCGTTCATCGCCGTTTGCCGCTAGGACCTGCACCGCCGGAGTCGCCCTCCTCGCCTGAAACCACAACAGCACCAAGTTCCTGCGCCTGCGGCCCCTGCCTCGACTACCTCCTGTTCGTCGGGAGATGACGAACGCCGCGAGCATTAACTGCGTCCACCTCCTCGCTAGGCCCAGCACGCTCCACCTTGCCCCTGTCAGCCCAAGATGCAAGCCGGCCTGTTGGCCCAATGTGAGATTCCGCCCAGCCCTTGGACCGTGCATTGCTGGGCCAGCTAGATACGGCCTGTTATGTTTTTTTTCCTGTCCAGCGATTTTAGTAATTATCCAGATGCTGCATGTTTTGCAAAAAAGCCCCTAAACTTCATGCATTTAATAACTTCACAACCGTGCATCGGATTAAAACAAACTTTATATGTAAAATGTCTAGAATTTTGTCTAGTTTAATAATTTTCCACTTTCATGCATGTTTAAAATGTTTAAACTTGCTATTTGTTTAATTTTGCTTAATTGCCATGCTAAAATGCTTTATTTCATAACTAAATAACCGTAGCTCCAAACCTAACAAACTTTATATGTAAATGGGGTAGAAAAATGCCTAGTTTGACATGGTGGCTTTACTTTGCATGTTTAACAACTCTAAAATATGGTTTAGGGAAGAACAGTACCAAAACCTAAAATATGCACATGAGGAGTTTCCGGACTTGTTGTTTGTTGTTACGGCCTCATTTAAACTTGCCTAGATAGGTAGTTTTCATTTGCTTCACCTCTTGCCATGTTAATCAACATTTAATATTGTTGGGTACATAAACGATATCGAACTAAATAACTTGAATGTGGTGTTCCGTCAATATGCAACTCGTTGCATATTGAGCTCCACTTAATTTGTAGTATTGTTTGTGCACTTTGCCATGCCTTGCCTCATTAAACCTGACATGCATCATACTTGGTTGTGCATCATGCCATGTTTATGTGATGGTTGTTTACTATGTTGTTTGCTTCTTTCTGGTGTTGCTTCTTCGGGTTAGTTCCGATAACATCGTGTTTGTGAGGATCCATTCGACTACGTCCGTTTGTCTTCTTCATGGACTCGTTCTTCTTCCTTGCGGGATTTCAGGCAAGATGACCATACCCTCGAAATCACTTCTATCTTTGCTTGCTAGTTGCTCGCTCTTTTGCTATGCTGCGATACGTACCACTTGCTATATCATGCCTCCCATATTGCCATGTCAAACCTCTAACCCACCTTGTCCTAGCAAACTGTTGTTTGGCTATGTTTCCGCTTTGCTCAGCCCCTCTTATAGCGTTGTTAGTTGCAGGTGAAGATTGGAGTTTGTTCCATGTTGGAACATGGTTATTGTTGGGATATCACAATATCTCTTATTTTAATTAATGCATCTATACACTTGGTAAAGGGTGGAAGGCTCGGCCTTATGCCTGGTGTTTTGTTCCACTGTTACTGCCCTAATTTCCGTCATACCGGTGTTAAGTTCCTTGATTTTGCATTCCTTACTCGGTTGGGTTATAATGGGAACCCCTTGACAGTTCGCCTTGAATAAAACTCCTCCAGCAAGGCCCAACCTTGGTTTTACCATTTGCTACCTAAGCCTTTTTCCCTTGGGTTCTGCAGACTCAAGGGTCATCTTTATGTAAACCCCCGGGACAGTGCTCCTCTGAGTGTTGGTACAAACTAGAGCACCATGCAGGGCCATCCCTTGGCAACTTGGGTTACGTCGGCTCCTGTACGCTTAGCTTATCCGGTGTGCCCTGAGAACGAGATATGTGTAGCTCCTATCGGGATTTGTCAGCACAGCGGGTGGTCTTGCTGGTCTTGTTTTACCATTGTCAAAATGTCTTGTAACCGGGATTCTGAGTCTGATCGGGTCGTCCTAGGAGAAGGAATATCCTTCGTTGACCGTGAGAGCTTGTGCTGGGCTAAGTTGGGACACCCCTGCAGGGTTTTGAACTTTCGAAAGCCGTGCCCGCGGTTATGGGCAGATGAGAATTTGTTAATGTCCGATTGTAGAGAACTTGACACTTAACTTAATTAAAATGCATCAACCGCATGTGTAGCCGTGATGGTCTCTTTCCGGTGGAGTCCGGGAAGTGAACACGGTTCTTGTGTTATGCTTGAACGTAAGTAGTTTCAGGATCACTTCTTGATCACTTCTAGTTCACGACCAAGCCTTGCTTTCTCTTCTCGCTCTCATTTGCGTAAGTTAGCCACCATATATGCTAGTGCTTGCTGCAGCTCCACCTCACATACCTTTTCCTACCCATAAGATTAAATAGTCTTGATCGCGAGGGTGTGAGATTGTGAGTCCCCGTGACTCACAGTTTACTTCCAAAACCAGTTGCAGGTGCCGTTGATACCAGTGCAGGTGACACAACCAAGCTCAGGGAGGAGCTCGATGAAGGTCGTGTTCGTTGTGTTGTATTGTTTCTAGTTGATCAGTAGTGGAGCCCAGTCGGGGCGATCGGGGATCTTTCGCATTAGGGGTGGTCTTCTTTTAGATTGGTTTCGTAGTCGGACCTTGATTGTATTTGGATGATGTAATGCTATATTTATGTATTGTGTGAAGTGGCGATTGTAAGCCAACTCTGTACCTCTTTCTTATTCAGTACATGGGATGTGTAAAGATTACCCCTCTTGCGACATGCCTACAATGCGGTTATGCCTCTAAGTCGTGCTCCGACACGTGGGAGATATAGACGCATCGTGGGTGTCACAAGTTGGTAATCAGAGCCTTCCCCGACTTAGGAGCCCCCTGCTTGATCGAATCGCTGACGTTGTTGAGTCTAGAAAAATGTTTTGAGTCTTATAGGATTATATATATCGGAGAGTAGGATTCTTTTTACTCCTCAGTCCCTTCGTCGCTCTGGTGAGGCCTCCTGACGTAGAGTTTTGACTCTTCTCTTCTCAAGATTTCACTAAAAA
Organism: Triticum aestivum; assembly: GCF_018294505.1. Lineage (NCBI taxonomy): Eukaryota > Viridiplantae > Streptophyta > Magnoliopsida > Poales > Poaceae > Triticum > Triticum aestivum. The sequence continues at coordinate 183,478,622 of NC_057800.1, forward strand.
AATTTTAGGATCACACGGGAACTTGGAATCGTTCCGATGGTTTTTGTGACGAGAACATTGTTCTTGGTGCCTCCTGACATTTAGGGGTTGTGGCAGTGTCCCGGGGAGTTGAGCTTCGAGGTGTTGTCGTCACAATTTTATCGTTACAGTTCTGGAATACCTGAGTTTCGCCGACATCGAAAATCTCTTTTATGCAGTTGTTGGTGAGATAACCCTCGACGCCACCCTGTACTGGGGCGGGAGTTCGGGAGTATTGCCATAACTTGTATAACGGATGCTTTTTGAAGGTTGAGGTAAATGATTTCCGAAGGTTTCTTGGTTATGTGTTGAAGGATGGATACAGTTGGATGTAGGATTTGCTAGTTTTGGGTGAGATATTATGCTTCCCCTGTATCCCTAACACCTGATTGCATAACCAGAAAGTTTCGGGAGTTTATAAGTGGGAATTCAAGTATATCGTAGGATATCTTTCTGACAGATGTATGATATGAAATTGGGGTTCGACATCTAGTGGTCCGCCTATCCACGGTTGGTTTTACAGTGGTCTCGTTGTGTCTTAAAGAGTACTTGGCTATGCTAACTCGGGGACGCTTCGTATGTCATGTGCACTACCTTGTACATGATGGTGCTGTACGATCGAGCCTGTGTGGGCCCCACCACGAAAATTTCGGACGAAATCTCTATCATATGATTGTTCCGGCTTATTTTGCAAGCCAATCCTTTGTTTTGTTTTCAGTTGTGGTATTCGAGTTGCTTCAATGTCAAGTGTTGATTCCATACCTTTCCTAAGCGGTGTTCTCATATTTCTATGTGAATACTACTCCTTCTTGATCATCGAGATTGTTTTCTCAATCCTTTTTCAACCGGCGTGTTTTCTCTTCAAGTGGATCCGATCATTTCAACATCAGCAAGATCAATTATCATTTCTTCTCAACGGTGTTTGTTTCATCCGTCCCAAGTTGCCTTTGTTTTCCCACCCTCCCACCCTTTTTCTTCGAGGACTCAGATTTATAAATCAACTATCCATTTTATTCATGTGAAACCTCTTCATCCTTTTCTTTCAAGTTTCGATCCGGTGATTTATCGTGCAGTTGCTAAGGAAGCTTCAAGTTCATCATTATTCGTTCTCTTTCTTCTTCGGTGGATTCAAGTCAAGCCTTGTCAATCATATATTTTCCTCGTTCCAAATGTTTTCTCTTGCCAGTGCACCTCTTAATCATTCACCTCTCGCTATTCATTTGTTCCGGAGTGCTGAAGATATCTCAAAAGATTTAAGTTTTCCATTCTCAATTCGTTCAAGTTCTTTTGAGGATGTTATCTCATTCAAGCCATTTAAATCAACCGGTGCATTATCTCTTCCTAAGCAATCATTTCAACGGTGTTTTCTTTTGAGTGGGCCCTAACCGACAGGTCTTTTTCCAGGATCTTACCTGACTCTTCTTATTTTCCCGGAGTTATTCTCAATTCTTTTTCGAAGTTTGACGTAAGAATGATTCATCATCAGTCAGATGGTTTCTCCAAGATCTTTCAAATTCTTTTCATTGTTGGTTCAACCTTTCTATTTTTTCATTCCGGAGTGCCTCACCAATTCTTGGTGGTGCTTCTCATCGTCATTATCAACATTTGAAGACCTAAGAAGAGTTTCTCTACAATCATATCCGTTCTCTTGAAGATTCTTGGTTTAGCTTGATGCCTTCCTCTCATAATTGTTTTCGATTGTGAGAATTCTTTTCACCTTTCCGGAGCAATCCATGAGTCTTTTCAGTTCGATTGTCTGAAGACCATCCTGTTGGGTTATTCATTCTCAGCTTTCATCTCTCGTTCTCCAAATTTGACCGGTGCTTCGCTCAAGTATTCTCCAATCAGTTCTTGATCTCTTCGTTCTCTTGTATCTAAACTCTCACATGTATTTTTGTTCATTTGCTAATTCTTACCGGTGATTCATCCCTTTACTTTCTTCATTTCCAATTCTTATGATGGTTCATTAAAGATTCCTTTTCTCTTGGTTATCATATCAATTCATTCGTTGTTTCAATCTTACCGGCGGACCGTTGAAGTATTTTCTCAAGTTTGCGCTATATCTATCTTAATCCTTTTCTACGAGAATAAGTAGTATGTCAAATAAGCATAATGTAATTCTTATTATTGTTCCATCCAAGTGATTAATTTCTTATCCCGGAGGTTCATCAAAATTCTTGATTTCATTTGTTTCATCTTTCTTTTCCGGAGTTCCAAGCTTTTCCGCATTATCTCGTTGCGAAGCTCCTTCTAAATCATCGCAAGGCTTCACCTTGTGTTTTCAATTTCTCCTTCCTTTCGTTTGATCATCCTTTTATTACCGGAGTTCTTCATGGAGGCTCTACATGATGGCTCATCAGTGATTTAATTCCTTCTCGAAGCGTTCATCGAGATTCTTTTCAGAGGAGCTCAAGTATTCTTCATCTTGCATTCCAAAATGCAATTCTTTCTACCTTATCATCTGAGGTGGTGTTATGTCATTGTTGATAATTTCCCTTCGTGTTTCATGATTCACATGTTTTCAAGAGTGACATATCTAAATCCATCATTTTCTCTTCGCTCAAGACATCTTTTCAACCAATCAACCTATTCATTGGATTTATCTTGGGTTATATTTCACCTAAAGCTTTCCCTAAGGATTTTGCTATTTATGGTGCTTATAAACGACCCTAGTTCTTCATTTATCCTCCCGGTGAAATAAGTTTATCGTCTTCTTGTTGATATCAATCCAATCTATTGTTTCGGTTAGTGGCAGAATTTCACCTCATAGTTTTGAGATGTTTTTCCATAAGCCGACAACAACCTTATTCTTTTGTTGTTTAATTTTCAACAACTCCATCCAATCCTTCTTTCTAAGTACGCTTTCAAATTCATTCGACGTAGAAGATGTTGTTTTCTTCTTTGTTACTTTCAGTCCGTTCTATCTTTTGTTTCGGAGGCATTGTGATGTTGCTCTCTTCAACCCATCATCTTGTTTGTCAAGATCTTTGTTCAATTCCTTCCATTTACAGTCAAAGTGCTGTCCAAATTATATCAGTCTTATTCCTTCTCTATCTTGTTTTAACCGGAGTGTTGTGTCTATCATTCCTCTTCTAATCGGAGTCTCATCCAAGTGCTTTCATACTGCAAAGCTCATATTCTTTACCTTCCATTTCCAACCGGAGTGTTGCCGTAATTGATCTTTATCATTCCTTGTACATCTCGTGTCAACCGAGGTGCTTGCATGTACTTCTTGTCCATTGCAACCCTTTTCTCATGTCTTCCAACCTACAGGGTTCTCGTGATGTTCCTTGTTCCTATTTTCTAATGGAGTGTTTTCGACTTTGTTCATCTTCGTTGTATTCTTTCTTTTAAATTGTTTAACCTCTCAAGGTTCATTAGTTTCACTCTTTTGTCAAAAGCAACTTCGTTTTACCTCTTCTGTTCCTCTCCCGCTTCTCTCCGGTGCCATCCTAGATCTCGGGACGAGATCCTCTTGTAGTGGTGGAGTGTTGTAACGCCCCGAGACCGTTGCGCCAGGTGTCTTCTAGTTATTCGCTGTTGTTGCCTTGCCTTTCGCTTGTGTGTTGCATCTTGCCATGACATCATCCGCATTGCATCATCATATTTTCGAAGCTTGCATTCGTCCGGGTCTCCCAGTTCCTTCTGTTGTCCGTTCTGAGCCCAAACACACTTGCACGCGCCCGCGCCACGTCCGAAATATTATTTTATAAGTGGCCGGAAAATGTTCTCATAATGGCTTGAAAGTTGGCGTGCGGTCTTATTTTAGTGTAGGTAGGCCGCCTGCCAAGTTTCATCGCGTTCGGAGTCCGGTTGACGCCCCAACGGATAATTATAGCGGCAATATAGCCGGTATAACGTCGGACATTTTCGGTCTCCGAAAACTGCTGCTGGGCCCACTCTCTCTCTTCTCTCCTCTCAGCCTCGCCACAACCCACCTAGTCCATCCACCTACCCCTCTTCGCGTCCGGAGCCGTCCGATGCGATCGCTCGGTCCGAAAACCCTCTCTCCACAGTGCATCGAACCCCTCACGTGCGTCCGGAAGTTGTCCCGAACCCGACTCGGGGAGTCATCACCGTTGTGTCCGGATCATCCCCAAACATCCCTAAAATGTCTTTGATTCTTTGTTTGTATGCCCTAGCCTTTTTTTATCCGGGTCCGTCCGATTAAAATCGAAGGGACCAAATACCCCTATCACAAATCCACTTGTTTTATATAAGACCACCACCTATCGAATCAACCTAACCCTAAAATCTAGGAGCCTTGTCCCTCCGCCGCCGCCTACATACCTTTCTCTCTCTCGGGATCCACCATCGCCTCCATTTCTGTGCCCGACTAATCCCGCGGCCTCCTCTCCCCTCGAGCCCGAGGCCATGCTTCCTCTGCTCGATCCACCTTCTGGAGTGCTCCCGAGCTCAGCTGCGTTCAGGCCCGAACCCCTCGCCGTCCTCGCGACCAGCCGCGTCACCGGCGACCTCCTTCAGTAGGCCCGTACCACCCCTCTCTTCCCTGCCTCCCATTCCATCTTCCCGTTCTTCTCTCTCTCACCTCCCCTCTCTAACCCATCGCAGGTTCGCCATGGGCGCCTGATGGAGCACTGCTGCAGGGAACCTTGTCGAAAACCACCAGATCCGACGGGCCTCCGCTGCCCTTGACCGTTCCTGCCCGATTCCGCCGGCTGGGCCCCATCCCCGACCACCGGTGCCGTCGCCGGCGTCACCTGCTGCTGCCGTTTGTTTTCCCCTGTCGATTGAACGACCTGACCCCACGCCAAGTTCCAGCACTGCTTCTTCTACATCGAGCTGCAGGTCGACAGCGCCGCCATGGAACCGCAACTCTGCCGTCTGCCCGCTCTTCGCCGGAGTGCCTTGCTGCGCCTCTTCCATCGCTGCTGCACCGCGTCGGCGACTAGCCGCTTCTCGCGCGTGCCGGCCCTGTCGCAAGCTGTCCCATGTCTTGCCTCCTCTCCAGCCGCGTGCCAAGGCCCAGCTCCTCTTCGCCCAGATCCGCCGCCCTGCCCCGTTCATCGCCGTTTGCCGCTAGGACCTGCGCCGCCGGAGTCGTCCTCCTTGCCTGCAACCACGATAGTACCAAGTTCCTGCGCCCGCGGCCCCTGCCTTGACTGCCTCCTGTTCGTCGGGAGACGATGAACGCCTCGAACGTTTACTGCATCCGCCTCCTCGCTAGGCCCAGCACGCTCCACCTTGCCCCTGTCAGCCCAAGATGCAAGCCGGCATGTTGGCCCAATGTGAGATTCCGCCCGGCCCTTGGACCGTGCATTGTTGGGCCAGCTAGATACGGCCCGTTATGTTTTTTTCCTGTCCAGCGATTTTAGTAATTATCCAGATGCTGCCTGTTTTGCAGAAAAGCCCCTAAACTTCATGCATTTAATAACTTCACAACCGTGCATCGGATTAAAACAAACTTTATATGTAAAATGTCTAGAATTTTTTCTAGTTTAATTTTCCACTTTCATGCATGTTTAAAATGTTTAAACTTGCTATTTTTTTAATTTTGCTTAATTGCCATGCTAAAATGCTTTATTTCATAATTAAATAACCATAGCTCCAAACCTAACAAACTTTATATGTAAATGGGGTAAAAAATGCCTAGTTTAACATGGTGGCTTTACTTTGCATGTTTAACAATTCTAAAATATGGTTTAGGGCAGAACAGTACCAAAACCTAAAATATGCACATGAGGAGTTTCCGGACTTGTTGTTTGTTGTTCCGGCCTCATTTAAACTTGCCTAGATAGGTAGTTTTCATTTGCTTCACCTCTTGCCATGTTAATCGACATATAATATTGTTGGGTACATAAACAAGATCGAAATAAATTGAGCTCCACTTAATTTGTAGTATTGTTTGTGCACTTTGCCATGCATTGCCTCATTAAACCGGACATGCATCATACTTGGTTGTGCATCATGCCATGTTTATGTGATGGTTGTTTACTATGTTGTTTGCTTCTTTCCGGTGTTGCTTCTTCGGGTTAGTTCCGATAACGTCGCGTTTGTGAGGATCCATTCGACTACGTCCGTGTGTCTTCTTCATGGACTCGTTCTTCTTCCTTGCGGGATTTCAGGCACGATGACCATACCCTCGAAATCACTTCTATCTTTGCTTGCTAGTTGCTCGCTCTTTTGCTATGCTGCGATACCTACCACTTGCTATATCATGCCTCCCATATTGCCATGTCAAACCTCTAACCCACCTTGTCCTAGCAAACTGTTGTTTGGCTATGTTTCCGCTTTGCTCAGCCCCTCTTATAGCGTTGTTAGTTGCAGGTGAAGATTGGAGTTTGTTCCATGTTGGAACATGGTTATTGTTGGGATATCACAATATCTCTTATTTTAATTAATGCATCTATACACTTGGTAAAGGGTGGAAGGCTCGGCCTTATGCCTGATGTTTTGTTCCACTCTTGCCGCCCTAGTTTCCGTCATACTGGTGTTATGTTCCTTGATTTTGCGTTCCTTACGCGGTTGGGTTATAATGGGAACCCCTTGACAGTTCGCCTTGAATAAAACTCCTCCAGCAAGGCCCAACCTTGGTTTTACCATTTGCCACCTAAGCCTTTTTCCCTTGGGTTCTGCAGACTGAAGGGTCATCTTTATTTAAACCCCCGGGCCAGTGCTCCTCTGAGTGTTGGTCCAAACTAGAGCACCGTGCAGGGCCATCCCTTGGCAGCTTGGGTTACGTCGGCTCATGTATGCTTAGCTTATCCGATGTGCCCTGAGAACGAGATATGTGCAGCTCCTATCGGGATTTGTCGGCACAGCGGGTGGTCTTGCTGGTCTTGTTTTACCATTGTCGAAATGTCTTGTAACCGGGATTTCGAGTCTGACCGGGTCATCCTTGGAGAAGGAATGTCCTTTGTTGACAGTGAGAGCTTGTGATGGGATAAGTTGGGACACCCCTGTAGGGTTTTGAACTTTCGAAAGCCGTGCCCATGGTTATGGGCAGATGGGAATTTGTTAATGTCCGGTTGTAGAGAACTTGACACTTAACTTAGTTAAAATGCATCAACCGCGTGTGTAGCCATGATTGTCTCTTTCCGGCGGAGTCCGGGAAGTGAACATGGTTCTTGTGTTATGCTTGAACGTAAGTAGTTTCAGGATCACTTCTTGATCACTTCTAGTTCACGACCGAGCCATGCTTTCTCTTCTCGCTCTCATGTGCATAAGTTAGCCACCATATATGCTAGTTCTTGCTGCAGCTCCACCTCACATACCTTTTCCTACCCATAAGCTTAAATAGTGTTGATCGCGAGGGTGTGAGATTGCTGAGTCCCCGTGACTCACAGTTTACTTCCAAAACCAGTTGCAGGTGCCGTTGATACCAGTGCAGGTGACGCAACCGAGCTCAGGGAGGATCTCGATGAAGATCGTGTTCGTTGCGTTGTATTGTTTCCAGTTGATCAGTAGTGGAGCCCAGTCGGGACGATCGGGGATCTTTCACATTAGGGGTGGTCTTCTTTTATTTTGGTTCCGTAGTCCGACCTTGATTGTATCTGGATGATGTAATGCTATATTTATGTATTGTGTGAAGTGGCGATTGTAAGCCAACTCTGTACCTCTTTCTTATTCAGTACATGGGATGTGTAAAGATTACCCCTCTTGCAACATGCCTACAATGTGGTTATGCCTCTAAGTCATGCTCCGACACGTGGGAGATATAGCCGCATCGTGGGTGTCACAGGCGGCCAGGTGGAGGGCGTGTCCCCCCAAGCCCAATCCGAATTGGGTGGGGGGCCGGCCCCCCTTTCCTTCCCTCTATCTCCCTCTTCCCTCTTCCCTCTTCATTCTTCTCCTACTCCAACTAGGGAAGGGGGGGAACCTACTCCTATTGGGAGTAGGACTCCCCCTTGGGAGCGCCATAGAGAGGGCCGACCCTCCCCTCCTCCCCTCCTTTATATATGGGGGAGGGGGCACCCCATAGACACACAAGTTGATAGTTGTCTTAGCCGTGTGCGGTGCCCCCTTCCACAGATTTCCACCTCGGTCATATCATTGTAGTGCTTAGGCGAAGCCCTGTGTTGGTAACTTTATCATCACCGTCATCACGTTGTCGTGCTAATGAAACTCTCCCTCGGCCTCAGCTGGATCAAGAGTACGAGGGACGTCACCAAGCTGAACATCTGTAGATTGCGGAGGTGCATGCGTTCGGTACTTGATCGGTTGGATCGGGAAGACGTTCGACTACATCAACCGCATTACTTAACGCTTCCGCTTTTGGTCTACGATAGTACGTGGACACACTCTCCCCTCTTGTTGCTATGCATCACCTAGATGGATCTTGCGTGTGCGTAGGCAATTTTTTTGAAATATTGCGTTCCCCAACAGTGGCATCCGAGCCAGGTCTATGCGTAGATGTTATATGCACGAGTAGAACACAAAGGAGTTGTGGGGCGGCTCAGACCTACATTACGTGTACGCTTACGCGAGACTGGTTCTATCGACATGCTTCGCACACAGGTGGCTAGTGGGTGTCTGTTTCTCCAACTTTAGTTGAATCGGTTTCAATGAACATGGTTCTTGCTGAAGATAAAAAAGCAATCACTATACTACGTTGTGGTTTTGATGCATAGGTAAAAACGGTTCTTGTTAGAAGCCCGTAGCAGCCACGTAAAGCTTGCAACAAGAAAGTAGAGGACGTCTAAATTGTTTTTGCAAGGCATGTTGTGATGTGATATGGTCAAGACGTGATTATATAAATTGTGTATGAGATGATCATGTTTTGTAACACAGTTATCGGCAACTGGCAGGAGCCATATGGTTGTCGCTTTATTGTATGAAATGCAATCGCCATGTAATTGCTTTACTTTATCACTAAGCGGCAGCGATAGTCGTGGAAGCAATAGTTGGCGAGACGACAATGATGCTTCGATGGAGATCAAGGTGTCAAGCCGGTGACGATGGTGATCATGACGGTGCTTTGGAGATGCAGATCAAAAGGCACAAGATGATGATGGCCATATCATATCACTTATTTGATTGCATGTGATGTTTATCCTTTATGCATCTTATTTTGCTTAGTACGACAATAGCATTATAAGTTGATCTCTCACTAAATTTCAAGGTACAAGTGTTCTCCCTGAGTATGCACCATTGCTATAGTTCGTCGTGCCGAGACACCACGTGATGATCATGTGTGATAAGCTCTACGTTCACATACAACGGGTGCAAGCCAATTTTGCACAAGCAGAATACTTGGGTTAAACTTGACGAGCCTAGCATATGCAGATATGGCCTGGGAACACTGAGACCGAAAGGTTGAGCGTGAAACATATAGTAGATATGATCAACATAGTGATGTTCACCATTGAAAACTACTCCAACTCACGTGATGATCGGACATGGTTTAATTGATATGGATCACGTGATCACTTAGATGATTAGAGGGATGTCTATCTAAGTGGGAGTTCTTAAGTAATATGATTAAATTGAACTTCAATTTATCATGAACTTAGTACCTGATAGTATTTTGCATGTCTATGTTGTTGTAGATAAATGGCCCGTGCTGTTGTTCCGTTGAATTCTAATGCATTCCTAGAGAAAGCTAAGTTGAAAGATGATGGTAGCAATTACACGGACTGGGTCCGTAACTTGAGGATTATTCTCATTGCTGCGCAGAAGAATTACGTCTTGGAAGCTCCGCTAGGTGCCAAACCCGCTGCAGGAGCAATGCCAGATGTTATGAACACCTGGCAAAGCAAAGCTGATGACTACTCGATAGTTCAATGTGCCATGCTTTACGTCTTAGAACCGGGACTTCAATGACGTGTTGAACGTCATGGAGCATATGAGATGTTCCAGGAGTTGAAGTTAATATTTCAAGCAAATGCCCAGATTGAGAGATATGAAGTCTCCAGTAAGTTCTATAGCTGCAAAATGGAGGATAATAGTTCTATCAGTGAGCATATACTCAGAATGTCTAGGTACCACAATCCCTTGACTCAGCTGGGAGTTAATCTTCCAGTTGATAGTGTCATTGATAGAGTTCTTCAATCACTGCCACCAAACTACAAGAGCTTCATGATGAACTATAATATGCAAGGGATGGATAAGACGATTCCCGAGCTCTTCGCAATGCTAAAAGCTGCGGAGGTAGAAATCAAGAAGGAGCATCAAGTGTTGATGGTCAACAAGACCACCAGTTTCAAGAAAAAGGGTAAAGGGAAGAAAGGTAACTTCAAAAAGAACGGCAAGCAAGTTGCTGCTCAAGTGAAGAAGCCAAAGTTTGGACCTAAGCTTGAGACTGAGTGCTTCTACTGCAAAGGGACCGGTTACTGGAAGCGAAACTGCCCCAAGTATTTGGCGGAGAAGAAGGATGGCAAAGTGAAAGGTATATTTGATATACATGTTATTGATGTTTACCTTACTAATGCTTGCAGTAGCGCCTGGGTATTTGATACTGGTTCTGTTGCTAATATTTGCAACTCGAAACAAGGGCTACGGTTAAGCGAAGATTGGCTAAGGACGAGGTGACGATGCACGTGGGAATGGTTCCAAAGTCGATGTGATCACCGTCGGCACGCTACCTCTACATCTACCTTCGGGATAAGTTTTCGACCTGAATAATTGTTATTTGGTGCCAGCATTAAGCATGAACATTATATCTGGATCTTGTTTGATGTGAGACGCTTATTCATTTAAATCAGAGAATAATGGTTGTTCTATTTATATGAAAAATATCTTTTATGGTCATGCACCCTTGATGAGTGGTTTATTTTTAATAAATCTTGATAGTAGTGATACACATGTTCATAGTATTGAAGCCAAAAGATATAAGTTTAATAATGATAGTGCAACTTATTTGTGGCACTGCCGTTTAGGTCATATTGGTGTAAAGCGCATGAAGAAACTCCATGCTGATGGGCTTTTGTAATCACTTGATGCTTGCGAACCATGCCTCATTGGAAAGATTACTAAGACTCCATTCTCCGGAACAATGGAACGAGCAACAGACTTATTGGAAATAATACATACTGATGTATGCGGTCCGATGAGTGTTGATGCTCGTGGTGGGTATCATTATTTTCTGACCTTTACAAATGATTTTAGCAGATATGGGTATATCTACTTGATGAAACATAAGTCCAAAACATTTGAAAAGTTCAAAGAATTTCATAATGAAGTGGAAAATCATCGAAACAAGAAAATAAAGTTTCTACGATCTGATTGTGGAGGAGAATATTTGAGTTACGAGTTTGGTCTTCATTTGAAACAATGTGGAATAGTTTCACAACTCACGCCACCTAGAACACCACAGCGTAATGGTGTGTCCGAACGTCGTAACCGCACTTTATTAGATATGGTGCAATCTATGATGTCTCTTACTGATTTACCGCTATCGTTTTGGGGTTATGCTTTAGAGACGGCTGCATTCATGTTCAATAGGGCACCATCGAAATCCGTTGAGACGACACCTTATGAACTATGGTTTGGCAAGAAACCCAAGTTGTCGTTTCTTAAAGTTTGGGCTGCATTGCTTATGTGAATAAGCTTCAACCTGATAAGCTTGAACCCAAATCGGAGAAATGTGTCTTCATAGGATACCCAAAAGAAACTGTTGGGTACACCTTGTATCACAGATCCGAAGGCAAGATATTCGTTGCTAAGAATGGATCCTTTCTAGAGGAGTTTCTCTTGATAGAAGTGAGTGGGAGGAAAGTATAACTTGATGAGGTAATTGTACCTACTCGCTTATTGGAAAGTAGTTCATCATAGATATCAGTTCCAGTGATTCCTACACCAGTAAGTGAGGAAGCTAATGATGATGATCATGAAACTTTTGATCAAGTTACTACCAAACCTCGTAGGGCAACCAGAGTAAGATCCGCACCAGAGTGGTATGGTAATCCTATTCTGGAGGTCATGTTACTTGACCATGATGAACCTACGAACTATGAGGAAGCGATGATGAGCCCAGATTCCGCAAAATGGCCTGAGGCGATGAAATCTAAGATGGGATCCATGTATGAGAAAAAAGTGTGGACTTTGGTTGACTTGCCCGATGATTGGCAAGCAATAGAGAATAAATGGATCTTCAAGAAGAAGTCTGGCGCAGAAGGTAATATTACTGTTTACAATGCTCGACTTGTTGCGAAAGGTTTTCGACAAGTTCAAGGAGTTGACTATGATGAGACCTTCTCACCCGTAGCGATGCTTAAGTTCTTCTGAATCATGTTAGCAATTGCCGCATTTCATGATTATGGAATTTGGCAAACGGATGTCAAAACTGCATTCCTTATTGGATATCTTAAAGAAGAGTTGTATATGATGCAACTGGAAGGTTTTGTCGATCCAAAAGGTGCTAACAAAGTGTGCAAGCTCCAGCGATCCATTTATGGACTGGTGCAACCCTCTCGGAGTTGGCATATACGCTTTGATAGTGTGATCAAAGCATATGGTTTTATACAAACTTTGGGAGAAGCCTGTATTTACAAGAAAGTGAGTGGGAGCTCTGTAGCATTTATGATATTATATGTGGATGACATATTGTTGATCGAAAATGATACTGAATTTATGAATAGCATAAAAGGATACTTGAATAAGAATTTTCAATGAAAGACCTCAGTGAAGCTGCTTATATATTAGGCATCAAGATCTATAGAGATAGATCAAGACGCTTAATTGGACTTTCACAAAGCACATACCTTGATAAAGTTTTGAAGAAGTTCAAAATGGATCAAGCAAACAAAGGGTTCTTGCCTGTGTTACAAGGTGTGAAGTTCAGTCAGACTCAATGCCCGACCACTGCAGAAGATAGAGAGAAAATGGAAGTCATTCCCTATGCCTCAGCCATAGGTTCTATCATGTATGCAATGCTGTGTACCAGACCTGATTTGTGCCTTGCTATTTGTTTAGCAAGGAGGTACCAAAGTATTCCAGGAGTGGATCACTGGACAACGGTCAAGAACATCCTGAAATACCTGAAAAGGACTAAGGATATGTTTCTCGTTTATGGAGGTGACAAAGAGCTCGTCGTAAACAGTTAAGTCAATGCAAGCTTTGACACTGATCCAGATGACTCTAAGTCACAAACCGGATACGTGTTTTTATTTAATGGTGGAGCTTTCAGTTGGTGCAGTTCCAAGCAGAGCGTCGTGGCGGGATCTACGTGTGAAGCGGAGTACATAGCTGCTTCGGAAGCAGCAAATGAAGGAGTTCATATCCGATCTAGGTGTCATACCTAGTGCATCTGGTCCAATGAAAATCTTTTGTGACAATACTGGTGCAATTTCCTTCGCAAAGGAATCCAGATTTCACAAGAGAACCAAGCACATCAAGAGACGCTTCAATTCCATCTGCGATCAAGTGTTTTTTTTGCCTTGGCAATTGGTGTTTTTTTTGCCTTGGCAATTGCTGTTTTTTTTGCCTATTTCAGTGTTTCGCAGAAAAGGAATATCAAACGGAGTCCAAATGGAATGAAACCTTGGGGAACGTGATTTTCTCAACAAACATGATCCAGGAGACTTGGAGTTGGCGTCAAGAAACAATCGAGGAGGCCACGAGGTAGGGGGCGCGCCCTCCACCCTCGTGGGCCCCTCATTACTCCACCGACCTACTTCTTCCTCCTATATAAGTCCACGTACCCCGCAAACATCCAGGAGCACCAAAAAAACCTAATTCCACCGCCGCAACCTTCTGTACCCGAGAGATCCCATCTTGGGGCCTTTTCCGGAGCTCCGTCGGAGGGGGCATTGATCATTGAGGGCCTCTACATCAACTCCATGGCCTCTCTAGTGATGTGTGAGTAGTTTACTTCAGACCTTCGGGTCCATTGCTAGTAGGTAGATGGCTTGTTCTCTCTCTTTGGATCTCAATACAAAGTTCTCCTCGATTCTCTTGGAGATCTATTCGATGTAATCTTCTTTTGCGGTGTGTTTGTCGAGATCCGGTGAATTGTGGGTTTATGATCCAGATTATCTATGAACAATATTTGATTCTTCTCTGAATTCTTTTATGTATGATTGGTTTATGTTTGCAAGTCTCTTCGAATTATCAGTTTGGTTTGGCCTACTAGATTAATCTTTCTTGCAATGGGAGAAGTGCTTAGCTTTGGGTTCAATCTTGTGGTGCTCGATCCCAGTGACAGTAGGGGAAACGACACGTATTGTATTGTTGCCATCGAGGATGAAAAGATGGGGTTTATATCATATTACATGAGTTTATCCCTCTACATCATGTCATCTTGCTTAAGGCGTTACTCTGTTCTTATGAACTTAATACTCTAGATGCATGCTGGATAGCGGTCGATGTGTGGAGTAATAGTAGTAGATGCAGGCAGGAGTCGGTCTACTTGTCACGTACTTGATGCCTATATACATTATCATGCCTAGATATTCTCATAATTATTCGCTTTTCTATCAATTGCTCGACAGTAATTTGATCACCCACCGTAATACTTATGCTCTTGAGAGAAGCCACTAGTGAAACCTATGGCCCCCGGGTCTATTTTCCATCATACAAGTTTCCAATCTATTTTATTTTACAATCTTTACTTTCAATCTATATCATAAAAATACCAAAAATATTTATCTTATTATTATTATCTCTATCAGATCTCACTCTTGCAAGTGGCTGTGAAGGGATTGACAACCCCTTTATCGTGTTGGTTGCGAGGTTCTTATTTGTTTGTGTAGGTACGAGGTGACTCGCGCGTGGTCTCCTACTGGATTGATACCTTGGTTCTAAAAAACTGAGGGAAATACTTACGCTGCTTTACTGCATCACCCTTTCCTCTTCAAGGGAAAACCAAGGCAGTGCTCAAGAGGTAGCAAGAAGGATTTCTGGCGCCGTTGCCGGGGAGATCTATGCCAAGTCAAGACATACCAAGTACCCATCACAACTCTTATCCTCCGCATTACATTATTTGCCATTTGCCTCTCGTTTTCCTCTCCCCCACTTCACCCTTACCATTTTATTCGCCCCCTTTTCCTTTCTCTCTCTCTTTTCTAGTTCGTCTCTTTTCGCTTGCCTCTTGTTGCTTGTTTCCCTTATGGGTTTACCAAAAGGTGTTGATCTTCACCTTAAAAGGTTGGAAGAAATCGAAAACAACGTTAGGAGTTTTATGTCCTTGCAGTTTGAGCATAATAATTTCTTTAGAAACGAGCTTAAGGAACAAAAAGGTTTTATTGGTTTCATGAATAAAGAGCTCGATGATATGTCTAAGGAATTTTATGGTTTGAAATCTCAGTTTGCTCATCTTGAAAAATTAATTGCCCAAATTTCTGATAAGCAGGCCACTTTAGTAAATAAGATGGCCGCTAAACCAAAAGAGTTAGATAACAAGGATGAAGATATAAAAGTGATTGATGTGTCCCCTATTAAATCTTTGTTTTGCAATATGAATCTTGAAAATGATTGGACTAGAGATGAGTCAACTTTATTTAAAAGGCGTTCCAATGATTCAGAGTTTTTAGATCTTGATGCAAAAATTGTTAAAAGTGGGATTGAAGAGGCTAAAACTTTAAATAGCAATGAACCCACTATCTTGGATTTCAAGGAATTTAATTATGATAATTGCTCTTTGATAGATTGTATTTCCTTGTTGCAATCCGTGCTAAATTCTCCTCATGCTTATAGTCAAAATAAAGTTTTTACTAAACATATCATTGATGCTTTGATGCAATCTTATGAAGAAAAACTTGAGTTGGTAGTTTCTATCCCTAGAAAACTTTTTGATGAGTGGGAACCTACAATAAAAATTAAAATTAAAGATCATGAGTGTTATGCTTTGTGTGATTTGGGTGCTAGTGTTTCCACGATTCCAAAAACTTTGTGTGATTTGCTAGGTTTCCGTGATTTTGATGATTATTCTTTAAACTTGCATCTTGCGGATTCCATCATTAAAAAACCTATGGGAAGAATCAATGATGTTCTTATTGTTTCAAATAGGAATTATGTGCCCGTAGATTTCATTGTTCTTGATATAGATTGCAATCCTTCATGTCCTATAATTCTTGGTAGACCTTTCCTTAGAACGATTGGTGCAATTATTGATATGAAGGAAGGGAATATTAAATTCCAATTTCCATTAAGGAAAGGCATGGAACGCTTCCCTAGAAAGAAAGTTCAATTACCACATGAATCTATTATGAGAGCCAATTATGGATTGCCTACCAAAGATGGCAATACCTAGATCTATCTTCACTTTTATGCCTTGCTAGGGGCGTTAAACGATAGCGCTTGTTGGGAGGCAACCCAATTTTATTTTTATTACTTGATTTTTGCTCCTGTTTATTAATAAATAATTTATCTAGCCTCTGTTTTGGTTGTTTTTTGTGTTTAATTAGTGTTTGTGCCAAGTAGAACCATTGGGAAGACTTGGGGAAAGTCTTTTTGATCTTGCCGTAAAAAACAGAAACTTAAGCACTCACGAGAATTGCTTCCATTTTTATTTGGAAAGTGATATTTATTTAATTATTTTTGCACATAATTAGTAGATAAATTACTCACGTCCAGCAATTTATTTTAGAATTTTTGGGGTTCCATAAGTTTGCGTTACCTACAGATTACTACAGACTGTTCTGTTTTTGACAGATTCTGTTTTTCGTGTGTTGTTTGCTTATTTTGATGAATCTATGGCTAGTAACAGAGTTTATAAACCATAGAGAAGTTGGAATACAGTAGGTTTAACACCAATATAAATAAATAATGAGTTCATTACAGTACCTTGAAGTGGTGTTTTTTTTCTTTCGCTAACGGAGCTCACAAGATTTTCTTTTTTGAGTTTTGTGTTGTGAAGTTTTCAAGTTTTGGGTAAAGATTTGATGGATTATGGAACAAGGAGTGGCAAGAGCCTAATCTTGGGGATGCCCATGGCACCCCAAGGTAAAATATAAGGACACCAAAAAGCCTAAGCTTGGGGATGCCCCAGAAGGCATCCCCTCTTTGGTCTTCGTCTATCGGTAACTTTACTTGGAGCTATATTTTTATTCACCACATGATATGTGTTTTGCTTGGAGCGTCTTGTATGATTTGAGTCTTTGCTTTTTAGTTTACCACAATCATCCTTACTGTACACACCTTTTGAGAGAGACTCGCATGATTTGAAATTTATTAGAATACTCTATGTGCTTCACTTATATCTTTTGAGCTATATAGTTTTTGCTCTAGTGCTTCACTTATACTCCCTCTGTTCCAAATTACTCGTCGCAGAAATGGATGTATGTAGAACTGAAATACATCTAGATACATCCATACCTGCGACAAGTAATTTGAAACGGAGGGAGTATCTTTTAGAGCACGGCGGTGGTTTTATTTTATAGAAATAATTGATCTCTCATGCTTCACTTATATTCTCTTGAGTGTCCTTTAGAACAACATGGAAATTTGCTTTTAGGAATAATATAAATTTTTTAATAGAAGTGCATTGAATACTATGAGAAGTTTGATACTTGATAATTGTTTTGAGATATGGAGATGGTGATATTAGAGTCATGCTAGTTGAGTACTTGCGAATTTGAGAAATACTTGTGTTGAAGTTTGTGATTCCCGTAGAATGCACGTATGGTGAACCGTTATGTGATGAAGTCGGAGCATGATTTATTTATTGATTGTCTTCCTTATGAGTGGCGGTCGGGGATGAGCGATGGTCTTTTCCTACCAATCTATCCCCCTAGGAGCATGCGTGTAATACTTTGTTTCGATAACTAATAGATTTTTGCAATAAGTATGTGAGTTCTTTATGACTAATGTTGAGTCCATGGATTATACGCACTCTCACCCTTCCACCATTGATAGCCTCTCTAATATCGCGCAACTTTCGCTGGCACCATAAACCCACCACTTACCTTCCTCAAAACAGCCACCATACCTACCTATTATGGAATTCCATAGCCATTCCGAGATATATTGCCATGCAACTTTCCACCGTTCCGTTATTATGACACACTTCATCATTGTCATATTGCTTGCATGATCATGTAGTGGACATCATATTTGTGGCAAACCCACCGTTCATAATTTCATACATGTCACTCATGTATCATTGCACATCCCGATACACCGCCGGAGGCATTCACATAGAGTCATATTTTGTTCTAAGTATTGAGTTGTAATTCTTGAGTTGTAAGTAGATTAAAGTGTGATGATCATCATTATTAGAGCATTGTCCCAGTGAGGAAAGGATGATGGAGATTATGATTCCCCCACAAGTCGGGATGAGACTCCGAACAAAAAAAAGAGGCAACAAAAGAAAGAATGCCCAAATAAAAAAGAAACAAGGAAGAAAAAAATGAGAGAAAAAGAGAGAAGGGACAATGTTACTATCCTTTTTCCACATTTGTGCTTCAAAGTAGCACCATGATCTTCATGATAGAGAGTCTCCTATGTCATCACTTTTATATACTAGTGGGAATTGTACATTATAGAACTTGGCTTGTATATTCCAATGATGGGCTTCCTCAAAATTGCCCTAGGTCTTCATGAGCAAGCAAGTTGGATGCACACCCACTTAGTTTCTTTTGTTGAGCTTTCATACACTTATAGCTCTAGTGCATCCGTTGAATGGCAATCCCTACTCACTCACATTGATATCTATTGATGGGCATCTCCATAGCCCGTTGATACGCCTAGTTGATGTGAGACTATCTTCTCCTTTTTGTCTTCTCCACAACCACCATTCTATTCCACATATAGTGCTATATCCATGGCTCATGCTCATATATTGCGTGAAGATTGAAAAAGTTTGAGAACATCAAAATTATGAAACAATTGCTTGGCTTGTCATCGGGGTCGTGCATGATTTAAATATTTTGTGTGGTGAAGATAGAGCATAGCCATACTATATGATTTTGTAGGGATAACTTTCTTTGGCCATGTTATTTTGAGAAGACATGTTTGCTTAGTTAGTATGCTTGAAGTATTATTATTTTTATGTCAGTATTAAACTTTTATATTGAATCTTTCGGATCTGAACGTTCATGCCACAATAAAGAAAAATTACATTGAGAAATATGTTAGAAAGCATTCCACATAAAAAATTCCTTTTTATCATTTACCTACTCGAGGACGAGCAGGAATTAAGCTTGGAGATGCTTGATACGTCTCCAACGTATCTATAATTTTTGATTGCTCCATGCTATTATATTATCTATTTTGGATGTTAATGGGCTTTATTTTACACTTCTATGTCATTTTTGGGACTAACCGATTAACCCGAGGCCCAGCCCAAATTGCTATTTTTTTTGCCTATTTCAGTGTTTCGCAGAAAAGGAATATCAAACGGAATGAAACCTTTGGGGACGTGATTTTCACAACAAACGTGATCCAGGAGACTTGGAGTGGGCGTCAAGAAACAATCGAGGAGGCCACGAGGCAGGGGGCACGCCTACCCCCCTAGGCGCGCCCTCCACCCTCGTGGGCCCCTCATTGCTCCACCGACCTACTTCCTCCTCCTATATAATTCCACGTACCCCACAAACATCCAGGAGCACCACAAAAACCTAATTCCACCATCGCAACCTTCTATACCCGAGAGATCCCATCTTGGGGCCTTCTCTGGAGCTCCGCCGGATGGCTTCTTCTCTCTCTTTGGATCTCAATACAAAGTTCTCCTCGATTCTCTTGGAGATCTATTCGATGTAATCTTCTTTTGCAGTGTGTTTGTCGAGATCCGATGAATTGTGGGTTTATGATCCAGATTATCTATGAACAATATTTGATTATTCATGAACTCTTTTATGTATCATTGGTTTATCTTTGCAAGTCTCTTCGAATTGTCAGTTTGGTTTGGCCTACTAGACTGATCTTTCTTGCAATGGGAGAAGTGCTTAGCTTTGGGTTCAATCTTGCAGTGCTCGATCCCAGTGACAGTAGGGGAAACGACACATATTGTATTGTTGCCGTCGAGGATAAAAAGATGGGGTTTATACCATATTGCATGAGTTTATCCCTCTACATCATGTCATCTTGCTTAAGGTGTTACTCTGTTCTTATGAACTTAATACTCTAGATTCATGCTGGATAGCGGTCGATGTGTGGAGTAATAGTAGTAGATGCAGGCAGGAGTCGGTCTACTTGTCACGGACGTGATGCCTATATACATGATCATGCCTAGATATTCTCATAATTATCCGCTTTTCTATCAATTGCTCGACAGTAATTTGTTCACCCACCGTAATACTTATGCTCTTGAGAGAAGCCACTAGTGAAACCTATGGCCCGCGGGTCTATTTTCCATCATACAAGTTTCCAATCTATTTTATTTTCCAATCTTTACTTTCAATCTATATCATAAAAATACCAAAAATATTTATCTTATTATTATTATCTCTATCAGATCTCACTGTTGCAAGTGGTCGTGAAGGGATTGACAACCCCTTTATCGCGTTGGTTGTGAGGTTCTTATTTGTTTGTGTAGGTACGAGGTGACTCATGCGTGGTCTCCTACTAGATTGTTACCTTGGTTCTCAAAAACCGAGGGAAATACTTACGCTGCTTTACTACATCACCCTTTCCTCTTCAAGGGAAAACCAACGCAGTGCTCAATAGGTAGCAATGGGACTCTCCTTGGCGTGGATGGCAAGCCTGGCGTTCGGATACAAAGATTCCTTTCTCTGTAACCGACTTTGTGCAACCCTAATAACCCACAAGTATAGGGGATCGCAACAGTTTTCGAGGGTACAGTATTCACCCGAAATTTATTGATTCGACACAAGGGAAGCCAAAGAATATTCTTAAGTATTAGCAGCTGAGTTGTCAATTCAACCACACCTGGAAACTTAATATCTGCAGCAAAGTGCTTAGTAGCAAAGTAATATGATAGTAGTGGTAACGGTAGCAAAAGTAATATTTTTGGGTTTTATAGTGATGGTAACAGTAGAAACGGAAAAGTAAATAAGCGAAGAACAATATATGAAATGGTCGTAGGCATTGGATCGGTGATGGAGAATTATGCCGGATGTGATTATTGATGCAACAGTTATAACATAGGGTGACACAACTAGCTCCAATTCATCAATGTAATGTAGGCACGTATTCCAAATATAGTCATACATGCTTATGGAAAAGAACTTGCATGACATCTTTTGTCCTACCATCCCATGGCAGCGGGGTCCTATTGGAAAATATGGGATATTAAGGCCTCCTTTTAATAGAGTATCGGAACAAAGCATTAACCCTTAATGAATACATGAACTCCTGAAACTACGTTCATCACCGGGAGTGGTCCTTATTATTGTCACTTCAGGGTTGCCAGATCATAACACATAGTAGGTGACTATAGACTTGCAAGATAGGATCAAGAAATCACATATATTCATGAAAACATAATAGGTTCAGATCTGAAATCATGGCACTCGGGCCCTAGTGACAAGCATAAGCATAGCAAAGTCATAGCAACATCAATCTCGGAACATAGTGGATACTAGGGATCAAACCCTAACAAAACTAACTCGATTACATGATAAATCTCATCTAACCCATCACCGTCCAGCAAGCCTACGATGGAATTACTCATGCACGGCGGTGAGCATCATGGAATTGGTGATGGAGGAAGGTTGATGATGACGATGGAGACGGATTGCCCTCTCTAGAGCCCAGAACGGACTCCAGATCAGCCCTCCCAAGAGAGATTAGGGCTTGGCGGCGGCTCTGTATCGTAAAACGCAATGAATCCTTCTCCCTGATTTTTTTCTCCCCGAACACGAATATATGGAGTTGGAGTTGAGGTTGGTGGAGCGTCAGGGGGCGCGCCCAGGGGGGTAGGCGCGCCCCCACCCTCGTGGACAGGGTGTGGCCCCCCTGACGTGGATTCTTCTTCCAGTATTTTTTATATATTCCAAAAATAATCTCCATTGATTTTCAGGTCATTCTGAGAACTTCTATTTCTACAAAAAAATAACACCATGGCAATTCTGCTGAAAACAGCATTAGTCCGGGTTAGTTCCATTCAAATCATGCAAGTTAGAGTCCAAAACAAGGGCAAAAGTGTTTGGAAAAGTAGATACGATGGAGACGTATCAACTCCCCCAAGCTTAAACCTTTGCTTGTCCTCAAGCAATTCAGTTTATAAACTGAAAGTGATAAAGAAAAACTTTTACAAATTCTGTTTTCTCTTGTTGTTGTAAATATGTAAAGCCAACATTCATGTTTTCAGCAAAGATTATGAACTAACCATATTCACAATATCATTTAGGTCTCATGTTTACTCATATCAATGGCATAATCAACTAGCGAGCAATAATGATAAATCTCGGATGACAACACTTTCTCAAAACAATCATAATATGATATAACAAGATGGTATCTCCCTAGCCCTTTCTGAGACCGCAAAACATAAATGCAGAGCACCTTTAAAGATCAAGGACTAACTAGACATTGTAATTCATGGTAAAAGAGATCTAGTCAAGTCATACTCAATGTAACTAACATTAATGGATGCAAATGACAGCCGTGCTCTCCAACTGGTGCTTTTTGATAAGAGGATGATGACTCAACATAAACGTAAATAGATAGGCCCTTCGCAGAGGGAAGCAGGGATTTGTAGAGGTGCGAGAGCTCGGTTTTGAAATAGATATGAATAATATTTTGAGCGGTATGCTTTCATTGCCAACATAACAACCGAGAGATCTTGATATCTTCCAGGCTACACACATTATAGGCGGTTCCCAAGCAGAATGGTAAAGTTAATACTCCCCCACCACCAACAAGCATCAATCCATGGCTTGCCCGAAACAACGGGTGCCTCCAACTAACAACAATCCTGTGGGAGTTTTGTTTGTAGTTATTTTGATTTGATTTGCATAAAGCATAGGACTGGGCATCCCGGTGACCAGCCATTTTCTCGTGAGTGAGGAGTGGAGTCCACTCCTCTCGAGAATAACCTGCCTAGCATGGAAGATACAGACATCCCTAGTAGATACATGAGCTATTCGGGCATACAAAACAGAATGTTTATTTGAAGGTTTAGAGTTTGACACATACAAATTTACTTGGAACGGCTGGTAGATACTGTATATAGGTAGGTATGGTGGACTCATATAGAACAACTTTGGGGTTTATGGAGTTGGATGCACAAGCAGTATTCCCTCTTAGTACAAGTGAAGGCTAGAAAAAGACTAGGAAGCGACCAACTAGAGAGCGACAACAGTCATGAACATGCATTAAAATTAATCAACACCGAATGCAAGCATGAGTAGGATATGATTCACCATGAACATAAATATCGTAGAGGCTATGTTGATTTTTTTTCAACTACATGCATGAACATGTGCCAAGTCAAGCCACTCGAATCATTCAAAGGAGGATACCACCCTATTATACCACATCACAACCATTTTAATAGCATGTTGGCACGCATGGTAAACCATTATAAACTCCTAGCTAATTAAGCATGGCATAAGCAACTATAATCCCTAATTGTCATTGCAAATATGTCTCTTTCATAATAGGCTGAATCAGGAACGATGAACTAATCATATTTACAAAAATAAGAGAGGTCGAGTTCATACCAGCTTTTCTCATCTCAATCAGTTCATCATATAATCATCGTTATTGCCTTTCACTTGCACGACCGAACGGTGTGGATAATAATAATAGTGCACGTGCATTGGATTAAGCTGGAATTTGCAAGCATTCAATTCAAGAGAGAAGACAAGGTAATATGGGCTCTTTGTTAGATCAAAAATAAAGCATATGAGAGCCACTCAACATTTTCATTATGGTCTTCTCCTCTCGACCCCCAAAGAAAAGAAACAAAACTATTTACACGGGAAAGCTCCCAACAAGCAAAAGGAGAACGAGAAATCTTTTGGGGTTTTCTTTTTAGTTACTACTACTACAGGCATGGAAAGTAAACCAGCTAAAAGCTACAACTATTTTTTTTGTTTTTCTTAAGGTTTTTCAAACACACAAGAAGAAAGCTAAAAAGGAAATAAACTATCATGGATGATACAATGAAAAAGTATGAGCACTGACAACTAGCATGAGTGTGTGAACATGAATGTAATGTCGGTGAGAAATATGTACTCCCCCAAGCTTAGGATTTTGGCCTAACTTGATCTATGCCCATGGATCAAAGTAGCCCTCTCCGGTGTAAGGGGGAGTGTCCTCTGGGTGCCACTGGTTGGCAATCTCCTCCGGATTCCATTGATAAATTGACTGTCGATAAGGGTCCTTGGGTGGTTCCGGCTCAGGCTCTGGAGCTGGTGTCACACTCCAGTATGCATAAACGTCCTCCGGTAAAACAAGGTACTTGCCTGAAAATATGTTAAACAAAGAGGGAGCAGGCAAGGTAATAGTCTCAAAATTATTCTTACCAAAAATGAATCTATAGTTAAGCAACTTCTTCTTATTCTTAACAATAAAATATTGTGCTACCATGCTCTTATAATCTAGAAAAATATTAGGCAGCAACTTTTCCTCTTTCTCATAATGCCTGATGGGTATTGTCGGTGTCAAAATCGGCGGATCTCGGGTAGGGGGTCCCGAACTGTGCGTCTAAGGCGGATGGTAACAGGAGGCAGGGGACACGATGTTTACCCAGGTTCGGGCCCTCTTGATGGAGGTGATAACCTACATCCTGCTTGATTGTTCTTGATGATATGAGTATTACAAGAGTTGATCTACCACAAGATCGTAGAGGCTACACCCTAGAAGCTAGCCTATGGTATGTTTGACTCTGTCCTACGGACTAAACCCTTCAGTTTATATAGACACCGGAGGCGGCTAGGGTTACACAGAGTCGGTTACAAGGGAGGAGATCTACATATCCGTATTGCCTAGCTTGCCTTTCACGCCAAGGAGAATCCCATCCGGACATGAGACAAAGTCTTCAATCTTGTATCTTCATAGTCCAACAGTCCGGCTGTCCAGAGACCCCCTAATCCAGGACTCCCTCAGTAGCCCCTGAACCAGGCTTCAATGATGATGAGTCCGGCGCGCAATATTGTCTTCGGCATTGCAAGGCGGTTTCCTCCTCCAAATACTCAATGGAAGAGTTTGATCACAAGGTATAATATCCGGCTCTGCAAAACAAGTTCCACATACCACCGTAGAGAGAATAATATTTCCACAAATCTAATCTGCTGACACATTTTGACAGCATGACATCACGCCATGGCCCGATCATTATTCAAACCATTTTTCTCAACCAGCACCGCACATATCGCGAGGCGGTTTTCTTGACACGTCTTGTCAAAGCAGAGATCGTGTTCCCCTTATTACGGGATTCTCATCAATACGGATGTGGGTAACCCAACCGCGCCATCAATTACGGCACTTTGGGGAATAAGAAATTTTGCCAGGTAAGTGGGGAGGTGCATTGCCTCTTCCGCCCTTATAAAGGGATTAGGATTCACTCTTTTTACCCATGCCTTCTTCCTCCTTGCTTACCCATTCCCACACACTCTAGCTCTAGAGCCCAAGCTCGCGTTCTTCTTCTCAAACCACTCCAAGCATGTCCGGAGCAGGAGACAAATGGATGGTCTCCTCCGTCACGGAGGAGAACATCAAAAAGTTACGGGAAGCCAAATATCTACCGCGGATATCGCGCACCGGCTGCCAGATGTGGGGCAGATCTTCCCAATGCCCGAACCCCATGAGAGGGTAGTTTTTCTTACCCATTTTGTCCGCGGACTGGGATTTCCCCTCCACCTGTTTGTCCGCGGGCTCATGTTCTACTACGGGATGGATTTTCATGATCTGTCCCCCAATTTAATCCTCACCATCTGGGCATTTATAGTCATGTGCGAGGCCTTCCTCCGCATCAGGCCCCACTTCGGCCTATGGCTAAAAACCTTCAATGTTAAACCGAAGGTGGTGGGTGGCCAGCAAGCAGAGTGCGGAGGCGCCATGGTGGGTAATATGCCTAATGTCACCTGGCTCGAGGGCACCTATGTGGATACCATAAAGGGGTGGCAATCGGGGTGGTTCTACATCACCGAGCCGCGCGACTCCAACTGGGTGGCGGCCCCCAAATTTCGATCTGGAATCCCCACGCGGCTCACCTCCTGGAAAGAGAAGGGCATGTCCTGGGGTCCTTCGGTAGAGTTGACCGGACTCCAGACCTGCATCCGGAACATGACGAGCAAGAAAATCAAGATCGTCAACGTGGTCCAGGTCATGCTCTTCCGCTGGATCCTCCCGTGTCAACGACGGGCATTTGATTTGTGGGAGTTCGACTCGGCCAAGCACCAGATGCTGCGAGAGCTCTATGACACGACGCACGAGGACGTCTGGAGGGTGCTGTTCAAGGGCGCCGAGGTTCCTCCTTCCCTCACCGAGGACCGCGGACTCAGCGCAAAGTGCCGCGCCAATCCGGTAAGTTTTTATATCTCTCAAGGTATTTATTTGCCCCGGTTTAGTCATATGCAGGATCTAAGCTTCTATGCCATTAACAGGACTGGATAAAGATAGCGAAGCAGCTTGATTACCCAGCCCCCCTGCCCGAAGATCCCGCGGGCGCTCTCCTAAAGGAGATGCTGACTCCGGCACCTTCCAAGGTGCCGGTGAAGAAGACCAAGAAGAAGGCCGCGGGGACCCAAAAGGGTCTCCGGCGCAAGGTTGTATTGGATTCATCGTCCGATGACTTCGACGCGCACTCCTCCCACGAAGACGAGGAGGAGGAAAGTTCTCTCCCCCCGGACGGGGGAGACAAGAAAAGGAAGGCCGACCCATCCGGGGAGGCCGAAGGGTCCAAGAAGGGAAGGACCCGCGCTCCGGACTGTTCCACGACGGCTGCCGATAGCGGCGACGAGTGGCTACCCAGGGTCAAGCCCCTGGTGAAGTCATAAGTGTCCGGACACCCTAGTACTTTTTGGTATGTTTTATTGCACTACTTCTCCTCATGCCGAACATGATTATACAGTCCGTCCCGAGCTCATCTTGACGTATCCTCGTCGAGCGGCTCATTGGACTCGTCGGATATGAACAGTGGTTCTCTTCCGACCGCTTCCACCCGTCGCCCTAAGGAAAACGCCGAGGTGTTGTCTCAAAAGGCACCAAGCCAAGGGGAGATGGTCCTGGGGGCTCCTCGAGGCGACTTCCCGGTCCCTGGGTACCAAGGGAGCGAGGCTCCTACGGGCTCCGAGTTCGGCCTCCAGCCGAACACTGCGCCAAAACCTTCGATGGTTCCAGACTCCGGCAGGCGGTCCCCCATTAAGGGGGGCCAACCACCCATGCTGGTGTCCTCTGTCCATCCAGAGGCACTGGACAACTTGCTGGAAGCGCTTCGCAGCGCTTCCATCGACGAAGAGCACCGCACTATCATGAATGCGGTGGTTGAGAAGGTTCAGTCTGCCAAAAACGGGCTGACCGAAGCTTGCGCCAGCCTCCTAACAGGCTTTGAGGTATGCAATCAAAACATATATAAGAAAATATTACCACATAGATAGTAGCCCCTGATGCTCTGTTCGGTGTTCGAGAAGAAAGGCCGAATAGAGGATCAAATGATGAGCCAGGAGTCTAATAAGAATATGTCTATGTGTAAGTGCAGGCTTCCCTGCTGGCCGCTGCCGCACGTACTGCGGAGGTTTCTGCACTGAGGCAGGACCTGGAGCAGTCCGAGAACGAGCTTGGCCTAACCAAGAGGCAGCTCGAGGAGAGCAAAGGTAAGCCATACCTTGTCTACGCTTTTGAAAAGAAGTTCGCTTTCAAAATAATAGGATCATCATGAATTTTCCAGGGGCTATGACCGAAGTGGCAACCCTGAGGAAGGTGTTGTTCGAGGCCGAAGACAAAGCAGCCAAGGAGCACATTGAATGGGAGAAGCAAGAAGCACGAGTAGGCGAGGTGCAGCAAGAGCTCGAGGCTCTCTCCAAAAAGCACGAGTCCTTGGAGCTTGACTCTAAGACGCGAGAGTCCGAGCTCGCGCAGGCGCTTGAAAGCGTCTGGAGTGCCAAGGCCGAAGCACACAAGGCCCTCCAGGAGATTGATGCGTTGAAGAAGATAGCATCGGGCAAAGCATTCATTATGCAAAGCAAGCACGTGAAGGGGACTTTCCTTTTTCTTACCCGAGTTCGGAGCTCTCCAGGAGCGTTTGCAGATCTTCCCCGCAGTGTACTGGATGCCGTGGAGTTTTACCGAGCTGAGGAGGGGAGCTCGACGGAGAAGTTGTTCTGGTCTCAGTATACTGGGACTGAACACCCCGTGCCCTTGAGAGACCAGATGAAGCAATTGGTCGAGCTTCACAAGGCGGCCGAACAAGCCATGAGGGACCTTATAGTCTGGATGTGTCCTGGAGAGCCCCTGTCCGGCAGCTACTTCGGTCTGGTAAGGCGGCTCATCGACGCCTGCCCACGACTTGAAGTCATAAAGCAGTCCATCTGCATCAAGGGTGCGCGCAGGGCTTTTGCCCGGGCAAAGGTGCACTGGGTGAAGCTGGACGCCGTGAAGCTGGTGAAGGAGGGGCAGCCGGAGGGCAAGGAGCATCGCTGCCCCAAGATGTACTATGAGAGTGTCTTGAAGGGTTCCCGCCTTGTGGCGGATGAGTGTGCCAAGGATGTAGTTTTTGAATGAACATGCTCATGCGATCCTGTAATATGAAACGAGTTCATTTGTGCCATGCGACACTTTTTTAATTTAAAATATTACCTTTTGTGCGGCCGTTTATAAAATCTGAGAGTTGGCCAGTTGTCGGCTTCTACCCCCATGTAACTAGTACTGGGTGTTCGGGATAAACCTGAGCACTCTTTACCCCAATTTTGGGTCCTTCAAGGGAGGTGTTCAACGCAACGAACCAGACAATCGGACTATAATGCTTTATCACTCTCACTTAGCCATAGAAGTCTATAATTTTAAATTTTGGCGAAGCCCCTGGTATTCGGAAGGCCGAATTTGGGGCGCTATACATGCCTAAGCCGGACAAGGCCGACTCCTCGCCCGAAGCAGAAAAAGTCTTTAAGGACTTGAGACCTCTCGAACAGCGACCAGTCTCTCGCCTTATCATGACAGTCAGTTTTCGGCTTTCTCTACTGAGGTGCTCGTCCGGAAGAACCGGGACACAATCGCAGTAGTTCTCCCACCGCTACGTTAGCCGATATAGCGGAACGTAAGGTAGCAAAGCATGGGAGCCGGGCAAACCCAACATTTAACCAAAGACATGATTCGGAGCTGATGCATATATTGCTATATGTTCGGGGTGCCGCACTGTCGAAAGTGTTTGGACTTCTTGCATCGTATTATGGGGTAAACGAAAGCCCCTAGCGTACTGACCGTACTCGAACATGCGGGTGCGGATTGTCGTAAATGGACATATAAGAGAAAAAAGATGAATAATGCAATAATAGACTAACGCTATGCATTGTTAAATAATACGTCGACGCGTACTGGTACAAGTAGTGCAATAAGCAGAAAGTAGGACAATTCGAAATGTCCTATCCCAGGGCAAGCTACGCATAGATAGTGAAAAACGGGTATATCAATTACTATTAGAGACCACCTGGGGGTTCCCGTGTTCATCTTAGCTTCTTGCCGCCTTGGTTGTTGCTTCCGGAATGTGTCCGACAATCGTACTGCCGGAAAGGGCTTCCAGAGAGTTAGGCCCTGAAAGAGAAAAGAAATGATAAAGGTATACAGCCCCTAGGGTGGTTAAGCCGCATTGCGGGACGAGCCCTGATCATGCCCCTGCCTATGTCCATGGTATTTTCAGTGTGTAATTATGTACGCGCGGCACGGATTTCGTTGCTTGACTGGGACTGGGACGGGGGCCGAATTGCTAGGTGAGCTCTGAACGTGCCAGGCGATCCTGTTGCAGTTTACTCCGGACTCGCTTGAAGGTGTCCGGGGGCTGTATCGCCGAATTAGTGGTTTGCCTTAAAAGGCTACTTTGTGCTTCTACTGCGAGGGCCGTAGTGTGCTCTTCCATGCAGAGCGATCGTTCTGTGCTTCCATTCGCTGTTATGACCCCCTAGGTCCTGGCATCTTGAGCTTGAGGTATGCGTAGTGCGGTATTGCATTGAGTTTTGCAAATGCAGTTCGTCCAAGCAGTGCGTGATAGCCACTGCGAAACGGGATGATGTCTAAGATTAACTCCTCGCTTCGGAAGTTGTCCGGTGATCCGAAGACCACTTCCAGTGTGATTGAGCCTGTGCAATGGGCCTCTACACCTGGGATGACGCCTTTAAAGGTGGTTTTGCTGGGTTTGATCCTCGAGGGATCGATACCCATTTTTCGCACTGTATCCTGATAGAGCAGGTTCAGGCTGCTGCCACCATCCATAAGGACTCGAGTGAGGTGAAATCCATCGATGATGGGGTCTAGGACCATTGCGGTGGATCCGCCATGACGGATGCTAGTGGGGTGGTCCCTGCGATCAAAGGTGATCGGGCAAGCAGACCATGGGTTGAACTTTTGGGCGACGGGCTCCATCGCACAGACGTCCCTTAGTGCACGCTTCCGCTCCCTCTTGGGAATGTGGGTTGCGTATATCATGTTCACCTTCTTCGCTTGTGGGGGGAACCCCTTCTGTCCTCCTGTGTTTGGTGGCCAGTGCTCCTCCTCGTCATCACTATGCAGCCCCTTGTCCTTGTTTTTGGCGTTTAACTTGCTGTCCTGCTTTAACACCTAGCATTCTCTGTTGGTGTGATTGGCTGGCTTGTCGGGGGTTCCATGGGTTTGACACGAGCAATCCAGTATGCGATCCAAACTGGACGGAGCCAGAGTACTTCTTTTAAATGGCTGTTTCCACTGACCGGATCTAGAGCCTCTGAATCCGGCATTGACTGCCGTATCTTCTGTGTTATCGCCGTTATTGCGGCGCTTTGGTCTGTTACGACGTTGCCTACCGTTGGCATCTTTGGTAACCGAAGTGCCCGGATTCCTTGATGTGTTGTTGCTGCGAGCCAGCCAGCTATCCTTGCCCGCGCAAAAGTGGGTCATGAGTGTTGTGAGGGCTGCCATAGATTTCGGCTTCTCCTTGGCAAGGTGGCGAGCCATCCATTCGTCACAGATGTTATGCTTGAATGCCGCTAGGGCCTCTGCGTCCGGACAGTCGACAATTTGGTTTTTCTTAGTTAGGAACTGTGTCCAGAATTGTCGGGCTGATTCCCCTGGCTGCTGGGTTATATGGCTCAAGTCGCCAGCATCCGGTGGCCACACGTAAGTGCCCTGGAAGGTATCCAGGAATGCGTCTTCCAGATCCTCCCAAGTACCTACGGAGTCTGCTGGCAAGCTGTTCAGCCAATGCCGAGCTGGTCCTTTGAATTTTAGTGGGAGGTACTTGATGGCATGTAGATCATCGCCGCGAGCCATGTGGATGTGAAGGAGGAAATCCTCAATCCATACAGCGGGATCTGTTGTGCCATCGTATGATTCGATATTTACGGGTTTGAAACCCTTCGGGAATTCATAATTCATAACTTCATCAGTGAAGCATAGGGGGTGTGCGGCGCCTCTGTGCCGGGCTATATCCTGACGCAGTTCGTATGAGTCTTGTTTGCTGTATTCGGCCCAGCCGGATTTACTCTTGGTGTATCCGACGCGATGATCATCGTCCCGTGTTGGCGCGCGTGCCCATGACCCATATGTTGACCTTCTGATTTTTGCCTTACTGTCCAAGACGTCTCGCAGGTCCCCTGTGTTGCCCCAGGCCTTAGTATTTTTGATTGAGTGGAGGTGGGGTGCGGGCTGAACTTCAGGCTGAAACATCTGTCTGGCTCGGCCACGTAGTGGCTGGTTAGCCGCATCGTACACTGGTGAATGCGGTTTCAATGCTTCCTCCTCGAGGTAAGGTAGCAACCTGCATTTTGGGTAACTCTTGGAGGGGCGCTCGAGTTGGTACTCCTCGGCCGCAAGGACTTCGGTCCATCTGTCTGCAAGCAAGTCTTGATTAGCTTGAAGCTGTTGCTGCTTTTTCTTTAAGCTAGTTGCCCATGGCCATAAGCCGGTGCTTGAAGCGCTCTTGCTCGACGGGGTCCTCAGGCACGATAAATTCTTTGTTGCCGAGGCTCGCCTCGTCTTCGGAGAGAGTCATGTAATTGTCCTCCTCCGGTTCTCCATCTGCTGCCTGCTCTAGAGGGCTAGCTTGTTCGTCCTCCGGCTCTACATCGTGCTAGAGGGGATTGTTGTTGTCTTCGGCACTATCCGGAGTGTTATTATCTCCTATGCCGGTACCACTACTTTTGCTGTGGCGGGACGTAGAGCGGCGCCGCTGACGTTGGCGCTTGGGTTGCTTCTTGGAGTGGTCATCCTCCACTGTCTCATTGCCATTTCCTTCTTTGGGGGTGTCCACCATGTATATATCATATGCTGAGGTGGCGGTCAAGCGCCCTGTGGGCGGTGGTTCCTGTTCGTCTCCTGCATCGTTGTCCATACCGTCGAAGTCTTCGGAGTCAAAGTCGAGCATGTCGGTTAAATCGTCAACAGTGGCTACTAAGTGGGTGGTGGGTGGGCAGCGAATTTCTTCATCGTGTGCATCCCATTCTAGCCGGATATAGTTCGGCCAAGGTTCTCCTGACAGGAAGAGAGACCATAATGAATTTAGCACATCGCCAAAAGGTGAGTGCTAAAAGATATCCGCGGAGGTGAACTCCATGATCGGCGCCCAATCGGATTCGATGGGTGCGGATGCAGGCCGCTCGGAGTCCGTGGCCGGAGAAGAATCCAGTGGTTCGGCGACACGGCTCTCGTAAGGGGTGAAGTCAGTATACGGCTCTATCAAAAGTGAGAGTGCGGCCTCCATGGTGGGGTCTATCCCTCCGCTCTCGGATGGCGCAATTTGCTCCGGATTGATGGCTGAAGTAGTTGCAGATGCGATCTCCCAAACATTGTCCGACGGCAGAGTTACGTCATGCTCGTCGCGACTGTGTGGCACACCTGACATGGGCTCGAATCCGTCGAAGATCAATGGGCTCGAATCCGTCGAAGATCAAGTCTCCGCGGATGTCGGCCGTGTAGTTCAAGTTTCCGAATCTGACCTGATGGCCAGGGGCGTAGCTCTCGATCTGCTCCAGATGGTCATGCGAATTGGCCCGCAGTTCAAAGCCGCCGAATACAAAGATCTACCCGGGGAGGAAAACCTCGCCCTGGACCACATTGCTAGCGATGATTGAAGGAGACATCAAGCCCTACGGTGATGACACAGTGGAACTCTCAATGAAAGTACCAATGTCGGTGTCAAAACCGGCGGATCTTGGGTAGGGCCCCCCGAACTATGAGTCTAAGGCGGATGGTAACAGGAGGCAGGGGACACGATGTTTACCCAGGTTCGGGCCCTCTTGATGGAGGTAATACCCTACGTCCTGCTTGATTGTTCTTGATGATATGATTATTACAAGAGTTGATCTACCATGAGATCGTAGAGGCTAAACCCTAGAAGCTAGCCTATGGTATGATTGTCTCTGTCCTATGGACTAAACCCTCCGGTTTATATAGACACCGGAGGGGGCTAGGGTTACACAGAGTCGGTTATAAGGGAGGAGATCTACATATCCGTATTGCCTAGCTTGCCTTCCACGCCAAGGAGAATCCCATCCGGACACGAGACGAAGTCTTCAATCTTGTATCTTCATAGTCCAGTAGTCCGGCCAAAGGATATAGTCCGGCTGTCTGGAGACCCCCTAATCCAGGACTCCCTCAGGTATGTTAAAGTGTGCAGCTAGGTGCGAGGAAAAGATGCCTCCAAGGACGGGGCCCTTAGTACAGTTCATATTTAACCGCTTAGCAACAATAGCGCCTAAACTGAAGGTAGTATCACTACAAAAAAAGACACATCCGTGACATTTTGGGCCGAACGAATTTTTTTCTGTCATACATATGACACTTCTATGACAATAACTGTGACAAAACCCGGTATCATCATAGATGTGGTGGGCTCCTACTTCTATGACAAAAAATCATGACAGAAAATGGGCTTTTCGTCCTGGGTGGCCGGAGACGCAGCTGCATGACATTCTTTGGGCCGTCCATGATGGAAAAAATGGTGGTAGAAGCTAGGGCGAGGAAAATTTCGGGGAGTTCCCGGTTACGGTGGGAGGTCGGGGGCCGAGCGATGCGCGTTTCTCTCGTACACGTACGCGCGTGTGTGCGAGGCGTTGGCTCTAACTGAACCCGAGTGAGGCATTGGGGTCTAACTGAACCCGAGCAATTGCACTGCAGGCTACGCGTTACTGAACCCGAGCGATTGATTGATGGCTGTTAACTGAACCCGATCGAGCGATTCCTTCGCTACTGCTGCTAACTGAAGCCGATCGATGCTGCCTCTGGATGAACAGTGAGCATTGCGCGGGGGGGGGGGGTGGATGAACAGTTCCCGGTGGGGGTGGATGAACAGGACCCCGTGGTGTTGCCTCTGGATGAACAGGACCCCGATCGGTCGAGCCGGTTGGGGCTGGATGAACAGGACCACCCCGTGCAGGGCAGGATGAACAGTAGACGGTGGAGGGCAGGATGAACAGTAGCCCGTGGAGGGGTGGTTGAACAGGATCCCGTGGAGAGGGCTGGTTGAATAGTAGCCGGTGGAGTAGCGCGCGGTGGAGGCTGGATGAACAGGAGCCCGTGGATGAACAGTCGCAGGTGGAGGCTGGAGAAATTCGACGGTGGATGAACAGTAGCTCATGGAGGCTGGAGGGGGTCGACAGTGGAGATGAACAGTATCATGTGGAGTCCCGTTTTGCGGTACGCCACACCCCTCCCGATGAACAGGACCCCCGTTTCGACCATAGGAGGTCCGTTTCGTCCATTTTGCGGTACGCCACACCCCTCCCGATGAACAGGACCCCCGTTTCGACCGTAGGAGGTCCGTTTCCTCCGTTTTGCGGTACGCCAGACCCCTCCCGATCAACAGGACCCCGTTCCGAACGTAGGAGGTCCGTTTCCTCCATTGTGCGGTACGCCAGGCCTCATTTCCATCGCCTGTTCCGTCCAAGCCCTCCCGATGAACACGACCATGCATTCCATTCCGACCCAGCCGGTTGGCTCCCACGCGTTCTGTTGCCTCCCAATGAACACGACGCATTCCGTTGCCTCCCCATGAACATGACGCATTCCGTTGCCTCCCCATGAACATGACACATTCCGTTGCCTCCCCATGAACACGACGATGACGCTGTTTCTCCGTTCCGACCCAGCCATGTCAACGAGCCCTCGCCGTACGTATGCGCGAGTAGGCGTTCGAGACCCCGCCCATATGTACACATAAGTGGCCGTATTTTCTTTCTTGCACCCTGGTCGCCTCTACTACGACACGTGCACACCTTTACATCCACCAGTATATATGTACGTACACGTTCGCGACCAGAATGACAATGCTACATACGCTTTGACCAGGTGGGTCCCGACTGTCAGGCACTTCCTTGCGTGTGAAGATGTAGCTGGTGGGTCCCAACAGTCAGGGGGTGAAATACGATGGCCCGTCCGGTGGGTCCCCGCTGTCAGTTGGAGGAATAATTATTTTGCATGTAATAAGGAGGCACTTCCTTGCTGCGGCCGTGGACCCAGCTGTCAGCATCTCCACGTACAGTCCACGTCCGATGGAAGCCATTCCTTGACCACATTGACCACGCCGCGCCGAGAGCACCAGGGCGGTGGACGACGGTGAGGCCTAGGAAGGGGACGACGCGGAGCTGGGGAAGACGCGACAGTGGATGTCCATGCGTAGAGGAGTACGAGGGCACTGGTTCACTGCGGTGTGAGGCTACCGTCGCCGTAGAGTAACAGGGGGTGTGGGTGAGTAGAGGGATGGCCTGGCCAGCGGTGGGAGTGGTAGGGGGCGGTGAGGCCTCTGCCGCATCGCAGCCGGCCACGGGAGGCAGGAGCACGAGGCACGACCGGCGCTGGTTTTGGCGGCTGGAGCAAGAAGACCAGAGGTTGAAGAAGCACTGCGACCGTTGGATGGACATCGTACGGTCACTGGAGCTAGAATCGTGCATATTGACTAAGTTGACAAAGCCCTCCGTCCCCGTCAACTTAGTAGGCCCACAAGTCAGCCTGCCACTATACTAGGTCCCAGCTAACAGGGGGAGTATTCATTTTTTGTGCGTAATAAGGAGGCACTTCCTTGCATGCGAAGATATAGCTGGTGGGCCCGAGCTGTCAGCGGCGGTAATGTTTTTTTCGCGAAATACAGAGGCCCTTTCGATGGGTCCCTGATGTCAGGTGGAGGAATCATTATTTTGCGCGTAATAAGGAGGCATTTCCTTGCATGCGGCCGTGGACCCAGCTGTCGGCCTCTCCACGTACAGTCCACTTCAGATGCATGTCGGTCGTTCACCATGTTGACCAGGCCGCGCCGAGAGCACCAGGGCGGTGGACGACGGCGAGGCCTAGGAAGGGAAGGACACGGAGGCAGGGAAGACTCGGCAGTTGTTTCCCACACGGAGGGGAGTACGACTGTACGAGGGTTTACTGATTCGTCTGCCGTCGCCGGAGAATAACAGCAGGTGTGGGTGAGTAGAGGGATGGCTAGGCCAGCGATGTGAGTACGGTGGGGCGGTGAGGCCTGCGCGGCAGCACAACCGGCTGCGGGGAGGAGGGAGCAGGCAGTCCCGCCGGTGGTTGTTTGAGCGGCTGGAGCAGGAAGAGCAGAGATTGAAGAAGCACGACGGCCGTTGGATGGACATCCAATAGTTACTACTTGTGCGTCAACCGTTTTTTAGGAAAGCCTCAAATATGTGGAAAACAACATACAACCCATCTGCCATTATTTCTAATAATTCTTAGCCCATTTGCTAATTCTTAAGGATTTTTTTGGAGCCCATATTCTTTTTGTTAGCATTACAGCCCAAATTGTGGCCACGGTTAAAAAATTATACGAAATCTTGCATATTTCGGTGCGGTCCGAACTATTTTTAATCTCGAAATTTTCACTCGCATTCAAACTGATTTTAAAAATAAATGTATATCAATATAAAATCCAACAAATTCTCGACGCATAAAAATTATTGTAATTTAAAATCTTGAAATGAAAAAAAAATATTTGAAACTAATTGCCGGTTTGATGTGTTTTAAAAATGTACAACCCATTTCTCATTACTGATGGGCCATTTTCTCGGCCAGCCGAATGAAAGCTCTCCTCGTCTTGAGAGATTTGCAGCCCAACATGCCTGACAAAGCGACTTACTTGGCAAATCACAAAAAACTGGGCTGTGGACGCGGGCCCAGCTGTCAGCCTCTCCACATACAGTACTCTTCCGATGGAAGTTGTTCCTTGACCACGTTGACCACGCCGCGCGGAGAGCACCACGACGGTGGACGACAACGA
Organism: Triticum aestivum; assembly: GCF_018294505.1. NCBI lineage: Eukaryota > Viridiplantae > Streptophyta > Magnoliopsida > Poales > Poaceae > Triticum > Triticum aestivum. The sequence continues at coordinate 183,515,790 of NC_057800.1, forward strand.
GGCCTAGGAAGGGGACGACACGGAGCCGGGGAAGACGCGGTAGTGGAAGCCCGCGCGGAGAGGAGTACGAGGGTTCACTGGTTCGGCTGCGGTGTGAGGCTGCCGTCGCCGCAGGGCCTGGCCAGCAGTGGGAATAGTAGGGGGCGGTGAGGCCTCCGCGGCAGCATAGCCGACCACGGGAGGCAAGAGCATGCGGCACGACCGGCGCTGCTTTGGGCGGCTGGAGAAAGAAGACCAGAGGTTGAAGAAGCACTATGGCCATTGGATGGACATCGTACGGTCATTGGAGCTCGAATCGTTCATATTGACTAAGTTGACAAAGCCCTCCGTCCGCGTCAACTTTGTTGGCCCACAAGTCATTCTCCCACTATGGTGGGCCCCAGCTAGCAGGGGGTATTCATTTTTTTGTGCGTAATAAGGAGGCACTTCCTTGCGTGCGAAGATATAGCTGGTGGGTCCGACATGTCAGCGGGGGGAACGTTTTTTTCGTGAAATACAGAGGCCCTTCCAGTGGGTCCCAGCTGTTAGGTGGAGGAATCATTATTTTGCGCGTACAGTCCATGGCCGATGGATGTCATTCGCCGACCAAGTTGACCAGGCCGCGCCGTGAGCACCATGGAGGTGGACGACGGCGAGGCCTAGGAAGGGAACGACACGGAGCCGGGGAAGACTCGGTAATGGTTGCCCACGCGGTGGGGAGTACGAGGGTTTACTGGTGCAGCTGCCGTCGCCGGAAAATAACAGGAGGTGTGGGTGAGTAGAGGAATGGCCTGGCCAGCAATGAAGTAGGGCGGGGCGGTGCGGCCTGTGCGGTAGCACAGCCGGCCACGGGAGGCGGGAGCAGGCAGTCCCACCGGAGCTGGTTTGGGAGGCTGGAGCAAGAAGATCATATATTGAAGAAGCAGCACGGCCGTTGGATTAACATCCAACGGTCACTGCTGCTAGAATCATTTGTGGACTAAGTTGACAAAGCCAAAGTACACGTCAACCTAGTAGACCCACAAGCCAGCCTCCAAATCTGTCCCAAACATCATACAGCCCGAAATTTCTAGCCAGATTCAAATTAATTTTAAATCTAAATATACCTTAATTTAAATTCAATGAAATTTTACCCGCACAAAAACAATGAAATTTGAAATATCAAAATCCGAAAGAAAACAGTATTTTGGAACTATTTGTCTATTTGCTGTATTTTTTCATTTTATAGCCCATTTATTATTACTTATAGCCGACTTCTTATTACTTATAGCCCATTTTCTAGGCAAAATGCATCCCTCCTCGTCTTGAAAGATTCCCGGCCCAGCAGGGCGTAGAAAAGCAAGTAGGCCTACGTTGGTTATTTTGCAAAAAACAAAATAGCTGGCTAGCAATTTTCAGAAAGGAAAAAAACTGGGTTGGTCATGTGCTAAACATATGAAATAAAAGCCTGGGCTAGACGGGCCACGGGTCCCGCACAACCCAGTTGATACCCTTCTCCGTCCCAAAAAAACAAAATTACTGCGCGCGCTGCTGGGTCCCTACTGTCATCCTCACCATGTACAGTCATCTCCTTATTCCTCTCAGTTGTTGACCATGTTGACAACACCGGAGGGCGGCGCCGCGGCGAGCGAACCAAGGCAGAGGACGATGGTGAGGCCTCGGACGGGAACGAACAGGAGCCGGGGCAGATCACAGCCAGCCGTGGGAGGCGGGAGCAGGCAGTCCCGCCGGTGCTGGTTTGGCTTTGGCGGCTCAAGGAAGAAGAGACTGAAGAAACGCGACAGACATTGAATGTCAAGCCAACGGTCAAGGTTGGCACAATCGTTTGTTGACTAAGCGGACACCAAGTAGCATACTTTTTTTATATATAGGAAGAAAACTGTGAGGAAAATACGTTCGTCTGCCGTCCTCCTCACAGGGAACGTTCGCCACATAAGTGACTAGCACCCTTGGTTTTCAACCAAGAGGTCTTGGGTTCGAGTCCCAGGAACTCTCAATTTTGTCCTCCTTCCTTCCTCGCAAAAAAATGGAAAGAAAATCAAAGACTTGGGAAGGCGTACAGAACAAGCTAGTGTACCAGTAATGAGACGTTGCCGAGTTTTAGAAAAAAGAAAGACGTGCTCCTGTAGCTGGTTCGAATCAAAACCTAGACTATGACTATATATGGTGCTATGCTACTCTGCAAGTAATGAAACTGACATATCCAACGTTCGCTTCTCCTCTTCTCTACTTACTCTGCCTAGCATCAGAAGCTCTGGCCGCAGCAACCATGTCCGCTGGCTGCTTGTCCACCTGCTCTTCAGCAGGCAACAACCAGATATGCGCCAAGTCGCAATCCGTACCATCGCCTGTGGGTCTCATCACACCCTCGCTGGCACGTGCACCGCAGCCGATTGCTCATCGCAACCCGCTGCCGTTGGTGTGGTGCCACTGCTGGAAATCACGCAGAGTCATCCGTCGCGTCTCAACCACAATCCGAAACCCTGGCCGAGTCTTCTACAAATGCCCAAATCATGGGGTAATAATATGTTTAAGTGTTGTTCTGCTGCTTTCAGTTGCTGATTTTTTTAATAGTTTGGTTGATGATCTACCAATTTGATTCGTGCAGAAAAGGGAAGATTCATGTGATTTGTATTTCTGGGAAGTTGCTGATGTGGGGGAATGCAACTACGCTGATTATTTGGTTAGCCGAGGAATCCCAATACCAGCAGGTTGGGGTGTTGGACAAGTAACTGAAGGAACGACAGAAGAGGAAGATGCAGAGCAGAAGGTTAAAGATGCATTTCCTCTGATCATGGCCAAGCAACAGCTGCTGAACAGCCTTGACAGCAATGAGGAGATGAAAGAGCTTGTGAAGATAATGGGCAAAATTGATGTGCTCTGTAGGATGATTGTCTCTTTATTTGCAGTGTATGTAGCACTCGTGATGTATTCAGTGGCTACGACATGAGCACTTTGCTGAAACTAGTAATGAATGAAACCTGTGTAGCAGGCTGGGCGTAGTGTTGTGAACATCTAATGATTTCTATTAACGGAAATCAGGGGGTATCCCCTTTTGCTCATATAAATAAATAAATAGCAGAGGCCCTGTCGGGTCAGCTTTGTTCTCATTCGAAGACGTCGAGAAAATTAAAGTCCAATAGCAAACTAAACAACAATGTCATCATGTTTTTGTTGTCATACAATCACCAAACACAAATCAGCATACATAACAAGTGATGTTATCACAGCAAAATACTAAACAACATGTTCATCAGGTTTCAGTTGTCATAGCAACCACAATTTCACATAGTAGATAAAAAAACGTCTTCTGACAGGCAAATACGACAAAAGCTATGTAATCATCATCCGCAGCAGCAGCGTCAACATCTTCGCCATGTGTATCAGTCTGAATCATAATTCCCCACGGTGTCATCTTCTTCTTTGTCCTCAACGTCCTCGAACATTGGCTTCTTCTTGATCAACTCTTGTATGTCCACAGCACGACAGGCAATCTTTTCGCCGGCGTCATTGACGTGATGGTTCTCAAAGATATTAGGAACATCTGTGTTATCTTGTACATCAGGAGCAGTGTAAGCATCATCTTGTTGTGCAACTTCATTAAACGAATTCCTCTGCTCAAACCTTTGGAATACTCTCCAGTCATCACTACGTGCAAATGTGTCTTCCATGAAAAATATCTGTGTTGCTTGATTTGCCAAAATAAAAGGCTCGTTGGCTGGTACGCTGCCTTGACATTGATGGATTTGAAATAATCATCAGCTCTAGGTTTTGCGATCCTGGAAAACAGGTTATACCAGCGACAGCACAACAGAACCACACACCGATGATCCTCGAAACTAGAGATATACAACAACTGAATAATGTCTGTTATGTTAGCATACATTTCAGTTGTCTCTTTGTCATACGTATTCGTGCTCATGATGGCACTATTTTGTGTCTTCCTGCTTCGTCTCGTGCAAGGGTGTTGTAGCGCACATCTCTAACAATGCATGATTCATAATGTCTTACCCGAGTATCAGGACCCATTGCCAGTGAGTAAAGGGCATCATCAACTGCCTGCCCATCCTCTTGCATCTTCTTAACCTATGGTTAGAAAATAGACAAGCTAATCATCTTATGTACTCAATATATTAAAAAAACTGACAGTGCACTTCAAAAGCTTACATGGTTCTTGAACCATTTCGCAAATCCTGCCATAACCAGTTTGTCAATGTTTCTTGGATTTTTTGACAGTAACTCCTCTTTGTAGATGCTGCACAACATATTGATCGCGTCAAACATCTAAATATATAAGAATGTGCTGCAAGTTTAGTAGATTACGATGTATAAGCTATAGTACTGCACTTACTTGATATAAGGTAGTATCTCAGGACAGTTATTCAACACATACCAAACCATTTTCTCCAAATCTTTAGGTTTGTCCTCTTGTTGACTCTTCCCTGTAACTCGAATAGAATAATTGAAAACATTGAGCCCGGGATTGTCTTCACCCACCACTTTGTTAAGCTGATCAGTTGTTTCAATGTATTTTGAGCAGAATGTCAACGCTTCTGTAGCAATGTAGGCCTCTACAATGGAACCCTCGGGTCTACTTATGTTCCTAACATAGCCCTTGAAAGTGCCTAGCCGCCTTTCAATAGGGTACATCCAACCATACTGTACAGGACCTCTAAGTAGTGCCTCATCAGGTAGATGAACAGCCAAATGCACCATCATATCAAAGAAGGCTGGAGGATATATCTTCTCAAGGTCGCATAGGATAGTTGGTATCTTGTCTCTAAGACGCTCCAAAGCATCTTTCCTCATATTCCTACTGCAGAGTTCCCTGAAGAATTGTCCCAACTCTGCAACTGCTCTGTATAAGTCAGGGCGGCCCAACCCTCTAAGGATAACAGGTAAAACCCTTTGAAGTAGGACGTGGCAGTCATGAGTTTTCAACCCTTGTACCTTGTTTCCATCTGCACTGACTCTCCTTTCAGGGTTGGAAGCAAATCCATCTGGGAATCTCACACGTGACAGGACCTCGCAGAATTCTTTTCTTTTTACCTTGTCCAAGACGTACACATCTGGTGCCATATCCCGTGGTTTACCTTCACCTTGCACCTGCAAATCCTTTCTGATACCCAGGTGTGTCAAATCAATCCTAGATTTTAAGGTATGTTTCGTCTTGCCTTCAATATTAAGAAGTGTGCCGATAATGCTGTCACATATATTTTTCTCGATGTGCATCACATCAAGATTATGCCACAGATCCAAATCTTTCCAATACTCCAAGTCCCACAAAGTGGACATGCAGGTAAACAATAATCTCTCTTCTACCCTGCCATGTTTCCTTTTCCCGCTACCATTACCAGGATGGTTTCCTGGTGTAATATGCCTGACCTTCTCTAATTCCACTTGCAACTCATCGGTGGTGAGCCTCTTTGGCGCATCACGGTTTTCATGCTTTGCATTGAACACATGTCTTCGGTATTTTCTAGGATGCGGCTTGTCCTTGGCAAGGAAACGGCGGTGTCTAATGAACAGATCTTGCTAAGTATTGCGTATGACAGCGGATTCCTGTCACAGCGAACACATGCATTGTAACCATGTGTCGTTCGCCCTAACATAGTGCCCAAAGCCGGATAATCATGGATGCACCAAATTATAATAGCACGCAGAAAGAAATCAGCTGGTGGGCTGCTATATAGGTCTCGAGTGAGAACACCCTTCCATAGCTGTTGAAGTTCCTCCACAAGAGGCTCCATGAACAAATCAAAATCCTTTCCAGGACTTTTTGGACCTGGGATGAGCAAGACCATCATGTAGTTTGATTCTTTGGTGCAGACATTTGGAGGCATGTTGTAAGGGATAACAAGCACTGGCCACATGCTATATGTGGCGCTCTGGTGGCCAAATGGGTTACATCCATCTGAAGCTAAGCCAAGTCTAATGTTTCTCGGGTCAGCAGCAAACTCTTTGTGTTTATCATTGAAGCTTTTCCACTCACTACCATGAGATGGATGGCTCATTACATTCTGATCTCTGTACTCCTGGTTCCTAGAATGCCACGGTACATCCTCTCTTGTTTCAGCATCATGAAACAACCTCTGCAATCTTGGTGTAATTGGAAAATGTCTCAGAACATTATGAGGAATCCTCTTCACAGCATCGCCATCTTTCCATCTTGATGATTTGCATTTCAGGCATTCACTTAAGTTGGCATAATCCTTCCGGAACAGAACACAATTATTCTTACAAACATGGATCATATCATATTCAATTCCAACTGCACGAAGGAAATTCTTCATTTTACTGTAGGTGTGTGGCAGCTCAGACGCATCTGGGAAAGATTCGCGGAAAGCAGCCAACATTGCATCGAATGATTTGTTGGTCATCCGCTCAGATGTCTTCACCTGAAGAAAGGTGACCATAGCTGAGAATACTGACAGCTTATTTCCTGGGGTGACAACAACCATTGCATTGTTCCAACATGCGGGCCCACCATTTTTCTTCTGCAGGTGAAAGTTCATGGAATGCACGAGCATTTCATAGCATTGTTTCAATGTTGGTCAAACTCACTGGCTCTGCCACCACCACCTCCTCCTCCTCTTCCATCTGAGCATCAGGCAGATCAAGATGGTGATCTGCTGCTTCCACGTAGTCAATAACATTGACATTCATAGCTTCACCATGATGAACCCACCTAGTATATGTGACCGACATCCCATAGAAGTGTAGATGATTTTGCATAGTTGACTGGGGTCTTGTAACTGAATTCATACAACTGCTACACGGGCAGAGCACATCTGATTTCGGACCACCGTACTTAGCTCTGATAAAGTTCATGAAGTTTTCAATCCCCTCGACATATGCAGCGGAGAATCTTCGAGTAGAAGTTATCCAAGTCCTGTCCATCTGTTAGGCATACAAATTAGTTCTTCTACTAGATATTACAGGAAAAACATATATGCTTTTTTATGAAGTCCAGAAAAAAATATCTAGGTCGATGTGTAAAGCTATGGCAAGATATTTGGAGGAGCAGATCTAAGTAATGAAATATATGTAAAGCTAATTTAGCAAACAGATTTGAGTGCCAAATTATGCCAGGCTGTTTCAGCAGTCAATGAGGTTGAGCACACAGCCATCGAACTATCGAAGGCCATCGCAATAACAAAAATCGAGTATAAAACGGTGTAGAGCTATTTTAGCTAACAGATTGGCTACTAGACCATGGCAATCTACGTCACAATAAATATATGGCAGGATATTTTAGCAACTAATCGGCCTTGGCATGCCATCTCAGCCAAGCAGATTGAGTGCAGAACAGGGCAAGGAAGCTTCTTAAGCAGAGCATATTGACAGTAAACTACCTTGGCAAACAGTGAGAGTAACAGCGTCTATCAGCTAACATTCAGCGCTACACCGACATGAACGGGGCCTCAGTCTAGAATGCACGTACCGTGGGAGAAGCTGACCACCGTGCATCTCCACACGAACGTCACCAGCGGTGGCGACGTTGACCGCCATGCGCCTCCATAAGAACGTAGCCAGAGGTGGCGGCGCGGCTAGAGGACGGCAATCTACGAGAGCGTACTGTGGGAGCGAGAGGATCGCCGAACCGCGGCGCCGACATATCGGTGCGGCGGGGAGGGTGGCTTTGGCGGAGCGAATGGAGTGGAGGGGGACAGGGGGAGGGGGGGTTTGGGGAATATTATTGGCTAGTTGGCCGAAGGGCAGTTGAATCAAATTTGGGGGGAATTTTTGGGTGTGTGTGTGGGGGGGGTGGGTTTGCATGGTGGGCGGGGGGAGTTTGGCGCATGGTCGGTTTATCCAAGTGCAGTCCCACGTGTCAGTGAAGAGGCAAGCCGAAGCGCGTTCCGTTTGCGTGAGCCGTGTGCAGGACCGAACGTGTGTGGGGTGCAATGCGACCGCGACAGGAGTGCTGTGAGTGTACCGCATTTTTTCCTTTTAAACTAGGTGCTTCGCCCCCTCAAAAAAATATCTGTTGCTTCGCGCGATCCATCGATACTACTACTAGTAATCCAGTAATCCCGACTAAAACGGCGCGGCCGGGTCTTTTCCCGCGCGATATGCTGGGAGGTTAGCTTAGTTGGGTTTTTTAGGACAAGTAATACTACACCTATGTAATCCTAGTTACGTAATTAATGTAATGTGAAACGTGTGAGCTGTTGATTGTAGATTGGGGGGAGGGAGGGGACCACCACCATGAAAATTAGGGGAGGGGAGAGAGAGGCAATTTACGTTAACCCTTTCGTAGGTTCCCGTAGATGTAGAAAGATGTGTCAGATCCTGCAATATAGGCCGTCCGATCTATATCTAACGGATAGGAAGGAAACTATGAAAATTTACCTCCACTCCTCTCCACATTTGCAGATAAGGCTTTCCCTCGTTCATCCTTTTCTCCCACAAGATCTTGATCTTCCGTGCAATGCACGGGCATCTTGCTAGTACTCCTACAATATGTATATTATTGTGAAAGTTCATATACACCGGCTGAGATTAATGCAAACACGGCAGATTTTCATTACATTTCAAACTTTTATAGGACAAAAAAATAAAAGAAACCCGACCCTAAACCTATTCTACGGCGGCGACCGACGTCCTCCATCTATGATCTCCATGTACGGGGGCGGGGTTCAAGACCCATGAAGTGAAGGTGCGGTCTTCGGCGAGGAAAAGTAGAACACGGGAGACGGACTGACCAGTTGGCACACCATGTCCTGCTGCCTCCCATGCCCTACTCATCCTCGGAGGAGTCCCCGACCTCGGCGGTGCCAGACGTTGGACGGCGGCAAGTAGGACGCGTGGCTGATGGTGCTCCCGTCGTCGGCCGCCAGCGTGGCCACCACTTGTGCGGCGACTTGAGCGAGGGCGGCGACCTCGAGCTCCATCCCCGCAGACAAGCTCTCTCGCAGAGCGTTCCCGCTTGCGGTCATGGCGGATGTGGTTCCAGGTAGGAGGACGATGCGCTATGGTGTGGAGGTTAGCTACGTGTTACCGCTTTAAGTAGCGCATTCCGGTGAGGCCTAGCGCCCTGGTGCGTCATTAAGTCACCGGAGTTGGTTCCGCGGGCACCGAGCCTCTTAATAACGACATACGAATGGATGGCATGAATGCAGGCAGCTGGCGCCGGCTGGGAACGCACTGCGCGACGGTGCGAGGGACGAGGGTTTTGGTGTGACAGGGTAGTCAGTTGCGCTCGTGGCAACGTTGGAGATGCCCTTTGCTCACATGCGATCCCCGCATGTCATTGAAAAAGCAAGACGACCCGGCATGGTCTCAGGTCCAGAGGATGCAGTTGGCCGCGCTACACCACTCCGCGGACGTGTCACGGCACCCCGTGCATCCTCGACGAGCCGGGTGTTGGGTTGTGTTTGGATTGTGGCCAAAGTGCACCTTGCCAAAATTTTGGTCATGACCAAAAGATTGGTCTTTGTTTGGATGGTTGCCATTTTTTGGCATGCCAATGAACTCTAGCCAACTCTAGTTCATTTTTCTTGCCAATGTCGGCCAAATCATGGGCAACCAAAACCTCAATCAAAATTTTGGTCATGACCCAAAGATTGGTCTTTGTTTGGATGGTTGCCATTTCTTTGGCATGCCAATGAACTCTAGCCAACTCAAGTTCATTTTTCTTGCCAATGTCGGCCAAATCATGGGCAACCAATACCTCAACCAAAATTTTGGCTACCCAATGCTTTGATGGGGCAACCTTGGGCTCAAACCAAGCATACCGTTGGTCGTGCCACAGTACTAACACCACCCTCGGCAAACTGAAACCGACCGTGTCTAGCAATGATATGAGCGTGTCGCTCACCGCGGTCGCCGTGTCCAGAGGCAGTGCTGGAGCTGCGCCCCGTTGTTGGCTCGACGACCCACATGAACGGTTGTCGGTGGCGAGCAGGTCGTGGGCCAGCTCCTCCACTGGACTAGTTTGCGCTACGTCGTCCCGACGGGTGTTCCCCACATGTCTGTTTCCCTGTTTTCCCAGCCATATTCGAGCGTCAGTGCTCCGCGTTGCGCATTAGGCCTTTCAGTATGTAGGCCAAGCGAGACAACTTATTGTTTATTTGAGCCGTTCAAGTATAATCATGTGGTGTTTGCTTATTTCTCATTCCTCTCCAACCCTCTTCTCCATTGATCATGTCGCCCTCCAGTCGAGTCCATCCTCCCGCATGCCTCATTTGAACATTCCGCCGAGTATCATTCGCATGTACCTACCCTAGTCCTCTTTCAATAGATCTCCGGACCCCGAGATGAAATTGAGAGGGAACGAGTGGGGGCACGTGATACCTAAGTCGGATTCAAAATTTTGAACCGGTGATCATAGCATCCGCAAATCATATATAAAGGGTATTCAATGTTCGTTTCATTTTTGAACGTACAATATACTCCCTCCTATCCTTTCTAGTTTACATATAAGTTTTATGTGTAGTCAAAGTATATCTACTTTGATCAAAAAGGTATCAACATTCAACAATTCCCAATCAATATTGTTAGATTCGTACGTACTCCTAGATTTGTACTCGAGATGGTTTCCAATTTTACTTTTGACAAGATTAATAGTACATGAGATGTATAATGTGAAAATTATATCATTGGAAACTCCTTTCACATACGAATTTGACTGTATGCTTTGTGTAAGTTGCATGTCATATATTATTACTCTAACATTTGGTCAAAGTAGTATATTGGAAGTGGATCCTCTGACGTAGGTATCCCTGCCTTACCCTCCCTTTCAGTCACTTACTGGCGGACCCCATGCTTGCTAGGCCCCGCATGTCAGTTACTCAATGGGTTTGGCCACGTCAGGGGATCCTCATCCGTAGTATACTCCCTCTGTTTTTATTTACTCCGCATAAAATGGAGGGAGTGGTGGTATAATAAATGACGTGGGCGGGGGAGGGGAGGGACGTCGGTTTGCTCTCAACTGCGGTCCCACAAGCGAGCGAAAACGCAAGACAAAGTGCGTTCCATTCAATGAGTGATGTGGAGGATCCAACGTGCCGGGCTGCAACGCGAACGCGACAAGAGCGATGTCCAGTCAAAACTGATTGACCGGTCGTCATCGGAACCACTATTCACACCAGAACCTTCGCTGCTCGGCCTACGCCAGCCACTTCCCTAAAAACAACACGAAATCTCCAGCCCATTCCCCCACCTTTCGATCCCCTAGCCCACATCAAGCATCCCCTAGTTCGCCGGAAAGCCATGGTGCGTCGCAAGATCACTTACTACAAGATGCTGACGCCGGAGCGCCGCGCAGAAATCGCGGCGGCGGTCGGCGCCACAGACCTCCGTTCCCAAGCTCGCTTTGCGGCGGGCCAATCCCCGAGTTCTATGGAGCCAAGCTACAAGGAGGAGGAAGCCGATCCAATGTTCATGGCGGAGGTCGCGGCGCAGAAGGCCCCCGATGGGTATGAGATGATGGACGTCGACTTCGTGCCGGCGTCCGAGTCCCCCATGGTGCGGGCGGACCAGCGGTTTAACATGGAGATACTAAAGGAGGACCGGGAGGCAGAGGCTCAACTCGACGTGGAGCAGGTGCATGCCGCTGCCATCGAGGCTCTCCTGTAGGCGGAACCATATGTCGTGGATGTGAACCGGGCGGCGGAGGCTCAACTTGAGGCGGAGCGCGCGGATGCCGCTGCCATCGAGGCCCTCCTGCAGGCGGAACCGGACGTCCTGGACTTGAACCGGGCAGCAGAGGCTCGACTTGATGCAGAGCGCGCGGATGCCGCTCTCAACGACGCCCTCCTGCAGGCGGAGCCGGACGTCCTGGACTTGAACCGGGCGGCGGAGGCTCGACTCGACGCGAAGCGCGCGGATGCCTCTGCCATCGAGGCCCTCCTGCAGGCGGAACCGAACGTCCTCGACTTGAACTAGGCTGTGCTCTCGTCCGTGCAGAGCGCCCGCACGCTCCGCTTGAACGAGTAGCTGGAGGCCGAGGACAACCACGGTGCTGAGACACACGTCGGCAGCGACGGCTGGTTCACGCCGGCAGCCAAAGACGACGAGGTCGTCTCTTTCCGCGAGCAGTGATAGTTTTTCTTTATGTTGTTGTTTTTATGGATCTTTTGCTGTGTAAAAACATATATTTGTTATGCAAGTCGACTGACTTGGGTCAGTCTACCATTTCAGGCGGTTGGATGAATATCCTACGTCTCCTAACCCTTCTTTCCTTCTTCCTCCCCTCTTCTTCTTCCCCAACAAACCACCACACGGGCCGTACAGATACTCCCCAACATGCGGTTGGATAAACATACTCTATGAAACGAAAATTATGTGTCAGCGATAGGATGACTGAGTTTGGTGTGTTCACATGCGACAACACATGTCAGTGAGTGTGCGTTCCCTTGGTTGGGTTTGCGGCGTGCAGGAGCGACTGTGTCAGGGTGCGGTGCGACCACGGCGTGTAGGAGCGACTGTGTCAGGGTGCGGTGCAACCGCGGCATGCAGGAGCGACCGTGTGAGGGTGCGGTGCGACCGCGATAGCCGTGCGCAAGTGGACCTCCTTCTCATTTTGAAAACTTTAGGAAAGCTTGGCAAAAATGTGTGGCGAAGTTTGGCAATGCAAGGCCTAGACCCAAATAGGATAAGTACGTACGTACTAGGAGTACTAGTGTTAAAAAATAAAGGCTGGGTTTTCCTTCACGGGATTTAATCGATACAAATCCTCGTTTCACGTGTCAATTAATGCGTATTTTTTTCTCCAAAGACCAAAGAGCTAACCATCTCACTCCTCATCGCTTGATTAATGCAGCGCCATGCAAACCAACCTTCTCACTTGAGCATGCATGCAAGGGATATTAATGTCCTTGGTTGCTAACCCCATCAATTTTGCCTCGAATAGTGTTAGTGGCCCTTTGCAAATTGTAATTTTGATATACTGGCCTTGTGTACAAAAAAATGGAGGTAGTAACTATATTTGACTTCCTTCCCCATTGCGGTGACATTGACGATATTTTTTTGGTGGTTTGGCGAAGTGTGTTCGACGGAGAACACCATTGAGGGAGACCACGGTAAGTCGTTCGCAAGTGCCACCTGCAAGTCGAGACAACCGCCTTATTTGCATCCAGGAAGTCCTTTACTAGTACTACTTGGAGTAACTAATGCGGTGAGATGGCATCTCGAAGAAGACGATGGAGAAGCGGAGTCACCGAAGAGTGAAATGATGGTTGCTTCGTCCGTGCTTTTGTGATTTGACGCCTCACTGCTTTGTGATTTGTGATAGAAGGGACAGGGGAGTAGACTCTATGCTCTATACTATACTACATGCGTCCAAGCATGGGAGAAAGAGGAGAGACGTTGCATTTTTCTATTCCTTCAATCAATCAACCAGGGAGCTTCGGTCCCATCTTTTTGGCTTTGGCAACACCGTCCACAATGGTTCCCATGATGCCAAAAGCTATTTTCACATTTGGCTACACATTGTGGATGGCCTTAACCATACCACTTGGTTTTGCTCCTATGTGCTATCTATACAAATCTCAATTATATTGATCTAAAAAATTATAGAATTGAGATTAGTAAAAAGGAGGTGATTTTGCCGCGCGGATGGCGGGGGAGGTTTCTTATTTGAGCAATGCTACATCCACGTAATGGTTTACGTAAAGTTACGAACTGATGTGATGTGGGACTATTTGATTGGATTAAAGGAGAGGATTAGGCCCACCCCACCTGAAAATCAGGGGGGCATATATAGATTATATGGAAAGTATACGTAGCAGCTACGTAGCTCTTTGTAAGTCTAGGATTAGGCTTCTTATTTTCGGAGGACGTTGTCTTGGCGGTTTGCTAACATGCGGTCCCATGTGTCAGTGCTTTACCAAGCCGATCCGCGTCCCACATGAGGCAGAACAACGACAGAAGCAACACGTGGTTAAGTTAAAGAAGATGAGGGAGAAGCGGATTCAGCAACGAGTTAAATGATGGTTGCTTCGTCCCTCCAACTTAACTGCGGGAAAGGTGCAGCTTTGTGATTTGACGCCTCATTGCTCATTACTACGCCGGCGCCATGACTGGGGTGCTTCACCCCGGCTGCTCTGCACTGTATTCCGGTATGGCATGTGGACCCGGTAGCTTGATGTCCCACATGTCAGCGGAAGGGACTAGAAGATTTATGAAAGCGAGCGCTCCACTCTTACGACGGAGGAGTAGACGACACGACAGCCGAGTGAACTGTCACTTGTACTGTATAGTACTATAGTTTTGCTGTTTCGCACGATCCATCGATACAAACCCGATTAAACAGGAAAGGGCGGGATTTTTCCCGCGTGGTAGATGATACTGGCCATACATTTCAAAGGCAATTTTAATGTATGCAAACTGAATTATTATAAGTAACAATATGATATCTAGTAAAACTAAAACCACATATGATTTATTGTGTTAGAGTGTAGTAGTAGTGTTGTATTGCATAGTTGTTAGATGTAACATGCGAGAACGTGTAGAGATGTAGTTTTGGAGGGCCTACAGAGAGAAAAGCGTAATACGGTCACCGAACTTCAGAATAAGCTGATTACGGTCACTATATACGTTTTGCGGTGATTATACGGTCACTTGCTCACAGCTTAGCATCGGATTGCACTCTGTTGACCGGCCAAATAGTCTGCGTGGAGCCATGTTGACTAGTTAAATTGACCACGTTTGTTGTGGGTCCCACCTGTCAGTTCGCATAGGTAAAAGGTCAGATAAACACAAATTTACACAGGCGCGATAAGGCTCCAACCCGTGCACAGGAATCACCTAGTTGTGTATGTGTCTGTCAGGGCCTGATGTGTGCGCATGCACGTGTAGGTTGAGCACTTGAGCGTGAGAGTGTGTGTTGGTCGTGTGGTGTACTGGTGGGTGCATGCATGTGTGCGTGTGTGCATGTGAGTGTTGCATGTGTGCGTGGCTGCGTGTGTACATGTGAGTGTTGCGTGCGTGCATGGGTGCATGTGTTTGTGTGAGTGTTGCGTGGCTGCAGCTTGTGTGCATACGTGAAAGGGGCGTACATGGGGGGTATGTGATGGAGAGAGAGATGCTCTTCGTTTCTCTTTATTATGACTAACTTTGTATATAGTATAAAAATATAGAAATTCACAGTGAGTAGTAAATATCATTGTGGGCACCATGCAATGCAAATTAGCGTTCGTACTCCTCCATATAAGTTTGTAATGTTGTATATATGTAGAAACTCTAAAATAATTTTTTGTCCACACTTTATTCAAAAGGAATGTTGTATGCGAAATAAACGTGAAGAGAGGGCTTTTTAGATCAATGGGGTATGTGATGTAACATGTGTGAATGTGTAGTTGATGCATTTGGCGGGGCCTAGAGAGGTATGTGTGTGTATTACGTATTCGAGAGATGCATGGATAGAGGGGCCGACCGGGGGGGGGGGTTGGAGAGATAGCACGAGAAATGAAAGTGGTCTAGAAAGAGAGAGACGAATATGACGTCACGACAAGAGATTCCATTCCCTTGAGTGTGTATATGCAAGGGGAGGGAATAGAGGCACCAGGAGAAATTTTCTGTGTGTGTGGTGTTTGTGTTGGTATGTGTGGGTGTGAGAACATAATGAGACGTGGGGGCAGAGGGTGTGTCACCGCGTGAGGTCCGGTGGGTCGAGGTGAGGCCCTTCGTTCTGTTCCGTCCTGCGCAACGTTGGTCTGCCCGTGACGCATTTAGGAAGACCCATGGATGACTAGTCGTACAAGACAAAGATAGCAGAATTGTGAAGGAGTCTGTGTCCACTGACAAAGCTGGCTAGGATTTGTAACCCTAGGTTCTCGTACTAAGGTAACCCCTTTATCTCTGATATTACTATTCATCCAACCTAACTTTAAGGGGCATCCTACAGAATGCTCTGCTAGAATCATACTCGTCGATTAGGAAGAGAGGTGTGAGACAATGCGTGAGAGACAGGCGTAAAGATAATGTGCGTACATGAGACATGTAGGCAGGTCCATGTATATAGAAAGGGTCGATGAGGATTGTGCGTGTGTATGTTTGCGAGAGGAAGAGTGCTTGTGATAAAGGTTAGTGAAAAAAGCTGTAAATTGTTACGAGAGGGAGGGAGGGTTATATCTAGAGCATGTGTGCGAGAAAGACACCTCGGGAGAGAGTGTGTGAGCATGTGTGAGAGACCACCAATGGAGAGTGAAACTACATGTAAAAGACTGCTCTACACATTGATTAAAGATATAAATTGTATCCAAATATTAGGATGGGATCATGATATTTGCAATTCGTGTAAGGAGCGGTCATTGATCCATCAGACATCAAGATTCTATCGAATTTGAGCATGTCTATGTTATTATTTGACACAATTGATCCACATAGTTAGTATTTTGAACTCCAGACAATGCATCGCTTTAGCAATCGAATATAAACGTGAGTATAGTTCATGTTGTGTGTGTAAAGCACATTATACATACGAAAGTTACACAATGGACATTATAAATAGCTACTACCTATGAACTAGCATACATTTGAATTCAAATTAAGGTGGTTTAAAAAATCGAATTCAACATGAAGTCCATTCAATTATTTGAATTTGATATCATGGCATTTGTAAACCATACCTAAATTACGGGGGCACCAATCTTTGCTCTGATTTTGTACATAATAGCATATGTAGTCGTGTACAAAATAGATTGAAATTTAGCTCCTCCATTCCAAAATAATCGTAGTTATAGGATTTTCAAGTGTCATAATTTCAAAAAGAAGCGGATAATTCAATGAGGTTTTCAAACATACAAGGTCAAATATAACATTGTATATTTAGGTTAATCCTCATAGTTCAAGACTACTCTAAACGTGAATGCTTGTGTTTCAAAATTTCGAACGAAGCGCCAAAAGAGCCTCTACTCGCCCGAAACCGCGTGAGACCAATGTTTGGTAGTACAAGGAAATTACTTTTCTCATAACTCCGACCCGTGAAACCTACCGGCCCGACGTCCAAAGGTCTAAACCGGGGTAGGTTTGTAGCTTCATCTAGAAGCCACGCAACCGCATCCGAAATACATTCATACACAATGGCCGCCTAAGCACACATGCGCGCGGCCAAAATCGCTCCCGCCCACTATTTGGGACACCTGGGATTACCATTCTACCCCCGACCCGTAGTAGGTCCGAAATGTAAGAGGGGGGCAAAGTTTGTACTTTCCCCAAATTTCAAACAAGCGCGTCGCATCTTCTGTTCAAAAAAGCCAAAAACAAGCGCGTCCCAGACAGAAACATGGTTCCCCCCACCCGTCCGATTCCCCATTCGTACTCTGTGGGCGCCAAAACTACCTCTCCACCAGCCGCGAAACCCCGGCGTCCTTCGTCCGCCACCCCATCCCACCCATCAACCGCCACCCTCCTCCATCACGCTGGAGCCAATACCCGGACGTCATCGTCCACCGCAACCTCAACCGCAACGCCCTCCACGGCTAGTAGTTGAAGCCGAGGCCGAGCCGTCTGTACCCGAGCCTGTTCAACCATGCCGTCCTGCGCCTCATCACTGCCACTCCAACTTCGCCACCCTCCACCACACCGGAGCTGTTCCTGCTACGCCGTCCTTCACCGCCTCGGATCTGCTTCCCCTCCGCCGACATATGGCCACGGCAACACAGTCAACAATTTGGCCATGGGTTCGTCCAAGCCTGCACCCTCCAGAACATCGGTTTCCCCGGTAAAAAGAAGAAAATCGGTGCGACTTGTGGAGGTGACCACACCGGCAACCGAAAAAGGTACTCCTCTTCCCTTATTCATGCAAATCTTACGTCTCTTCTTGGACGGTATTCATCCCACAGAAGACACTAGTTGACCGCTTCTTCTTGATACTAGATGTTCCTAGTAACTTGCGATGCACAAGGTTTCTCCTCATATACTATTTCACCTTAGCTAGAGGTCCGTTCCCCCCCCCCCCCTGAATTTTAATTTCTGGGCACTTGATTCCCAATTAACGGAAGCATTCCCCAGCGTAAAAGGCGCTAGTACGCCTATTATGCCGGGGAAGCAGTGCCTTGGTGTTTATCTTAGGGGCGTGTGCGGCCTATAGCTACTGGGGCCCGATCTGGAGGTCGGCCGGGATTAAAGGGATGGCCTGGGGGCGCTGCCAAGCACGGCGGTGGTGTGAGGTCGATGGGAGGGCGGGGCGGCGGAGGCAGGGGTCTGGGCCGGTGGTCGCTGGCGGTTCGAGAAAGATCGTCAATAGTGACTGGCGGGAGGTAGATGAAGGCCATCTGCCCGTTCCTTATAGATTGGACGGTTCATTAACAAATCGACTGACCTATTTATTTTCATTCGACTGTTATCTTAGATATGACCACATGTGGTGGTGTGCTGGAGGAGTACCTGCATTTCCTATGCTCATATATTACAAAATCATACATAGTAGAATCTAATTTTGTTTGCCTTGCTATGTTGTAGAGCTATCATATGTCTCCTGTCATTTATTTTTCAGCCACCTACTATCTGCTACTTTTATAGTGCACTAGTTCTGCACACAGTTCACCCTTACTCTCACTGTTGTGTTTTTATGCAAGGGTATTTCAGACTCTGCTGCCATGAGAGAAGCCAAAAAGAAAAGAGAGAAGTCGCTCCAGTTTGGTGTGCGGCTAGGCAAGACACGTTTCAATGCTTTAAAGGGTGTAGTGTCAGCAGATGGAGACGGGGAATGTAGCTCCGGAGTTGATGACCTCGCTCGCAATGAACCACCATCCCAGGTGCTTGCTTTAACTTCGCGGTGTCATATGCGGTTGCATGTTCCATATGGTGTCTAGCTTGTATTCGAAAGGCCGAAGTCGGTAAGATAAGGAAATATATTTTTTTACATGAACCACCATCCCGTGAGCACCAGAAGACAAATAGCTAGTCAGGGCACTGGCCGAGCCAGTGACAAGCCCAACAAAGATAGGCATCACTTGGAAGCCAACTAAAAAGCTGCTATGGTGGCGAAGCAGTCTGCCTCCCACCAGGCTCTCAGGTCCTAGATGATCATGCTCACCACTCCAGCCGGATGTCTAGCTTGTATTGCTTCCAATTTGGTTAAATTGCATCTCCTTAGCTTACACATTATACCTTTGAATATGACATGCCTTTCTGTTTTTGGTACATACTAGTACATCTGTGTATTAACCATGTTCTTACATCAAACTAGTGTTCTTGTGTATCCCTCATCAATCACTTATGACGAGGCAGGCAGGCAAGGGGACTACTCCTCATTTAAAGAATGCAGCGTCAGCCTCCCAACATGATTCTCAAGAAACAGAAATGCTAGATGAAGATAGTGAATGTAGCTCTGTAGTTGATTACAGCATTTCCCCTACACTAGCATCGCAGGTGCTTGCTCTAACTTGGCAGCGTGATATGTGGTTGCATGTTGCATATGGTGTCTAGATTGTAATTCTTCCAATATGGTTAAACTGCATGTGCTAGTCTGCTTAGCTTATACATTATACCTGTTAATGTGACATGCCTTCCTGTATTTAGTACATAGTACATCTGTCTATTAAGCATGTCCTTACATAAAACTATTGTTTTGTTGTATCCCGCATCAATCAACATGACGAGACACCTTTAGTATATGCAGTGTGATATTAGTTGCATCTTTCACATGATTTACATGCGCTGCTTCTAATTTGTTAAAATTCCATTTATGATGGCACGCTTTTAACTTGGCAGAGTCATATTGGTTGCATCTTTCATGTGGTGTCTAGCTTGCATTGCTTCTTATTTGCTGGAATGGTTTCTGCTTAGTTTACACAAACAGTTGTGAACATGCCATGTCGTCCTATTTTTCATACATATTCCATCCTGGTATCATGTGTTTGCCTTACATCAAAGTAGTGATTGTCAGTATCATGGATGAATGAGTTCTGAAGAGAGAATTTTATTTCTTTTTCCTGTCGGTTTTACTTGACAATTCAAAATCAATAAAGCGGAAGGAAGTTAGCAAGGCAGCGGATAAAGGCGCTCCTTCCGAACGGAGGGCCTCTACAGTTTCTACCCCTCCACACCCCCAAGATGATTTCCAAGACAACACATGCATAGATAGTCAACAAAGCTGTGTTTATGATGAGCATGTCTCCCCTAGTGCAGCATCACCCATGCTCCCTCTAACTTGGCACTGTTATATGTGGTTGCATGTTATGTGTGATGTCTAGCTTGTATTGCTTCTAATTTTGTTGAATTCCATCTGCTTACTTTACACATTATACTTGAATAAGACACGTGTTCCTGTTTCTAGAACATACAATATCTGTCTGTCACACCATGTTCTTACATCAAATTACTACTGTTGTGTAACCTGCAACAATCACTTATCATAAGACACGTTTGACTTCGGAGTGTGATATAGGTTACATCTCACATTCTTTTCTAGCTTGTATTACTAATTTGTTGAAATGGCACTTATGACGAGACAGTTTTAACTTGGTAGAGTGATATTCGTTGCATCTTTCATATGGTGTCTAGCTTTCATTGCTTCTAATTTGTTGAAATGCCTTCTCCTTAGTTTACACATCATAAGCTGTGAATATGCAATGCTGTGAATATACAATGGCACTAATGACGAGAGACCTCTAACATGGTAGTGTGATGTTTTTTGCATCTTACATATGATTTATTTCTTGTACTGCTTCACATTTGTTTAAACGCCATTTATGATGAGACACTATTAACCTGGCAGATCGATATTTGTAGCATCTTTCATATGGTGTCTACCTTCCATTGCATTGCTTCTAATTTGGTGAAATGTCTTCTTCTTAGTTTACACATCATAGTTCTGGTTATCTCTTCCGTCCTATTTTTCATACATATTACATCCTCCTATCATGTGGTTGTCTAACATCAAAGTTCAGTTCGTCTGCATCATGCATCAATTTGTTCTGAAGAACTAAATTGTTATTCATTTTTCTTGTCGGCTTGACTTAACATGGCATAGAGAAAGAGGAAGAAACACAAAATGGCAGGGAATGAGAAGCGGATGAATCCTGCAGATTCTGCTGGTACTGATGGTGCAATAGAAGGTCAAATCCAGCAGAAAATTCTACAAACACGGCATCCCATGCTACACGAGTTGCAAAAAAAGACAAACAGAAACAAATAGTTGCCACCAAACAAGCAGAGACAACCCTAGTTCTTGAAACACCTACCACAGTACTATCAGCTACGCGACGTACTCTTGCGTCAACTGAGCTAGCAGCACATTCCCAAGCTCCCTTGCCACCTGACACTACTTCCCAAGCACTCTTGACACAAGACGAGTTGGCAATATCAGATGAACCTTGTGAGCTTCAACAGCAAGAAGGTAGTTGCTGGAGTCAAGTTACAGTTGCATGCTTCTTTATATGTAGTCTCACAGTTTGATGTACACTAACACTTCCTATGTTTGTTGTTGGACTAGCACCTAGGCGCAAGAGGAAACAAACATCAGGGATAATGCTCGATAGGTTAACTAAATCTAGAGGAGGAAGAATGGAGATCCATTTTGAGGCAGGTTTAAAAAGGCCACATGATGCTACAGAGTCAGCCAAGTTAGTATCAGAGGCAGCGGTTGCTGTTAGGTGTCATGTACGTATCCTCCCAACATGGATTCCGTACATGAATGACAAAGACGAAACCCAGTTCAACATCTTCCTCGACCATTTATCTATAAGTATGGTTATGTATGGAAACTAGTAATATCGTCTTGCTCTGTCCAATACTTTCTAGGTTGCTGATAATGAGACTCCCATAATATTCAATAGATGAGGTTCAAGTTGGATAGCCAAGATGATGCAACCAGACAAGCTTGCACCCATGTTTTCAAGTCTGCTCTGCGACAGTATCGGTATAACTTGAGGAAAACTCACTTTGAAGGCAAGGCTAACAGTGAACTTGCCCAAACATCTCCGGTGGAAAATATATCTGATGAAGACTGGAGAGGCCTCATTAAACACTGGTCCGATCCGAAGTATCAGGTACATTATATATATGTCATCAGATCACATGTTGAAGTCCTATTTATGCATGTGCCACACAAATCTATCTTCTTGTAGGTGAACTGTTCACAGAACAAGGCCAACCATATGAAAGTGAAATTCCAACAGATAACAGGATCTCGTAGCTATATTGCACACTGTGAGGCTCTTGTAATTAGCTGCTGTTTCACTCTTTTCGCTATACCATATTATTAGATCTATATTGACTTGTTCGAAATGCAGAGGAAAGCCCGTAAGGACCAAAAAGTACCAGACCAAATGATGTGGAAATCTTCAAGGACTGTCACACCAGCAAGAAGAAGGGCATGACTACACTAGTCAAAGCCGCTGTTGTAAGTCCTTAATCCTCATGCCTTTTAACTACTACTTACTCTGACTTGTGCCTTGAACTGCATGGTTTGCAGCCAATGTCTATTACTATTTTCAATTTTATACACAATTGTCTTAGCGTATCATTGCACCTTACAAGGTTTAAAAGAGAGGAGTGATGTTCCTTTGATCTTGACCCGTAATCTAGTTCCATTCTGGACTTGCCCACACAATGTTACAATTGCCTATTTGTCTGTTCTCAGTTGTTTTGTGATATGAATGACGTCATACTATGCTTACCGTATTATAAACTTCGTCTCTTTATCCTTAGCCCTCAATACAATGTGAAGAAATAGACAATACATTAGCGATGGTACATGGTCATATGTTTGGAACCTGGTTTTATTATGTACTTTGCAATAAAATACAAATAATATTTTACATGGGTTCACCAGGATAAGTTCTGTATATAGACCAAAGCTATTTTGTTTGGTTTTGCTGCCTCCTTAATATCTTCTGTTTTGGTACTACTAATGTAAAACCTCAACTTTTCAGCGAGCTATGGAAAAAATGGTGGAACCGCCACCTTCTGAAGGTGGCGAGGCAACTATAACCGCAATGTCAGCTCTTGCAACAGTGGGTCAGTACCTGTCCACTAACAGTGCCCAAAGCACGTTCCTGCGTAATACTGGGTTGGTTGTTAAGGCAATATCGTCCAAACTGCCTCATGATCAAGATATGCAAGCTCAAAGCAATGTTGTATCTGCGCTCCAGACACAAGTCCATTCCCTAACAGAGACCCTTTGTGAAACAAGGAGAAACATTGCTCAATGTCGTCAAGATATGCATGGTTTTGAAACCAGACTATCAGACATTTGCTATGTTGTTCAGGAGCCTAGGGGAAATGAAGGCGAGGGTTATGGTGCTCCATCGGACAATACAACATGAAAACGTAACAGTCGGGTCAAATGAACTGAGCTTCTGAACTTCTGGTGGTGCATTTATCTGCTAGACTGTTAAGTTTTATGCCAACCTTCCTTTTGTTACATAGTTGTAATTTGTTTTGGTGCGATACAAAATTTATTCTTAGCGTGCAGCCACCGCTTGAAGAAACAACAAGCCATTTTTGTATAGTGTAGGGTGTTCCCTATATTTGCACTGGTGGCGATCTTTGATGCCGAGTGGATGTAATCTGTGCAATCGCCTTAATAGCCTAGCGTTAGTTATGGGCCGTAGGATCCATGGGTCTCCTACGGGCCGTCGATAAATGGGCCTGTAATCGGTGGGCCTCGGGCCGTCGGATAAATGGGTCTACATGGACCATAATCGGGCGTAATTGGTATCAGCCCAGCACGGTAACAGGCCGTTAACAGGCCGTAGGACAGCAAAGGCTTAATTCTGTCGTAGGCATAACGGGTCGTTAATGGGCCATAGTATAGGACGGGCCAGAAACGGCGCAATGGGTTAACATGCCAGAAATGGGCCGACTCTTGCCATGGGCCGAATTTGGCGCATTAGGGTAACATGCCAGTAACGGGCCGACTCTTGCCATGGGCCGAATTTGGCCCATTAGTGGAACAGGCCAGCAACGGGTCGACTCTTGCCATGGGCCGAATTTGGCCCATTAGGGGAACATGACAGTAACGGTCCGGAAGTAATCGAGGGCCGAAAAGGAGCCGAAGAACGTATGGGCCGTCAATAGGCCAAAAGCTAACACGGGCTGGAAACGGCCCATGTAAATCAGGGGCCGTTAACGGGTATAAAGAAAATTACTGTTCATTATGGGCTAGAGTCACCGTGGGCCTGTAATGGGCCGAAAGATATGAAGGCCTCATATGGGCCGAAAGACGTCGTGGGCCATACATGGGCCGAAAGTGAAATGGGTTGGTATTATATTCGACAGCCCACATGACGTTGTTGGGCCGATTTCCTTTAGGGCCTAACGGGCCGTGAGTTAACGGGCCGTAAAATGGGCTATTTGCAAAGAGACCGTTAACAGGCTTTTCATGGGCTAACCCGTTAACTTTTGACCAAGTCAAACGGGCTGGCTTTGTAAGCTAAATGGGCCACTGTTGGGCCCTGCCACGTGTCGACATATCAAAGGCGCCTATCTGACCCAATGATGATTTTACACGTGGAATATCCCCATTGGTCGGGGCTGTTAACGGGTTATCGGATCCAAAACCCGACCCGATAGCTTAACGGCGTTCCGTTACGGTGGATGCCACGTGTCGGTCACCCTTGACAAAAGCACTTCTGTGACGCGCGATTTATCGTCATGGAAGTGGACACTTCCGTGATGATAATTTTGGTAATGTCATGGAACACTTCTACAACAGCACATGTATGACTATCTTGATTCTGTCATAAATTTGTCATGGATGTACATGCATGACAAAAAAAGCGACCTACTGTGACAAACACGTATCATCACGGAAGTGTATTTTTTTGTAGTGTATCTTGAAACAAGGCATGGCGCAAAATAACAATATCAGGAGCACTAAGGTTCCCACAGTTCCCGTGACCAATTAAGCATCTAGTAGCAAATATTGCAAAGTAACGTATAACAAGAAAATGTATGCTAGTGAGTCTCGCATCGGAAACTTTCCTCGTTTCCCCCACAGCAATCATATCAATAAATCCCTCCACATCATTACGATGTGGTTCCTCTATGCTGCCCTCAAAAGGTATCAAACAAACCCGACAAAAATCATGAAGTGACATCTCCTTATGCTTATCATATAAATAAAATTCCACCAAAGGTGGTGAGATACTAGCATGGAAATGAAAGTTTTGCACAAAGACATTGGTGAGTAAGAGATACTATTCACGTTGGTCGTGGAGGAAGGCGGTGAGGCCTGCATTCTCAGCCAAATAATATAAATCTTCATGAATCCCGGCTTCTCTCAAGAAATCATCACAAGGCCATTCACACGACCGAACCTCCACAGTACGAGGGAGATTATACTTGGGCTTCTTGTTCTCTTCATTTTGTTTATCCTTCGAGCTTCGACTCGATGAGCCCCTCAAAAATCTCTTCATCTTTTTCTGAAAATTTCTGAAATTTTTTAGCAACTCAAAATAAAAGTGAACCGAACTCAACAAAATTTATAGCAACTACTCCCACAAGTGCCTAGAGACTATATCATGCATTAAAACTACTTTTGACCACAAAAATTTGACATGAAAGCTCAAGAACAAGGTCACCTAAGCAGCAAATTTTTCAGTAAATAAAGCACTAGAACCAAAACTAATTGGACCATTGGAGGAATCACATACCAAAGAACAATCCCCCAAAGCAGTTTTGTGAGTGGAGCTTTGAGCTAGGAGATCGAAAATGGCAGCAATATGAGCTAGAACTCGTGCTTGAGCTGGTTGCTGATTTTTTGGGAGGAAGAAGGAGTGTGTGGTGGCTGGAATAAGTGGAGGGGGGCCACCAGGGGCCCACGAGGCATGGGGCGCGCCCAAGGGGGTAGGGCGTGCCCTGGACCCTCGTGGCCAGGTGTTGGCTCCCCCTGATATTTTCTCAGTGCCAGATATTCTCAAATATTCTAGAAAAAACATATTTAATTTTCACGGCATTTGGAGAACTTTTATTTTTGGGGTATTTTTTTATTGCAAGGATAATTCAGAAAACAGACAGAAAATACTATTTTTGCTTTATTTAATATAAACAACATAAAGTAAAAAGATGGTACAAAAAGTTGTGTTTTCTAACATCATCCATCTCATGCTCATCAAAAGGAATCCACTAACAAGGTTGATCCAGTCTTGTTAACAAATTCATTCCGAATTGCATGAAACCGAGGAATTTTCGAATAACTCTAGGTTACCTCAACGGGGATATGCACGTCCCCAACAATAAGAATATCATATTTCTTCTTGACAGTAGGAAGAGGAAATTCAAAACCTCCAATAGTGATTGTTGAAAATTTTCCAATAGAATTGATACTGTGGACTTGAGGTTGTTTCCTCGGAAAGTGTACCGTATGCTCATTACCATTAACATGAAAAGTGACATTGCCTTTGGTGCAATCAATAACAGCCCCTGCAGTATTAAAAAAGGGTCTTCCAAGAATAATAGACATACTACCGTCCTCAGGAATATCAAGAATAACAAAGTCCGTTAAAATAGTAATGTTTGCAACCACAACAGGCACATCCTCACAAATACCGATAGGTATAGCAGTTAATTTGTCAACCATTTGCAAAGATATTTCAGTAGGCGTCAACTTATTCAAATCAAGTCTATGGTATAAAGAGAGAGGCATAACACTAACACCGGCTCCAAGATCACATAAAGCAGTTTTAACATAGTTTCTTTTAATGGAGCATGGTATAGTTGGTACTCCTGGATCTCCAAGTTTCTTTGGTATTCAACCCTTAAAAGTATAATTAGTAAGCATGGTGGAAATTTCAGCTTCCGGTATCTTTCTCTTATTTGTAACAATATCCTTCATATACTTAGCATAAGGATTCATTTTAAGCATATCGGTCAAACGCATACGCAAAAAGATAGGTCTAATCATTTCAGCAAAGCGCTCAAAATCCTCATCACCCTTTTTCTTGGATGGTTTAGGAGGAAAAGGCATGGTTTCTGAACCCATGGTTCTCTTTATTTACCGTGCTTCCTGGCAACAAAGTCTCTTTTATCATAACATTGATTCTTTGATTGTGGGTTATCAAGATCAACAACAGGTTCAATCTCTACATCATTATTATTGCTAGGTTGAGCATCAACATGAACATCATCCTTAACATTATCAATAGGTTCATGTTCATTACCAGATTGTGTTTCAGCTTCAGAGATGGAAATATCATTAGGATTCTCAGGTGTGTCTACAACAGGTTCACTAGAAGCATGCAAAGTCCTATCATTTTTCTTTCTCTTCCTTTTAGAAGGACTAGGTGCATCTATAGTAGTTCTCTGAGAATCTTGCTCAATTATCTTAGGGTGGCCCTCAGGATACAAAGGCTCCTGAGTCATTTTACCACCTCTAGTCATAAGTTTAACAACATTATCATTCTTAATATTTAATTCATTGAGCAAATCATTCTGAGCTTTAAGCACTTGTTCTAAGTGAGTGGTAACCATAGAAGCATGTTTACTAATAAGTTTAAGTTCACCTTTAACACTAGACATATAATCACTCAAGTGTTCAATCATATAAGCATTATGTTTCAACTGTCTACCAACATAAGCATTGAAGTTTTCTTGTTTGACAATAAAATTATCAAACTCATCTAAGCATTGGCTAGCAGACTTATTACAAGGAATATCACCTTCATCAAATCTATAGAGAGAGTTTACCTTTACTACCTGTGTCGGGTAACCGAGACCGTGTGTTTCTTCAATAGGTGATCAATTAAGACCATGTATTTCTTCAACGGGAGGTAAATTCTTAACATCTTCAGCTTTTATACCTTTTTCTTTCATATTTTTTTGCCCCTTGCATATCTTCAGGACTTAGAAATAGAATACCCCTTTTCTTCGGAGTTGGCTTAGGAGTTGGTTTAGGAAGTGTCTAATTATTTTCATTAGTCAACATATTATTCAATAGCAATTCAGCTTGATCAACAGTTCTTTCACTGAAAACACAACCAGCACAACGATCCAGGTAATCTCTGGAAGCATCAGTTAGTCCATTATAAAAGATATCAAGTATTTCGTTTTTCTTGAGAGGATGACCAGGCAAAGCATTAAGTAATTGGAGAAGCCTCCCCCAAGCTTGTGGGAGAGTCTCTTCTTCAATTTGCACAAAATTATATATTTCCCTTAAAGTAGCTTGTGTCTTATAAGCTGGGAAATATTTAGCAGAGAAGTAATAAATCATATCGTGGGGGCTACACACACAACCAGGATCAAGAGAATTAAACCATATCTTAGCATCATCCTTTAATGAGAATGGAAATAATTTAAGGATATAATAGTAGCGAGTTTTCTCATCATTAGTGAACAGGGTAGCTATATCATTTAATTTAGTAAGATGTGCCACAACAGTTCAGATTCATAGCCATAAAAAGGACCAGATTCAACCAAAGTAATTATCTCAGGATCGACGGAGAAATCATAATCCTTCTCAGTAATAAAGATAGGTGAAGTAGCGTAAGCAGGATTATATTTCATTCTAGCATTCAGAGAGTTTTCTTTCAGCTTAGCTAATAGTTTCTTAAGATCACTTCTATCATTGCAGGCAAGAAAGTCTCTAGCAGTTTCTTCATCCATAACATAACCCTCAGGCACAACAGGCAATTCATATCTAGGGGGAGAATCTTCATCATCACTTTCATCTATATTATGAGTTTCAATAATTTCATTCTCTCTAGCCCTAGCAATTTGTCCATCAAGAAATTCACCAAGTGGCATAGTAGTATCAAGCGTAGAAGTAGTTTCATCATAAGTATCATGCAAAGCAGAAGTGGCATCATCAATAACATGCGACCTATCGGAATCAATAGCATGTGTAGGTGTCGCAAGTTTACTCATAATAGAAGGTGAAACAAGTGCAAAGCTAGATGGCAGTTCCTTACCGCCCTCGTAGTTGAGGGATATATCTTTGTTCTCTGATCTTTCAAGTTCTTCGTAGTGATAAGCAGATATAAATCCCAAGTGACTCAAAGAATAGAGCTATGCTCCCCGACAACGGCGCCAGAAAATGGTCTTGATAACCTACAAGTATAGGGGATCGCAACAGTTTTCGAGGGTAGAGTATTCAACCCAAATTTATAGATTCCACACAAGGGGAGCCAAAGAATATTCTCAAGTATTAGCAGCTGAGTTGTCAATTTAACCACACCTGGAAACTTAATATCTACAGCAAAGTGTTTAGTAGCAAAGTAATATGATAGTAGTGGTAACGGTAGCAAAAGTAACATTTTTGGGTTTTATAGTGATGGTAACAGTAGCAACGGAAAAGTAAATAAGCGAAGAACAATATATGAAAATCTTGTAGGCATTGGATCGGTGATGGAGAATTAAGCTGGATGCGATTATTCAGGCAACAGTTATAACATAGGGTGACACATAACTAGCTCCAATTCATCAATGTAATGTAGGCATGTATTCTGAATATAGTCATACGTGCTTATGGAAAAGAACTTGCATGACATCTTTTGTCCTACTCTCCCGTGGCAGCGGGGTCCTATTGGAAACTAAGGGATATTAAGGCTTCCTTTTAATAGAGTACCGGACCAAAGCATTAACACATAGTGAATACATGAACTCCTCAAACTACGGTCATCACCGGGAGTGGTCCCGATTATTGTCACTTCGGGGTTGCCGGATCATGACACATAGTAGGTGACTATAGACTTGCAAGATAGGATCAAGAACTCACGTATATTCATGAAAACATAATAGGTTCAGATTTGAAATCATGGCACTCGGGCCCTAGTGACAAGCATTAAGCATAGCAAAGTCGTAGAAACATCAATCTCAGAACATAGTGGATACTAGGGATCAAACCCTAACAAAACTAACTCGATTACATGATAAATCTCATCCAACCCATCACCATCCAGCAAGCCTACGATGGAATTACTCACGCACGGCGGTGAGCATCATGGAATTGGTGATGGACGAAGGTAGATGATGATGGCGACGGATTCCCCTCTCTAGAGCCCCAAACAGACTCCAGATCAGCCCTCCCAAGAGAGATTAGGGCTTGGCGGCGGCTCCGTATCGTAAAACATGATGAATCCTTCTCCCTGATTTTTGTCTCCCCGAACACGAATATATGGAGTTGGAGTTAAGGTCGGTGGAGCCTCAGGGGGCCCACGAGGCAGGGGGGCGCGCCTAGGGGGTAGGCGCGCCCCCACCCTCGTCGACAGGGTGTGGGGCCCCTGACATGGATTCTTCTTCATGTATTTTTTATATATTCCAAAAATAATCTACGTTGATTTTCAGGTCATTCCGAGAATTTTTATTTCTGCACAAAAATAATACCATGGCAATTCTGTTGAAAACAGCGTTAGTTTGAGTTAGTTCCATTCAAATCATGCAAGTTAGAGTCCAAAACAAGGGTAAAAGTGTTTGGAAAAATAGATACGACGGAGACGTATCAAACCCTAGCCCCCTCCGGTGTCTATATAAACCGGAGGGTTTACTCCGTAGGGGCGATCATAATCATAATCATACATGCTAGACTTCTAGGGTTTTTGCCATTACGATCTCGTGGTAGATCAACTCTTGTAATCCTCATACTCATCAATATCAATCAAGCACGACATAGGGTATTACCTCCATCAAGAGGGCCCGAACCTGGGTAAAACATCGTGTCCCCTGCCTCCTGTTACCATCAACCCTAGACGCACAGTTCGAGACCCCCTACCCAAGATCCGCCGGTTTTGACACCGACATTGGTGCTTTCATTGAGAGTTCCACTGTGTCGCCGTCAGAAGGTTCGATGGCTCCATCCATCATCTGCAACAATGCTGCCCTAGGGGAGGTTTTTCTCCCCGGCCAGATCTTCGTATTCGGCGGCTTCGCACCGCCGGCCAATTCGCTTGGCCATCTAGAGCAGATCGACAGCTACGCCCTAGGTCAACAGATTAGTTTTGGAAACTTGGATTATGTCGCTGATATCCGAGGAGACTTGATCTTCCAAGTTTTCATGACCCCAACCTCCGCTCTAGCCTTAGAGCCGGAGCGCCTCGCCAGGACCGAAGACGGGATTTCTAAACCCGCCAGACTATATGTGGCCACTAGGCCCAGTACTGGAGAGCCGGAGGAAGGAGTGTCGCCGGCAACCAACACAAAGCTGTACTCTTCCCCAAAAACTGGCTCCAAACTCTCGAAGTCAGCATCGTGTGAGCTCGGTCGAGGAATTCCCTTCCCGCCATACTCCATGGATTCTTTTCTCCCTTGACAAACCTCGCCTTTAAGCGAGGATCTGGACTTGATGCGATCCCTCGTGATTACAGAGGAGCATCGTCCGAACTACACCCATCCCGGACTAGGGGCTGAGAGCGGGGAATTTTACGTCCCACCCACCACCCACTTCATTGCCACAGCCAAGGACTTAACTGACATGCTCAAGTACGGCTCCGAAGACATCGACGGTATGGATGACGATGCCGGAGAGGACCAAGCCAAAAACCCACCGTTTACCAGACGCTGGACAGCCACCTCTTCGTACGACGTGTACGTGGTGAATACACCCAAGGAGGGTGACAGCGATAATGAGAAAAATCCACTAGAGGATAAACCTCCCAAGATACAACCAAAGCACCGACGGCGCCGCTCTAAATCACGCCGCAGCAAAGACAACAATACCGACACGAGAGACAACAAATACTCCAGATGATGCCGAAGACCAAGAAAACCCCGTCGAGCAAAACTCTGAACAAGACGACTGGGAGGATGGGCAAGTTAGCCCTGATGAACAGGCTGCAAACAAAGACTTGGAGGACAGTAATTACCTTCCACCCTCCGAGGATGAAGTGAGCCTCTACGAAGATGACTTTTTCGTGCCAGAGGAACCTCTCGAGCAGGAGTGCTTTAAGCAACGGCTAATAGCCACTGCAAGGAGCCTGAAAAAGAAACAGCGGCAGCTTCAAGCTGATCAAGATCTACTCAACGACAGATGGACCAATGTCCTGGCAGCCGAGGAATATGGCCTCATGTGCCCAACCAAACATTACCCGAATCGTAAACTGCTACCTCAATTCGACGACGAGGCATGCGAGCCCATACCAGCAACACGTAATGCGGCTGACCGACCACCACATGGCCGGGACAAAGCGGCAACTCAAGCCGAACACCAGCCCGTCCCACCTCGCCGTAAAGGCAGAGATAAAAAAGCTTGGGAATATACATATGACCTGTGGCAGGACCTGAAGATTGATCTACGGATCGCAGGTGTAACGCCCTCGATGCGGCTATATCCCCCACGTGTCGAAGCATGACTTAGAGGCATAACCGCATTGAAAGCAACGTCACAAGTGAAGTAATCTTCACACAACCCATGTAATACAATAGGGGAAAAGATACATAGTTGGCTGACAATCGCCACTTCACACAATTACATGAATAAAGCATTACAACAACCAAATACAATCAAGGTCCGACTACGGAACCAAAATAAAAGAAGAACCCCAGATGCGACAAGGTCACCGATCGACCCCAACTGGGCTCCACTACTGATCAACTAGAACGAAACAACTCAAAGGACAAGATCTTCATCGAGCTCCTCCTGAGCTTGGTTGTGTCATCTGCACGGACTCATCGGCACCTGCAAGCTGGTTTGGAAGTATCTATGAGTCACGGGGACTCAGCAATCTCGCACCCTCGCGATCAAGACTATTTAAGCTTATGGGTAAGGTAAAGGTAAGAGGTGGAGCTGCAGCAAGCGACTAGCATATATGGTGGCTAACATACGCAAATGAGAGCGAGAAGAGAAGGAAATGCATGGTCGAGAAACTATGATCAAGAAGTGATCCTAAAACAACCTACGATCAAGCATAACTCCAACACCATGTTCACTTCCCGGACTCCGCCGGAAAGAGACCATCACGGCAACACACGCGGTTGATGCATTTTAATTATGGTCAACTTCAGGTTTTCTACAACCAGACATTAACAAATTCCCATCTGCCCATAACCGCGGGCACGGCTTTCGAAAGTTCAAATCCCTGCAGGGGTGTCCCAACTTAGCCCATCACAAGCTCTCACGGTCAACGAAGGATATTCCTTCTAGCGGGAAGACCCGATCAGAGTCAGAATCCCGGTTACAAGACATTTCGACAATGGTAAAACTAAACCAGCAACACCGCCCGAATGTGCCGACAAATCTCGATAGGAGCTGCACATATCTCGTTCTCAGGGCACACTTAGATGAGCTGTCCATACAACTAAAACCAAACCTCGAGTTTCCCCGAGGGGGTGCTGCACAGGACTCTAGTTTGGACCAACACTCAGAGGAGCACTGGCCCGGGGGGGGGGGGTTAAAATAAGATGACCCTTGAGTCTGCAGAACCCAAGGGAAGGTGGTAGGTTGTTAGTGCAAATGGTAAAACCAAGGTTGGGCATTGCTGGAGGAGTTTTATTCAAGGCGAACTGTCAAGGGGTTCCCATTATTACCCAACCGCGTAAGGAACGCAAAATCCGGGAACATAACACCGATATGACGGAAACTAGGGCGGCAAGAGTGGAACAAAACACCAGGCATAAGGCCGAGCCTTCCACCCTTTACCAAGTATATAGATGCATTAATTAAATAAGAGATATTGTGATATCCCAACAAGTAAACAGGTTCCAACAAGGAACAACATCTCCATGTTCCAACAAGGAACAAACTTCAATCTTCACCTGCAACTAACAACGCTATAAGAGGGGCTGAGCAAAGCGGTAACATAGCCAAACAACGGTTTGCTAGGACAAGGTGGGTTAGGGGCTTGGTTCAACAATATAGGAGGCACGATAAGCAAGTGGTAGGTATCGCAGCATAGGCATAGCAAAAGAGCAAGCATCTAGCAAAGCAAAGATAGAAGTGATTTTGAGGGTATGATCATCTTGCCTGAAATACCGCAAGGAAGAAGAACGAGTCCATGAAGAAGACAAACGGACGTAGTCGAACGGTTCCTCATAAACGCGACGTTATCGGAACCAACCCGAAGAAGCAACACCGGAAAGAAGCAAAACAACATAGTAAACAACCAACACATCAACATGGCATGATGCACAAACAAATATGATGCATGTCCGGTTTAATGAAGCATGGCATGGCAAAGTGCACAAACAACACTACAAGTTAAGTGGGGCTCAATATGCAACTCCGTTGCATATTGATGAAACACCACATGACTTATTTAATTCTCTCTCGTTTATGTATCCAACAATATTAAATGTTGTTAAACATGGAAAGCGGGTGAAGCAAAGTAAAACTACCTATCTAGTCAAATTTAAATGAGGCCGGAAGCAACGAACAACATTTCCGGTAAATCCCCATATGCATATTTTAGGTTTGGTACTGTTCTGCCCTAAACATAATTTTAGAGTTATTAAACATACAAAACAAGTGCACCATGTTAAACTAGCCAAAATTCTACCCCATTTACATATAAAGTTTGTTAGATTCGGAGCTACGGTTAATTAGTTATAAATTAAATCATTTTAACATGGCATAGGAGCAAATTTAACCAAACAACATTTTAAGCATTTTAAACATAGATGAAAGTTGGATATTATTAATCTACACAAAATTCTAAGAAACTTTCATGTATAATTCATTTTAATCCGATGCACCAATTGTGAGTTATTATATGCATGTAGCACAAGGGGTTTTCTGTAAAACAGGAAAACACTGGATAAATAGACAAATCGCAGAACGGAAAAAAAACGTGGCATGGGCCGAATCTGGCTGGCCCAACTGCACAGAGGTCTGAATGGGGGGTTCTCACCATGGGCTTGGCCCAGATCTGTGGAGGAGGCAGCCTGGCAGGGCACGCTGGCCTTGGACGGGGTCGGCCCACACGCACACGAGGAAAGTGGCCCAGGGGGCGGATCTGGGCAGGCGAGGCCGGCCCGTGCTAGCGAAACAGGGAGCGATGCGATCAACGGGGCGGGCGAGGCGCTCGTCTCACGCGAGCGAGTAGGAATAGGGGAAGCGGGCGCCTGACGAACGTGCCTCTGCTCGTTGCAGAGGAAGCGGAGGCGGGCGACCAGGACGCGGGCAGGCGACGGTGGAGCTTGGCGCGACAGCAGCAACCGGATCGAGGTGGAAGGAGTCGGTCCCGGAGCGAAGTAGGCGACGCAAGGCGCTGGAGAGACGCTGTCCATGGCGGAGGAGTTCCATGGGCGGCGGCGATGTTCAGTTCCTGCAGGGAGGCGAGGACGACGCCGATGTGCTTGATGGCCACGACGGACGCAGGACTTGAGGAGCTCAGCGCAGGAGGCGAAACAAGGGATGGATCCGAGGTGCGGGCGAGGTTGCAGGACCCGGGCGCGGGACAGTAGCGTCTTGGAGCTTTGGGGCAGCCATGGCGTCCTGCGAGGCACACAGAGAGAGAGTTGAGAGTGTAGGAGAAAGAAAGAAGAGAAGGAGGGACCGAGGGAGAGGGCTCGGGGTCGGACTGGAGCTACAGCGTGGAGCCTTCGAGTGGGAGGGCCTATGGGCGCAGAAGAGCTCCACTCCTCTGGATCGAACAGGGAGGAGGAGGTTGTTTGCAGATTTGGAGGGGATCGAGGGATACTCGAAGGAGCTAGCTGGTTGGGTGAGAAGGGGATCTGGGATGATCCCGATGAGAGAGTGGCGGCGGGTGAGGAAAAAGAGGGAGTTGGTCTAGGGTTAGGCTAATATATATAGCGAGTAGGATAGGTTAGGGGCTATCTCGTCCCTCCGATCGTAATCAGACGGCCGGAAAAAAATAGATAGGGAGTCCAAACAAGAAAACGGTGACGTTTTGTAGATGTTTGGGGATGATCCGGACACAACGGTGATGACTCCCCGGGTCGGTTCGGGACAACTTTTGGACGCGCGCGAGGGGGGCTGCGGGCTGACGAGAGAGGTTAGGATGGACTTGGCGGTAGGTAGTGAGTTGTGTAGACGGTCTCGAGCTGAGAGAAGAGAAGAGAGGGAGGCCCGGCGACTGTTTCCGATGACCGAAAACGTCTGACATTAGACCGGCTATATTGCGGCTATAGTTTAACGGTTAGGCTAACAAACGAACTCCGAACGCGATGAAACTTGGCAGGCGGTATACTGACAACAAAACAACACCACACGCCAACTTTCATCCCATTCCGAGAACATCTTCTGGCCACTTATAAAATAATATTTCAGACGTGCCGCGGGCGCATGCAAGTGAGGTTGGGCTCAGAACGGAAAATGGAGAGAACTCGGAGAACCCTGACGAATGCAAGATTTAAAACATGATGCAATGCACATGATGACATGGCAAGATACAACACGCAAGCAAAAGACAAGGCAACGACAACGAATAACTGGACGACACCTGGCGCAACGGTCTTGGGGCATTACAGCGGGGGCGTGCCCCGAGACGCGACGACGGCTATCAAGCTGAACATGACAAGTACAATCATGTCCAGGCCGAAAACCGCAGAGGGACTCCATCCGAACTACGTCGCGATCTGGCCCGATATAGCGGCGCCGCACACCCCCTTTGCTTCACTGATGAAGTAATGGAACGTGAATTCCCAGAAGGGTTCAAACCCATGAATATTGAATCATATGATGAAATAACAGATCCTGCGGTATGGATTGAAGACTTTATTCTCCATATTCATATGGCCCGCGGTGAAGATCTTCATGCCATCAAATACCTCCACCTTAAACTCAAGGGACCAGCCTGACACTGGCTGAACTGCCTACCTGAAAACTCTATTGGCAGTTGGGAAGACCTAGAAGACGCCTTCCGCGACAACTACCAAGGCACATATGTCAAACCTCCAGATGCCGATGACTTAAGTCATATAGTTCAACAGCCCGGAGAGTCAGCCAGGAAATTCTGGACCAGGTTCTTAACTAAAAAGAACTAGAGCATCGACTGCCCAGATGCCGAAGCCGTAGCGGCCTTTAAGCATAGAGTCCGCGACGAATGGCTCGCCTGGCACCTCGGCCATGGCCGAAGTCCATGGCAGCCCTCACGACACTCATGACCCACTTTTGCGCGGGCGAAGATAGCTGGCTAGCCCGTAGCAATAACAATGCAAGCGAGCCTAACACCTCTGAAGCCAGAAATAGCAATGGCAAGCCCCGACGCAGCAGGCATAAGTGCCGAAACAATAGCGACAATACTGAAGACACAGCGGTCAACGCTGGATTCAGTGGCTCCAAGTCCGGTCAGCGGAAGAAGCCATATAAAAGGAACAGTTCGGGCTCTTCAATCCTGGACCGCATACTCGATCGTCCATGTCAGATCCATGACACCCCTGATAAACCAGCCAACCATACCCACCGGAGTTATTGGGTCTTCAAATAGGCCAGCAAGTTAAATGCCGAAGACAAGGAGAAGGGGTCGCAAAGCGAGAATGACGACAAGGAGCCCCGTCCACCGAACACAGGGGGACAGAAGAAGTTTCCCCCTCAAGTCAAAACTGTGAACATGATATATGCTACCCATATCCCCAAGAGGGAGGGCAAGCGCGCGCTCAGGGACGTCTATGCGATAGAGCCAGTCGGCCCAAAATTCAACCCATGGTCGTCCTGCCTGATCACCTTTGATCGCAGGGACCAGCCCACCAGTATCCATCATGGCGGTTCAGCCACACTGGTTATCGACCCAACAATTGATGGATTCCACCTCACACGAGTCGTCATGGACGGTGGCAGCAGCCTCAACCTGCTGTATCAGGATATAGTGCGCAAAATGGGCATCGGTCCATCAAGGATCAAGCCCACCAAAACTACCTTTAAAGGAGTTATACCAGGTGTAGAGGCTCGTTTAACGGGCTCAATCACATTGGAGGTCGTCTTCGGATCTCCGGACAACTTCCGAAGTGAAGAGTTAATCTTCGATATCGTCCCCTTCCGCAGCGGCTATCACGCACTGCTCGGATGAACCGCGTTTGCTCGATTCAATGCGGTGCCGCACTATGCTTATCTCAAGCTCAAGATGCCCGGACCACGCGGTGTCATAACAGTCAATGGAAACACGGAGCGCTCCCTCCGTATCCAGGAACACATCACAGCCCTCGCAGTGGAAGTACAGAGCGGCCTTTTAATGAGAACTTTAATTCAGCGGCCAAGCTCCCGGACACTGTCAAACGAGTCCGAACTACTCTGCGGCATGACAGTCCGGCTCATCTGGAGTTATACTAGCAATTCGACCTTCGTCTCAGTCCCGACCAAGTGGCGGCATATGTACCGCGCGTACATAACTATGCACAAAAATACCATGTGTAGAGATGGAGGCATAACCAGACTATGGTCCACAATACGCTCGACCTTTCCGGGATACGCATACTTTTACTTTTATTTTTATCCTTTCCAGGTTTCTTTTCCACAGGCCCCTTTCGACGGCCTGATAATCGATCCTTTCTAAGGACGGATATACCAAGGTGGCACATAGCACAGACGTGTGGGGGAATCACCAGATGTTCTTCTTAGCGATCATCCTACCTGTTTTCAGGACCCATACGCGCCCCCCCTTTGGTCTTGGCATGTTAAATATACACTATTGCTTATCGCACTATTTGTACAAATACTAATTGCCGTATTAATCAAAATTATAATGGAAACATTTTGCGGCCCAACTTATGTGGCACTAGCTTACTACATTTTATTTTGCTATTCTTATCGATTGCATCCGTACACTTTGGTACGCTATAGTTTGCTAGGGGCTTTATTGCGCTCAATACTACGATAACAAGTCCGAACACTTTTACAGTATAGTTCGGCCCCCGGATTTAGCATTATATGCATCGGCTCCGAATCATGTCTTTGGTCAATAGTTGGGTTGCCCGGCTCCTGTTCTTACTACCTTACGTTCCGCTCTATCGGCTAGGGTAGTAAAGGGAGAACTACTATGATTGTGTCCTGGTTTATCCAGATGAGCACTGTAAGTGCATCTAGTGCCACCCTTAGTTGGTTTTGGAGTATTGACGACAAACCTGGTTGAGGGACTAATGTGTTTGTGAGAATTGCAGGATAACACAGGTAGTAGTCCCTCATTGATTCGGTTTATCTATCGGAGATGGCCCCTAAAAATGTATGAAGACACTGAAGACAATGGTGGTATGTGAAGATATTCACATTGAAGACTATGACAAGAGAAGACATTGCGTGATGACTATGGGGCGCGGAGACTTAGTTGTTTCATTGTCTCCTTTTCTTCTTTGTTGAGTCATAGGAACCACCGTACTGTTAAGTGGGGTCCAAGTGAACAAAGTCAGAGTGACTGAAGTGATGCTCAACCAAAATCCTATGTCTTTGAGCGAAGACAATGAGAGCAAATCTTATCCAGAGCTGGATGAGTCAGCTTTGCTTGTAACCCAAGTAAAGTTGCCGCGTGTGTTTGAAATCTGACCGTTGAAACATCTGTCAGTTCCTTAGTGACCCAAGGTCATTTCGGACAAATCAGGCCGGGTTGCCTAGTGGCTATAAATAGCCCACCCCCTACAACCATAAACGGTTGGCTGCTCAGAGTTAGTGTACGGCTTTTGTCATTTGAGAGCAACCCACCTCGAAGCCTTTGAGAGAGAATTCCTTGCGAGGATAAAGCCCTAACCACCCAGAGCCAAAGAGTGTTAGGCATCACTGAAGTCTTCCTGTCTGTGTGATCTGAAGACTTATTACACTTGAGGACTGTGAATCCTCCAGCCGGTTAGGCGTCGCGTTCTGAGCATCCAAGAGTCATTGTGGATCGCCGGTGAACGAAGTCTGTGAAGGTTTGGGAGTCTACCTTGAAGACTTACCAGAGTGATTGGGCGAGGACTGGGTGTCCTTAGCTCAAGGGGAATAAGGTGAAGACGCGGTCTTCTGAGTTGAATCTCAGCCTCCCTAACCAGACGTACAGTTGTCACAGCAACTGGAACTGGTCCAACAAATCATTGTCTTCAACGAGTCACTGGTTTCGTCCTTCCCATTCCTTTACTTACTGTTGGCCCTGGTGAAGTCATTGTATGATTGCATTATCTTTTGTCTTCACTGAGTAACTGATTGTTCTGATTGGCTTCACACTATCTTCCTACCTGATCTATACTGCCTAGCTGCTATTAGTCATTGTGCTTTCACTTCATTGAATACTTGACTATGGCTTGCTTAGTGTAGTCTACCTTCCGCTGCATGGTAATAGGTTTATTTCTATCGTTTGTCTTCGAAACTTCCATGTTTTGAAGACTTTCATAAAAATCGCCTATTCACCCCCCCTCTAGTCGATCACTAGCACTTTCAATTGGTATCAGAGCAAGGTACTCCCTTGTTCTGTGTGATTCGGTTTAACCACCTGGAGTTTTAGCTATGTCGACTGCAGGGATAATTAAAGTCTCCGCTGCGTGCCCCGTCTTCGATGGAACTGAATATCCCTACTGGAAGAATAAGATGCGCATGCATCTTGAAGCCATTGATGTCGACCTCTGGTATGTCGTCAAGAATGGCGTTCCCAAGGCTGGTGAAGGTGTCACCGCTGCTGATGTCAAGAAGTTCGTTCAACTGGATTCCACTGCCAAGAACATCATCTGTGGTCATCTGACCAAAGGACAGTATGGCCGTGTGAGTGCTCTGGAAACATCCAAGCAAGTCTGGGACTGGCTCTCCAAGGTCAACGAAGGCGTCTCAACCCAGAGAGATCAAAGAATCAGTGTCCTTCGCAACCTCTTCAACCGCTTCAAGAGAAACGACAATGAGAATGTCCAGCTCACGTTTGACCGCCTCACTGACATCACAAATGAGCTTCGAGCTCTCGGCGCTACTGAGATCACCAAGCATGAAATCGTCAAGACACTCCTGAGATCACTTGACACCTCGTTTGACACCCTAGCCCTGATGATTCAAGAACGTCCTGACTTCAAGACACTCGATCCGTCTGACATACTTGAAAGGCTCAACACACATGAGTTTCAGCTTTCTGAGAAAAGAGACATCTACGGTCCCAACTATGGGCGAACTCGCGCCTTGAAGGCAAAAGCTGTTTCCTCATCTGATGAAGAATCTGACTGCAGTTCTGATGATCCTGAAGACATTGGAAGGGAGCTTGCTATGCTTGTGAAGAAGTTCCAGAGATTCACCAAGAAGAAAGACTTCAGAAAGTCTTCACGATCCAGCTCAAGAAATGATGAAGCTTCTGCTCATGACTACAAGAAGAGAACATGCCACAAGTGCAAGAAACCTGGTCACTACATCTCTGAGTGTCCGCAGTGGGACAATGAGAACAACAAGAAGAAGAAGAGCAAGGAGTATGATTCTGACGACAAGAAGAAGAAGAAATACTCAAAGTCTTCTTCCAAGTCTTCCTCAAAGTCTTCATCACACAAGAAGAGCTCATCTGGCAAGGCCCGCGCGTTTGTCGGCAAGGAAATGGATTCAGAGGAGGAGTCTGCTTCTGAGGAGGCAGAGGTGGAGTCTGAGGAGGAGTCCGATTCTGGCGTTGCAAGTCTGGCTACAGCCTACGTTGCCAAGTCCATCTTCAACACTGAAGACAATGACTCCGTCACCAACGCCGATGCTAATGACAAGGACAACTCCACTCCCACCTACTGCTTCATGGCACGCGGTGCCAAGGTAAACTCACGCGCCACTCACTATCAAACATCAAGTGAAGATGACTCTGATTGTGGTTCCAAACCCAGCTACAAAACACTTGCTAAAATTGCAACTGAACAACAGAAAGCTATGGAACATATTCAAAAACTATTAGACAAAAGCGATGACCTGTTAGACGCTGAAATGACTCGATCTCAGTCCTTAATTGAAGACATAAAAAATCTTCATGTTAAGTATGAGGAACTTGAAAGTCGTCATGAAACGCTCTCAACAACTCATGAAAAGCTTTCCTATGATTATCTTCAAAGGAAGCAAGATCTTGAGAAATTGAGAGCGGCTCATGAAGATCTTCAAAAGGAAAACGAGTCACTTCGCGCCAAACAGATCAGTTCCGCTCAGGAAGGATTTGAACCACCATGTCTTAAATGCATTGAGCGTGATAACGCTACTTCTGTTGCTGAATGTTCTACTGCTGCTACTGTTGCAATATCTTCAACTGCTGATGTGGTAACTAACCCCTCTGCTGAGGATGCCACTGCTATTGCTGATGAGAATGCTAGGTTGAAGACATTGCTTGAAACAGGGATGTTCAAAAGTCTCAAAGGGCATCAGACACTATGTGATGTCCTCAAAAGGCAGATCCTGAACCGAAACCCTAGGAAAGAGGGTGTTGGGTTCGAAAGGAAAATGAATGCTGATGGCTCTTACTGGAAACCTGAGCAGTACCCCAAAACCACAGGGTTGCTGCAAAGGAACCTTCAGCGGATCCATCCACCCTATCTGGCTTCACTTGTGCAAATCCCGTTGTTATTGATGAATCCTTTGATGCAAACTATAAACTGTTTAAGAATCAGAATGGTGAAGTGTTTGCCAGGTATATTGGTACTAACTGCAGGAATGGGCCGCCTATGAAGAAAGTCTGGGTGCCGAAAAGGTGTTTGGAGAATCTTCCTGTGAATGTCGTCATGACACCACAAGTGAAGAAGACAAACCCCAGACCACAGGCTTCATATGGTCCAAAGGCTTCATACAGACAAAGGACTCACCTGAGTCGCACTAATGCAAATGTTTTGCAGGGAAACCTTACTCAGGCCTATGAATATGAGCGCGTTTCATCAAACCGCCATGTTCATAAGACCAAGAACTACTCTGCTTATTCTTATGAGTACTATTGTCCACCTGCAAGACTTTTTGCTAGGGCTCCAAAGCCAAAGTTCTCAGATGCTGCACTTAGACTCATTGCTTCGAAGCCACCCTTGAAGATGTGGGTGGCTAAGAAAGCTTAACTCTCTTTTTGCAGGGAAAGGTCTCCAGCCGAAAACCAAAATCGTCTGAAGCTATTGCTAGGGACCTTAAACATCTTGTAGGGCGCAAGATCAAATGCCCAAATGGTCTTATTATGTATTTTGTTCCTGAGTCGCTTGCTACTTGCCCTATCAGTCCTAACCTTGATCTAAGCTTTCATAATCCACTTGCTCGTCAAATGTTTATGCTTCACAATTCTCTTCGTGAAGCCTATCCCCCTAACTGCACTGTAGGGTACGACACCAGCTGCTTCAGAATGGATTATTGATAGTGGGTGTACTAATCACATGACTGGCAAGCGAAGTCTTCTTATGGACTCAACCTTACGTCCATCTGACAAAAGTCACATCACATTTGCTGACACTGGTAAAAGCAAGGTATTGGGTCTAGGTAGAGTTGCAATCTCAAGGGATCAACACATGGATAAAGTCATGCTTGTTGAATCCCTTGGTTTCAACTTAATGTCTGTCTCAATGCTTTGCGATTTAAACATGATTGTGATGTTTGGAAAATATCGTTGCCTTGTTCTAATGGAATCTGACAAGTCTCTAGTTTTTGAAGGGTATCGGAAAGATGATTTGTACGTGGTAGATTTCTCAGCAGGACCACAACTTGCCGTATGTCTTCTAGCAAAAGCTTCAGAATGCTGGCTCTGGCATCGGAGGCTAGGGCATGCTGGCATGAGGAACTTGCACACTCTTGCAAGAAAGAAGCATGTCATAGGCATCGAGGGCGTCAAGTTCAAGAAGGATCACTTATGCGGTGCCTGTGAAGCAGGAAAGATGACGAGGGCCAAGCATCCCTCGAAGACAATCATGACAACGACTCAACCCTTCGAACTGCTCCACATGGACCTTTTCGGTCCCACTCATTACTCAACTCTTACTACTACTGCTTGTCTCTATGGCTTTGTCATTGTTGATGATTATTCAAGATATACTTGGGTGCATATAATCCTCTACAAGACTGAAGTGCAGGATGTCTTCAGACGCTTCGCCAATCGAGCCATGAACAACTATGGCGTCAAGATAAAGCACATCAGAAGTGACAATGGCACTGAATTCAAGAACACTGGCCTAGATACGTATCTTGATACTTTGGGCATCACACATGAATTCTCAGCTCCGTACACGCCGCAGCAGAATGGCGTCGTGGAACGCAAGAACAGAACACTTATTGAGATGGCCCGGACGATGCTTGATGAATACAAGACTCCAAGAAAATTCTGGCCTGAAGCCATTGATACTGCATGCCATATCATCAACCGTGTTTATCTTCACAAGCTTCTCAACAAGACATCCTATGAGCTCCTTACTGGCAAGAAGCCAAATGTCAGTTACTTCAGAGTATTTGGTGCCAGGTGCTGGATCAAGGATCCACATCACACTTCAAAATTTGCACCGAAAGCACATGAAGGTTTTATGCTTGGATATGGAAAGGATTCGCACTCCTACAGAGTCTTCAACCTCTTTCACTATAAAGTGGTTGAAACTGTGGATGTGCGGTTCGATGAGACTAACGGCTCGCAAAGAGAGCACCTGCCAAATGTGCTAGATGAAGTTCCATCCAGTGAATCAATCAAACTTATGGGAACTGGAGAAATCATACCATCTGAAGCTCAGCCTGAAGAGGAACTTATCATCTCCGCACCTGATCAACCTGAAGACAATGCTCAGCCTGAAGACAATCCTTCTAACGATGACAATGATCAGCAAGAGCAAAATCTTCGTCCTGTACATCCTCGTGTTGCAAATGAAGTACAGATTGAGAGAATAATTGATAGCATCAATGCACCAGGTCCACTCACTCGTTCAAGGGCAACACAGCTAGCAAATTTCTGTGGGCACTTCGCATTCGTCTCAATATCTGAACCCAAGAAAGTTGATGAAGCCTTCATGGAACCTGAATGGATTCAAGCTATGCAAGAAGAGCTTCAACAGTTTGAGCTGAATAATGTATGGGAACTGGTTAAGCGTCCTGATCCTCGTAAGCACAATATAATAGGCACTAAATGGATATATCGCAACAAGCAAGATGAGCATGGTCAAGTTGTCAGAAACAAAGCTCGTCTCGTTGCTCAAGGATACACTCAAGTTGAAGGGATTGACTTCGATGAAACATTTGCTCCTGTGGCTAGGCTTGAAGCCATACGCATACTGCTGGCCTATGCAAATCATCATAACATTCTTCTGTATCA
Organism: Triticum aestivum; assembly: GCF_018294505.1. Taxonomy (NCBI): domain Eukaryota; kingdom Viridiplantae; phylum Streptophyta; class Magnoliopsida; order Poales; family Poaceae; genus Triticum; species Triticum aestivum. The sequence goes on from NC_057800.1 coordinate 183,560,705, forward strand.
AATGGATGTGAAGAGCGCTTTTCTCAATGGCAAGATTGAAGAAGAAGTGTATGTTGCACAACCGCCTGGCTTTGAAGATCCAAAACATCCTGACATGGTGTACAAGCTCAACAAGGCACTGTATGGCCTCAAACAAGCCCCTCGGGCTTGGTATGACACACTCAAAGACTTCCTGAAGAGCAAAGGCTTCAAACCTGGTTCCCTCGACCCCACTCTCTTCACGAAGACATATGATGGTGAACTGTTTGTGTGCCAAATATATGTGGATGACATTATCTTCGGCTGCACCAATCAGAAATACAGTGAAGAGTTTGGATATATGATGCAAGAGCAATATCAGATGTCCATGATGGGTGAGCTGAAGTTCTTCCTTGGTCTTCAAATACGTCAGCAACGCAACGGCATCTTTATATCTCAAGAGAAATACCTCAAAGATTGCCTGAAGAAATTTGGGATGCAAGATTGCAAAGGCTTCACGACGCCAATGCCAGCCAAACATCATCTGGGTCCCGACGACAATGGTAAAGAGTTCGATCAAAAGGTATACCGCTCCATGATTGGTTCCTTGCTTTATTTATGTGCATCTAGGCCAGATATCATGCTTAGTGTTTGCATGTGTGCCCGGTTCCAAGCGGCACCAAAGGAATCGCATCACTTAGCTGTGAAGCGAATTCTCAGATATTTGGCTCACACCCCAACACTAGGATTATGGTATCCAAAGGGCTCAGAGTTTGATCTAGTTGGATTCTCGGATGCTGATTATGCTGGTGACAAGGTGGATCGCAAGTCTACATCAGGCACATGTCATTTTCTGGGACGATCACTTGTATGTTGGTCTTCAAAGAAGCAGAACTGTGTATCTCTCTCCACTGCTGAATCTGAATACATTGCTGCTGGATCTTGCTGCGCTCAGCTTCTATGGATGAAGCAAACACTCAAAGACTATGGCATTCATCTGAAGCAAGTGCCACTCTACTGCGACAACGAAAGCGCCATCAAGATTGCCAACAACCCAGTTCAGCACTCGAAGACAAAGCACATTGAAATTCGTCATCACTTTCTCAGAGATCATGTTATGAAGGAAGATATTGGTATCATACACGTCAACACTAAAGAGCAATTGGCAGATATCTTCACCAAACCCTTGGATGAGAAGAGGTTTTGCAAGTTACAGTGTGAGCTAAATATCTTGGAATCCTCAAATGTCCTGTGATCAGGCACACATCCTAACACTTAAGCATGTTGATGACATAGATGTGCAACACACGAAGTAAAGTATATCTTCAATCAATGAAGACTTACATTCTGAGTGAGAATACATTAACATAGAATTTGACTTTGGAGCGCCACAATAATTGTGCGTCGTGTCTGGGTCTAATACTTCCTATATGGTGGGTAACGCCACCACCAAATTCTTCTGTTTGAAGTGTTTTACTCATGGCGTTACATTTTCTATGTCTTCACATTTGTTTTGTCTTCAATTTCAACTTGTCTTCATGATTATCTTCACTATGTTGATTTGATTGTCTTCTGATATATACATATTAGTGTTCTGTCCTCTACATCATTAACTTATAGCTACGTCTTCCTTGTTGAATCTTTTGAACTAAGTGAATGTGATCAGACCCTAATCTCTCTATGCTTTCTATCTCAAACTCTATCTGTCCAAATCATATGCATTCTATTGAAACCGTCGAATGTCTTCTCTGCGTCCTTGTCAGCAGAAGATACAGAGACAAACATTAAGTCTGTTTTAAATGCTCTATCCTTATTGCCTGAAATCCGGAGAAGCCGGAACGACCATCCGACAGTTCGGGCGGGCGTGGGAACGTGGGACAACTCCGAGTATGTTGCATGCTTGCCACGTGTCCCTCAGATGTGAACCGCCAGGGGCACCTGCGTAATTACGCTGTGCCGCATACTTCCTTATAAATACATGTCCCCTGCGGTCAAGAAAACCTTCTTCCACCTCTCCACCTCGTCAAAACCCTAGCGCCACCGCTAGCTCTCGACGACGCCGGCGACGAAGCGCTTAGCTGCCGCGACTTCACCGACGCCGTCCTCACGCCGGCCGCGGTCATCGTCCTCTCCGCCGCCGCCGTAGGTGTCCTCCGTCGCCAAGTTAGGGCACGGTGGATTGAACTGCTCGGTCTCCTACTCTTCCCATCTAGCAGTTCATCGTGTGGTAAATAAAACTCTCTTTTTACCATCTTTTTGATCCTAAAAGATTCATCCTGTTTACCGAAAGTGGTTTCTGCCTACTCAATGTTAGATCTATCCTGTCTGCATCTCATATAATGCCTAGTATATTCACTTAAGCTTCATAACGAGTTAGATTCCTCACTTGTACCTATTCCTGGATTCGTACAAATCTGGAACCAACTTCAAACACATAAGTGAATGTCTTCGCACCATGAGGTCAATGTCTTCAAACTGATTTATCTTCAAAATCTTCTGAGAATGCATATGACCTCTCCCCTTCCCTCGCATCTCTAATGCTGTCACAGGTACATGTCCGTGGGAGAATCCCTTGGTTCTCATAGTCTGCATTCGTTTGCAGAATTCTTACAGCATCACATTAACTCTCCCGAAGCCAGTTCCTGTTTGACCAGCAAGCGGAAGCCTTTGAAGCCTTTGAATGTGTTGAAGCCATTCAGTTTGAAGTTCATGGCTACAGAGAAATCAGCAAGGAAGGGTGGCAGACAGCGTCGAGGGGGAACATCAAGAGATCTGCCTGATGACCTCTCAGAGCTGTACAAGACAGATCCAGAAGAGGATTACAATCAGCGCAAGACACGAATCCAATGGATTCGAAGATATTGGGCCGAACAATGGTTTAAATACAAGTTTGTGACCCAGGAGTATGCTGAGAAGAATGCCATCAAGAGTCCTTGGGGTGACATTCTCTTCCAAAGCCTTCCACCCAAGACGAGAGCTGAAGCTATTGCTCAGGGTTTCCATCCCTGTATGGTCCGTGGACCACAGCCTGAAAATGCCGACCCATCATCACTGCTCTAGTGTCGTGACGATAATCTCTTCAAGCGCAACTTCCAGCATGCAAAGGCATCGGCCAAGGAAAACAAGAAGTCATTGGGACTAGACTTCAACCCTGGTCCTTCTGCTCCCCGGGCTGACGGCACACGCGATGCTGAACCCAATATCATCGGACCTTTCTACAACCTTGATGGCCTTATCACTCACATTTCTGTTCAAGGTGCCAAAGTGGATCATTCTGATGATGATGCCGACACTGATGAAGCCCCAGCTCCTACTCCAAAGCCGCAGAAGCAAAAGAAGGCTAAAGCTTCAAAGTCAGCTGCTCCTCCAAAAGCTTCACGTGCGAAGCCACTGGCTACTGCACCTCCTGAAGACAGTGTGCAGTCTGAAGATCTATCACGTATCTCCAAGAAGACGGAGATGAAAAAGAATACTGATCAGGCATTGACCCCTGCTGCCATTCTGCGAGACGAACACATTGATCTGTCCAGTGATGAAGATCTTGCAGATGACGCTCTTGAGCAACTGATTAAGAGCAAGGAAGAAGCAGAAATCTTCAATGATTTGCCTCTCTTTGACGTGGCAATCATCCACAACTTCATTGATGAGTGGTTTGAAACCCCCAATCTCAGCTTTGAAGATCTGCAACTTCCAATTGGCCTCAGCGTCTCTTTCACTGGCGCCATTGCTTCTGAGCTAGCTCTAGCTCAGCGCATCGTTGAACTGAAGCACAAGATCGACTATGAGAAAGCTCAGTTCAAGAAGCACATGGCAAAGCTCAGCGTGCAAGATGTCAAAAACTTCAAGGTTATGCTGCACGAGCTCAAGGAAGCTTTTCTCAAGAAACAAGAAGAAGCTAAAGGTTCTCGTGAGCACATGAAGAGTCTGGCTGACAAGTGCGTGCAAGCCTACAATGAAGCTGAGAAGCGCAAGGCTCTTGGGCGTCCTGGCATCGACCCCAGAATGGCTGCAAAGAAGAAGAAGCCATCGACTGACAAATCTGCACCTTCAAGGCGGGAAGAACCTCGCATTGTCTTCCCAAGCAGCATGTCCGGCTCGAAGCCAAAGGTCAAGTCAACCGCTTCAGAACTGAAGAAGACAAGGGATGCCGAGGCTGAAGCCAGAAAGAGGAAAAATCCTGAAGCTTCTGATGTCGCTCCCTCCAAGAAGAAGCGCAAAACCAAGAAAGATCGGGCTGCTCCCACAGAGCCCCTTGTTGTCGAGCCCATCTCGGTTGCTCGTCCTGACTCTTCGCATCAAGAACGACGGATGGTAGTTCATGAGCCTGCTTCCACAGAGGCTCCTGAAGCTGAAGACATTCCAGCAGTTGACCCCACCGCTGCTGAAGACATTGGTCACCATGACAATGTTGAAGATGATGTAGTTCTTCCTCAGATCGAGCACAACTTGGTATCATCGCCTGTTCTCACGAACAGCGAACTCATCAGCATTGGTCGTCCTCTGACGCCAATTGCTCAGGATGCATCATGGGCTGATCACCCACAACAACAAGACACCCCGAGTACTCCCCAACAACAAGTCACCCCACCAGTGCAAGAAGAAGAAGAAGATGACTTTGAGGCCCAGCCAACTCCATCTCCACAGGCGTCGCCAGCCTTACGCAGGCTTCGCAAAGGACCAAGGCCCCAAGTCCCTCTTTCGAGCGTTCCAGAAGGAGAAGTGCACCACCAATCTGTTGCACGTCAGGTGTTCCCAGAAGCCACTCCTACTGTGAATGTCTCCGAGTCTGAAGCTAAAGTTGCTGAAGACAATCCGGCTGCATTAGCCGAAGAAAAACAAGCAGAAGAACATGTCCCTACTCCCCCCATCATTGAAGAAGCTGTTCCTGAAGTGAACGTGTCGGTGCCCGACCCTCCAGCTCCTCAAGTGGAGGTTGAGAATCCTGAGGCTGCCACCACTAACACCACTGAAGCCAATGACGTGGTCATGGCTGAAGACAATGTGGAGCCTGCACCAAACACTGTGCCAGAAGCCAATGAAGCCAATGATGCACCTGCAACAGATGTGCAGCCTGACGCCTCTGTTGATACCACTGCTCCTGTTCCGCCACCAAGGCCACATACTATCGAGCAAGCATACAACTATGGCCAGCTTATCACTGTCAAATGGCCTCTTCTTGTTCCTCCACCTGCTGCTGGTCCCCAATTTGACTATCACGTCGAGCGCAGGCCTCAGGTTCAGAAGCCAATGCCAAGGCTGCCTAGGTTTCCAGGCACTGCATCTGCACCCGGATCATTCAATATCAATGGCTTCAAAGCACACAACACCTTCTTTGATAGCGCCAAGAACCCCTACTCTAAGGCAAGAATATCTTCTGATCGGTTCTGGAGCTATCAGCAGCGCAGTTATTACTCATGCATCTTATACAATCAAGGTCGCATTTTTCCACATATGCGTCTTGACACTGAAGCCATAACTGGTCTGCCCTGTTTGGAAGAAGCGCTGGATTGCTTCAGAGAGTCTGGCTTGTTGCAGTTCGTCACTGACAAGGAGCACTGGAACGAAGAATTGCTGCTCCAATTCTATGCCACTCTTCATATTCGTGGCTACAACAGGGATCCGAAGACTTGGGTCCTTGAGTGGATGACAGGCAATGTTCATCATGAAGCCAAAGCCTTTGATGTCATTGAGCTCACTGGCCTGCCCACTCCAGGTGATCTTTATGAACCTGGTTGTCAGCTTCACGGTGCTGCTATGGAAAGCATTTTTCACAAGCCTGAACCCAACATGAGTCAGATGCTTAGCATGATGAAGCCTTTGCCTCCCGATGCTGAATATCCTAAGGAGTTCTTTGTTGAAGACCTTGAGTATCTGCCACGTACTATCTATCACATTATAAGGCGAACTCTCTGGCCCATCAAAGGACATTCTCCACATGCAAAGCTTGAAGGTGCAATGAAGACTTTGGTCTTCCATATTCTTCACGGCAAAAGCTTCAATGCACAAGACTTCTTCATCCGCCAACTTGCTGCATCAGGATCTGATCTCTTTGGCTTGAAGTTTTACGCTCCATGGATTATGCGTCTGATCAAACTACACTCAGCTGTCACCTATCAGCCCTCTGCTCGCAATCATCTGATTTTTCTGCCTGACGTCGATATGTCAGTTGAAGCCATCTATCCAGAGCCTGCCAAGGAGCCCCTTAGTCTTCAAAATGCTGATAATCAAAGCTTCTCACAACACATTGAAGGAGTCCAAGCAGTCACTCGTGTTTATCCTCTGGCTGGTACTACCCGTGCACCTCATCGTGCCCTCACTGAAGCCACTGAAAGCACCATTGCACAACGGCCTAAGAAGCGATCTCGTGTTCTCAATGACCGAGAGCTTCTGGTTGCCCTTCATCAGAAACAGGATAAGCATCATGACTGGCTGAAGCGCCAAATGAAAAGCCTCTTGGTGGACGTAAACAGGATTCGCAACCTTGCCACCAAGAATGCCTTTGTCGCCCATGAAACTTGTCGGCGTACATGGAAAGGGCTGACGCTTATGTGTTCTGAAGATGATCTTCAAGATGATGGCTTCTCTGAACGCTTCAAGTTTGACTCAACACCTCCGAGAAGGACTGTGCTGCGGCGTACTCCGTCTCTTGAAGACTCTGAGTTCTCCTCCTCTGCTGCAACAGTGAATGCACGTGTCATCGATGATGAAGACGATGCTACTTCACCACCTTCAGCGCGAATCAACACTGCACCAAGTTCGTCTGCACCGCCAACCAACACCGACGACCCTGCTGCTTCACCAACTCCTCATGGGAACGAGTAGGTGCTCTATGTCTTCAAACCTTTTTGGTCCTTACTGACAAAAGGGGGAGAAGCATATGAGTTTGATAGTCTTCAAGCGGGTCCATATGGGCGGTGGTTTTATATTTTGCCTAGTGTTTACAACTCTCGCTTTTTGATACATTTGGTTCTTTGAGTTGTAACACTTAAACTCGATGGTCGTCTGCTACTTATTTGCTATTCTGTGATGCGATGATAAATTCCGCATGTGCGATGATAACTTCCGCACTTAGGTCATTCTGCAGACGTCCATTTTTCATTATGCATGTCATTATCTTCACATACTTTTCATGCATGATGAATTGTCGTCATAAGTTGAAGAGGATCTCCACAAGTACAACCTGCCATGTGCATTTGCATTCCAAAAGCAAATTACTTATATGCACATCTTCAGGGGGAGCCTTTGCCACTTATGAAGACAATACCTAAATCCTTTACATTTCACATACTTTTATCCCCGTTGAAAACTTCAACCAGTTTGTCATCAATCACCAAAAAGGGGGAGATTGTAAGTGCATCTAGTGCCACCCCTAGTTGGTTTTGGAGTATTGACGACAAACCTGGTTGAGGGACTAATGTGTTTGTGAGAATTGCAGGATAACACAGGTAGTAGTCCCTCATTGATTCGGTTTATCTACCGGAGATGACCCCTAAAAATGTATGAAGACATTGAAGACAATGGTGGTATGTGAAGATATTCACATTGAAGACTATGACAAGAGAAGACATTGCGTGAAGACTATGGGGCGCGAAGACTTAGTTGTTTCGTTGTCTCCTTTTCTTCTTTGTTGAGTCATAGGAACCACCGTACTGTTAAGTGGGGTCCAAGTGAACAAAGTCAGAGTGACTGAAGTGATGCTCAACCAAAATCCTATGTCTTCGAGCGAAGACAATGAGAGAAAATCTTATCCAGAGCTGGATGAGTCAGCTTTGCTTGTAGCCCAAGTAAAGTTGCCGCGTGTGTTTGAAATCTGACCGTTGGAACACGTGTCAGTTCCTTAGTGACCCAGGGTCATTTCAGACAAATCAGGTCGGGTTGCCTAGTGGCTATAAATAGCCCACCCCCTACAACCATAAACGGTTGGCTGCTCAGAGTTAGTGTATGGCTTTTGTCGTTTGAGAGCAACCCACCTCGAAGCCTTTGAGAGAGAATTCCTTGCGAGGATAAAGCCCTAACCACCCAGAGCCAAAGAGTGTTAGGCATCACTGAAGTCTTCCTGTCTGTGTGATCTGAAGACTTATTACACTTGAGGACTGTGAATCCTCCAGCCGGTTAGGCGTCGCGTTCTGAGCATCCAAGAGTCATTGTGGATCGCCGGTGAACGAAGTCTGTGAAGGTTTGGGAGTCTACCTTGAAGACTTACCAGAGTGATTGGGCGAGGACTGGGTGTCCTTAGCTCAAGGGGAATAAGGTGAAGACGCGGTCTTCTGAGTTGAATCTCAGCCTCCCTAACCAGACGTACAGTTGTCACAGCAACTGGAACTGGTCCAACAAATCATTGTCTTCAACGAGTCACTGGTTTCGTCCTTCCCATTCCTTTACTTACTGTTGGCCCTGGTGAAGTCATTGTGTGATTGCATTATCTTTTGTCTTCACTGAGTAACTGATTGTTCTGATTGGCTTCACACTATCTTCCTACCTGATCTATACTGCCTAGCTGCTATTAGTCATTGTGCTTTCACTTCATTGAATACTTGACTATGGCTTGCTTAGTGTAGTCTACCTTCCGCTGCATGGTAATAGGTTTATTTCTATCGTTTGTCTTCGAAACTTCCATGTTTTGAAGACTTTCATAAAAATCGCCTATTCACCCACCCTCTAGTCGATCACTAGCACTTTCAAGCACCTCAGTAGAGAAAGCCGAAAATTGACTGTCATGATGCGGCATGAGCCGGTCAGCTCTTTGGAGGTTAATTTTTTTTTGCGATTTTTCCCGCATTATGTGATGAATCGGCCTTCATCCGATCAGGTGTTTATAGCACCCTAGTCCGGATTAAATGGTAACTAGGGGCTGCACCTACATTTTTATTGTCAAACTCCTATGGCTAAGTGAGAGTGATAAAGCCACATAGTCTGATTGCCTAGTTCGTTGCGCTAAACACCTCCTTCAAGGACCAAATTCTTGGATCAAGAGTGTTTAGATTCCATCCTGAACACCCCCGTACTACCTACGTGGGGGCTGAAGCCGATGACTGGCCAACTCTCAGATTTAATAAAAATAGCCGCACATGAGGAATTTTTTAAATAATAAATAAGCATTATATTACATAATGGCTTTGTTTCCATCATACAAGACAAGATAACATGAATGCATTCATTCAAAGATAATGTCTTTTGAACACTGGCCCTCTACAATGCGGGACCCCTTGAGGAGATCGTCAAAATATCACTCCAGCGTGCAGTGCTCCTTGCCAGTGGGCGGTCCCTCGGTCGCGAGCTTGACGGTGTCCATCTTCAGCCACTGTACCTTGACACCAGCGAAGGCCATCCGCGCACCCTCGATGCAGACTGACCGCTTGATGATGTCAAGCCGGGGGCAGGCATTGACCAGCCGCTTCACGAGCCCGAAGTAACTGCTGGGTATGATTTCGGCAGGCCATAGCCGGATTATTATATCCTTCATGGCTAGTTCGGCCACCCTATGCAGTTCGACCAGCTGTTTTAGCTGATCGCTAAAGGGCACCAAATGTTCTGGCGCAAGGTATTGCGACCAGAACAGCTTCTCTGTCGAGCTCCCCTCTTCGGCTCAGAAGAACTCTGCTGCATCGGCAACACTGTGTGGTAAATCCGCAAACACTCCTGGAGAACTCCAAATCCGGGTTAGTAAGAGATACCTCTTCCTCACATATTTTCTCTGCATAATGAAGGCCTTACCCGCCGCAATTTTTCTGGCCTCTTGGATATCCTGGAGGGCACCCTGGGCTTCGACCCAGGCATCTTGTGCTCTTTGGCGGGCCTTGGTGAGTTCGGACTCTTGATCCGCAACGTAGCGCTCCAAGGACTCGTATTTCTTCATGACGTCCTAGAGCTCCTGCTAGACCTCACTGACCTTGGCCTCATGCTTTTCGGGGGCGGCTTGTTCCTTTGCCGCTCTCTCCTCGGCCTCGACCAGCGCCTTCTTGAGGATTTCCCCCTCGGTCGCCGCTCCTAACAAATATCATGGCACTATGGTTAGCACAAATCATCCATCCTTTCTGGATCTAAAAAAGGTCATCGCATACCTTGCTTGTCTTCTAGCTGCCTTTTAACATGGCCGAGCTCTTCCTCGTCCCACTCCAGACTCTGCTTTAGTCCGGAGACTTTTGCAGAATGAGAGGTCGCAACCAGCAACGACACCTGCTTATTCACATAAGACATATTTGGTTAGTCTCCTGCGAAAATTACTTGATCCTCTGTCCGGCTTTTTCTTTCCGAACACCGGACAGAGTCTCAGGGGCTACTGTCTATACTATGACATTCTTTTTATACAATTGCATCGCTTACCTCAAAGCCTGTTAGAAGGCTTGTGCAGGCTTCTGTCAGCCCACTCTTTGTGGACTGAATCCTCTCAACCACCGTACCCATGAGGGTACGGTGTTCCTCAACAATGGAAGCACTTCACAGCGCTTCTAGTAGAGTATCTGGTGCCTCTGGATGGACAGAGGTCACTGGTGGAATTGGTGCACCTCCTTCTTTTGAAGGAGGCTGCTTGCCGGATTCCGAAGCCGAGTAGGTCTCCAGGATCGTATTCGGCTAGGGACTGAACTGGATATGGCCCCTATCGCCAGTCTCCATGGGGATCTGCTCCCCCATGTGTCCGGCGGCCGAGGTATCATCCTCTGGCGCCACCGTGACGGCCTCTTGTGCCTTCCCCAGAGCCAGGAGGGTCCTTTGGGACAACACTTCAGCATCCTTCATAGTCTTGGGAGAGGAGGCTGCCAGAAGGGACCCGTTGTCCATCTCCTTCGGATCCAGCGAGTTTCCCGAAGATGAGGATCGCTCGAGGTCAGAACGAGCAGGACTGCAAATGCATGATTCAACATGTTAAAATTATTAAGTAAAGAGGCTAGGTATATGAACGCGTTAGTGCCCTTGAGCACTCATGATTCGGCCAGTGGCTTATCTCTGGCATGCCACTCCGAGCTGATATCGATGTCCCATGCAGATTTGTCTGTGGCGGAGGCCTTCCCCTTTTTGGACGCCTCTGCCTCCAGATGCATGGAGGCCGCCCTTTTCTTCCTTCCCCCCTCAGGGGGAGAATTGCTTTCCTCCTCTTCCTCGTCGTCGGTGACGGGAGGGGAGTGGGTTTCGGCGTCTTCAGACGTCACGTCCGAAGTGCCCTTATGGTGGAGGCCACCTCTGGTCCCCTTGGCCTTCTTCTTGGCCTTCTTCTCCGGTGTTTGATAGGGTGCCAGAACCAGCATCTTCGTCAGAAGCGGGATAGCTGGTTCTTCGAGCAGCAGACCCGGACACTGAATCCACTCCGCCTTCTTTGTCTAGCCCTGAAAAAACAAATAGGGAAGCTTAGACATCTTCCTAGAGTATGCAAGTAAAGGATACACCTTGAAATATGAAAAACTTACCACACTAGCGATGGGCCAGGTCGTGCCCGTGGTCTTCGGTCGTAGCTGGCCATGTCTCGTTCGCCTTGAAGAGCACATTCCATATGTCTTTGTGTGTAGTGCCGAAGAACCGTTGCAAGGTATGGTGCTTGACTGGATCGAACTCCCACAAATGGCAAGTCCGGCTTTGGCACGGAAGGATACGGCGAGCGAGCATCACCTGGATCACATTGACAAGCTTGACATTCTTGTCCACCATAGTCCTGATGCCCATCTGAAGCGTTGTCAGCTCGACCGACGAAGACTAGTCCAGGCCCTTCTCTAGACAGGAGGTGAGCCGGATCGGGGTGCCAGACTGGAATTCAAGAGCCGCGGCACAGGTGGCGTTGCGAGGTTCTGTGACGTAGAACCACTACTTTTGCCACCGTTTGACTGTTTCCACGAAGGTACCCTTGGGCCATATGACGTAGGGCATCTTGCTCACCATGGCGCCTCCGCACTCAGCGTGTTGGCCATCCACCACCTTCGGCTTCACGTTGAAGATCTTCAACCATAGTCCGAAGTTGGGTGGGATACAGAGGAAGGCCTCGCACACGACAATAAATGCCGAGATGTTGAGGAAGGAGTTGGGGGCCAGATCGTGGAAATCCAGCCCGTAGTAGAACATGAGCCCGCGGATGAATGGGTGGAGAGGGAATCGCAATCTGCGGACAAAGTGGGGGATAAACACAACCCTCTCATGGGGCTCCGGGGTGGGGACGATATGTCCCTTGGCCGGAAGCCGGTGGGCAATTTCCTTGGCTAAGTACCCGGCCTCCCGAAGCTTGGTGATGTCCTTCTCCTTGATGGAGGAAACCATCCACTTGCCTTGTGCTCCAGATCCGGACATGGCTGGAGTGATTTTTTGATGTGGAATGGATGGAAGCTTGGGCGTTGGAGCTCGAGAATGGATGGGCAGAGAGAAGGAAGGCATGGGTGAAAGAGGTGAATCCTTATCCCTTTATAAAGGCAGTGAATATCAAGCGCCTCCCACTCGCCTTAAAACTCGCCTATTCCCCAAGGGTCATGCAGGCAGCGCGGCTGGATTACCCATGCCAGTATTGATGAGAATCCCGTAATAAGGGACACAATCTCTGCTTTGACATGACCTGCCAATAAAACCGCATCTTGAAACATCGAGCGGGAGGCTAAAAACGGTTCGAAATAATGATCGGGCTGTGACGTGATGTCACGCTACAAAAGTTGTCAGTGGATTGGACTCATAAAATATTATACTCTGTGCGTGTGGCACTCGTTTTGCAGAGCCGGACACGTTTTCTGTGTTCGAATGTTGTTTTGGAGTATTCAGAGAAGGAACCCGCCTTGCAATGCCGAAGACAATCTGCGCACCAGACACCTCGTCATTGAAGACTGGTTCAGGGGCTACTGAGGGAGTCCTGGATTAAGGGGTCCTCGGCCATCCGACCTGGTGGACATGGGCCGGACTGATGGGCCGTGAAGATACAAGACAAAAGACTCTCTCCCGTGTCCGGATGGGACTCTCCTCGGGGTGGATGGCAAGCCTAGCGTTCAGATATGAAGATTCCTTTCTCTGTAACTGACTTTATGCAACCCTAGCCCCTCCGGTGTCTATATAAACCATAGGGTTTAGTCCGTAGGGGCGATCATAATCATAATCATACATGCTAGACTTCTAGGGTTTTAGCCATTACGATCTCGTGGTAGATCAACTCTTGTAATCCTAATACTCATGAATATCAATCAAGCAGGACGTAGGGTATTACCTCCATCAAGAGGGCCTGAACCTGGGTAAAATATCGTATCCCCTGTCTCCTGTTACCATCAACCTTAGACGCACAATTCGGGACCCCCTACCCGAGATCTGCCGGTTTTGACACCGACAGGGGGAAACCTACTCCTACTGGGAGTAGGACTCCCCCTTGGGCGCGCCATAGAGAGGGCCGGTCCTCCCCTCCTCCCCTCCTTTATATACGGGGGAGGGGCACCCCATAGACACACAAGTTGACAGTTGTCTTAGCCGTGTGTGGTGCCCCCTCCATAGATTTCCACCTCGGTCATATCGTTGTAGTGCTTAGGCGAAGCCCTCCGTCGGTAACTTCATCACCATAGTCATCATGCCACCGTGCTGATGAAACTCTACCTTGGCCTCAGCTGGATCAAGAGTATGAGGGATGTCATCGAGCTAAACGTGTGTAGATCGCGGAGGTGCCGTGTGTTTGGTACTTGATCGGTTGGATCGCGAAGACGTTCGACTACATCAACCGCGTTACTTAACGCTTCCACTTTCGGTCTACCATGGTACATGGACACACTCCCCCCTCTCATTGCTATGCATCACCTAGATGGATCTTGCTTGTGCGTAGGCAAATTTTTTGAAATACTGCATTCCCCAACAGGTGCATGATCATGACCCTGTGGAGGCTAGATGAACAATAGTTGGTGGAGGTTGGATGAACAGTACGTGGTGGAGGCTAGAGGAAGTCATGGTGGATGAACAATAGCAGGTGAAGGCTAGATGAAGTCGACGGTGGATGAACATGAGTTTGTGGAGGCTGGAGCGAGGCAGTAGACGATGGATGAACAATAGACCATGGAGTCCTGTTTTGCGGTATGCCACACCCCTCCCGATGAGCAGGACCACATTTCAATTATAGGCGCTCAAACAGAAGTGTGTTTCCTCCATTTTGCGGTATGCCAGACCCCTCCCAATCAACAGGACCCCGTTTCGACCGTAGGCACTCGAACATAAGTCTATTTGCTCCATTTTGCAGTACGCCACACCCCTCCCATGAACAGGATCCTGTTTTGACTATAGGCGGTTGAACAGCAAGTCGTATCCTCCATTCTGCGGTACACTAGCCCCATTTTGACTGTTCCATCCAAGTCGGTTGGCTCCCATTGAATAGGACACATTCCGACCTAGTCGGTTACCTCTCGATGAACACAACATCATCTCCTTTGTTCCGACCCAGTCAGTTGGTTGTGATACATCCATTTTGCATCATGTTTTTATGTTGATATTTATTGCATTATGGACTATTATTTAACTTTATGATACAATCATTATGTCTCTTCTCTGTAAATTTTGCAAGTTTCACATAAAGAGGGAGATTGCCGGCAGCTGGAATTATGGATCGGAAAGGGCTATATCAGAGGCATTTTTACAACACCTCCAAATGAGCTTGATGTCTACTATGCAACTTTATTCTTGTAGAAACGTGTTGGGCCTCCAAGCGCAGAGTTTTGTAGGATAGTAGCAATTTTCCCTCAAGTGGATGACCTAAGGTTTATCAATCCGTGGGAGGCGTAGGATGATGGTCTATCTCAAACAACCCTGCAACCAAATAATAAAAAGTCTCTTGTGTCCCCAACACACCAAATACAATGGTAATTTGTACAGGTGCACTAGTTCGGTGAAGAGATGATGATACAAGTGTAATATGGATAGTAGATATTGGTTTTTCTAATAAGAACAATAAAAACAGCAAGATAGCAATTCATAAAACGGAGCACAAACGGTATTGCAATGCTTGAAAATGAGGCCTAGGGTCCGTACTTTCACTAGTGCAATCTCTCAACAATGCTAATATAATTGGATTGTATAACCATACCTCAAAGTGCAACGAAGAATCACTCCAAAGTTCCTATCTAGAGGAGAACGTAAGAAGAAATCGTTTGTAGGGTACGAAACCACCTTGAAGCTATCCTTTCTGATCGATCTATCCAAGTGTTTGTACTAAAATAACACCAAATAATTTCAGATTCATAATGCTCAATTCGACACAAAGAACCTCAAAGAGTGCCCCAAGATTTCTACCGGAGAAACAAAGACAAGAACGTGCATCAACCCCTATGCGTAGATTACCCCAATGTCACCTCGAGAATCCTCGAGTTGAGTGCCAAAACATATATTAAGTGAATCAAAATAATACCCCATTCTCACCATTTGTATTCATATGCAAGACATATATCAAGTGCTCATGATTCCATAAAAGTATTCAATCCAATAAAATGAAATCTCAAAGGGAAAACTCAATTCATCACAAGATAGAGAGGGGAAAACACCATATGATCCGACTATATTAAGAAAGCCTGCGATACATCAAGATCGTGACATCTCAAGAACACGAGAGAGAGAGAGAGAGAGAGAGAGATCATATAGCTACTGGTCCAAACCCTCAGCCCCGAGAGTGGACTACTCCCTCCTCATCATGATGGTCGTCGGGACGATGAAGATGGCCATCGGTGATGATTTCCTCCTTCGGCGGAGTGTCGGAACGGGGTGTAGATTGGTTTCTTGCAGCGACCCGATCCCAATGGACCATAGTCTTTGTGCTTAAGTGTCATCCCTGGATCGGTATTGCTGACACACACAGTACTCGAGGATTTATTGCAGAGTTCAATCACACACTTATTACAACAAGTGTCTCACAAAGAGTACTTATTACAATAATATGGCTGAAGGCCATCTAAATAAGATAATATCGGAAGCTTCGAAAATAAATAAGTCCATCCAACTGCACAGCAAAACTGAGTGCATGACATCGACCTATCGCACCTTACTCTTCGTCTGAAAACTCTGCAACATGATATGTTGTAGCCGTGTAGGCTCTACGGTTATCATTTGCGTAAAGCTAATTTTTCCCTACAACAAAGGAATATATTTTATTTAACTACAAAGTTTGATGAAATATTGAGAAGGTACCCCCAACTCAATCCCAAGTTAACATTTATAACCAACAAATTCATTATCTAAAGTGATGAGATCAACACAATAATTCAAGTACCATATACTCAAGATGTCCATAACCGGGGACACGGCTAACCATGATTAGTTTATACACTCTACACATGTTTGCGAAATTTTCCCCACAACACTCGATCTCCTCTGTTGTATTTCTCGCCCTGCATGATGTTTGAGAAACGGATGACCGAGACAGAGTCTTTTCGAAAAGGTCACCTTAACCGATAGATAGGCCGGTACACCTAAAATTCCCGTACATCTGCTAGCCCATCATGGAAAGGATTCCCACAATTTACTCAACTGTGCCAGAGCCCATATAGGCTGGTGGCTGCACATGGAAGTTTCTAGCATGAATAATCTTATGATGCCTTTGAGCCTGGGTGGCTTTCCATAGGAGGATCACACGGGTACCCCGGGATCTCCTAGCATAACACTTGATTCCCTAGGCGCCCACAACCAATCCACCCAGATGTGTATTAAAGTAGCCACCTTAAGTTTCCCTTAGTAATAAATAACTCTCACATCTTTCATGAATCTTAGAAACCAATCCACGTCTACGAGCATAGCAAAGTAGTGCAATCATAACGCAGTAATACCTAGGGTTTGAATATTGGGACAATTCCATTTCTGCCCCTAACTGGAACCCACTACTCAAATTTGCCCCTAATTTCAATGTGTGCTCAAATTTGCCCCTTTGCCGTTAGTTGCCCTTATAGAAATGCCCTCCCGCGCCGTTACCGTCCGGTCAAACAACTTTGACCATCTCGAAAAAATAGTAAAAAAATAAAAAAAATCTGAAATTTTGTGGGATTGAAGCTACTCATGTGCGCAAGGTGCGTGCAAATTTTCGTGCTATTTAGACATACGAGGAGCTCGTGGCAAAGGAAAACAATAAATCTATACATCTTTGAATAATAAATTCAAAAAAAATAGCAAGAAAATTCAAAAACATATGAATTTTTTTGGCATCCAAGATGCTCGGGTGCACAAGGCGTGTGCTAAATTTTGTTATCAAATGACATGCGAGGAGCTCTCGCAAAAAAACCCAAATAGTGTATTTTTTACAAGTTTTTTTCCGAGACAAATTTTGTTTTTTTTCTCCACGAGCTCCTACAATGTCCAAACACAACAAAATTTTGCACACACCTTCCACACCTACGCATCTTGGATGCCAAAATAATTCATATTTTTTTGAAT
This sequence comes from Triticum aestivum, assembly GCF_018294505.1. Classification (NCBI taxonomy): domain Eukaryota; kingdom Viridiplantae; phylum Streptophyta; class Magnoliopsida; order Poales; family Poaceae; genus Triticum; species Triticum aestivum. The sequence goes on from NC_057800.1 coordinate 183,578,006, forward strand.
TTTTTTGCTATTTTTTTGAATTTACGATTCACACGCGTACATATTTACTGTTTTTCCTTCGCCACGAGCTCCTAGAATGTCCAAACAACATGAAAATTTGCACGCACCTTGCGAACCTGAGTACCTTCGATCCCACAAAATTTTAGATTTTTTTGACTTTTTTTGCTATTTTTCAAGATGGTCAAAGCTGTTTGACCAGACGGCAATGACGCAGAAGGGCATTTCTATAAGGGCAACTAACGGCAGAGGGGCAAATTTGAGCACACATTGAAATTAGGGGCAAATTTGAGTAGTGGGATCCAGTTAGGGGCAGAAATGGAATTGTCCCTTGAATATAAGACAATAGGTTCCTACCTCATCAACTACTTCCCAACACCCACATGTTATCAAAGTCCTACTAATGCAATGTATGAGGGTTTAAAACTAATGCATAAAAACTGGGTAAAAGGGATATGATCAAATTGTTACTTGCCTTGCTAACGATCGGAAAACCCTAGTGATTCGTAGTAGCAAACCTCGCACTCCGGAAACTCTATCGTGAACAAACAATAGCATACATAAGCACTTAAGCATAAGATGCAAAGGTAAAACCAAAATAAAAGATCTAAACAAAAAGTTCAAGTGAAGAGCTTCGAGTTGCAAAAAGAATCACTCGAATCGGAGTTAGGAAACTCAAACTACGATCAAAAGAAGTTCAAATTCAAATTAGCTTGAAACCAAATTTTAAATTTTCAAAATCATGTTCAAGTTGTTTATCTGGACAGAGGGGATCAAGACGAAGATTTTGGTGTTGGTTTTACTGGATTTGTATAAACGAGCAAAAAGTAGTGAGGGTTTGAAGATCAGGGACTAATCTGCAATGAAAATAATTACAAATAGGTCCCTAGCCGAAAATTAAACTAAAAAGAAAAATCTAACGAATGAACATTCGCTAACGGAACTAACGAATGAATTCGTTCGATAACATAATGAATCGGGTGAATGTTCACTAAATAACATAACCTAAATAATAAACAGATCTAATAAATATAAAACCGAACTTAAAAAACGGACGAGTTTTAGCGGTTTGCAGGCGGTGCGGGGCAGCGGCGGCTAGCGGCGGTGCGGGCGGCGGTGAACGGGGCTACGACGGCGTGGCGGCTTGCGGGCGGCGGCTTGAGTAGGAGAGGGGGGCGCTAAATAAAGTGAGGCACTATATAAAGGGGGGTGGGGCCGGCTTGGGCAAGGGGCCACGGCGGCGGGCGGAGTCCGACCCGGACTCCTAGCCGAAGTCCGGCATGGGCACGGCGGCGACGCGGGGAAGGCGGTCGGCGGCGGCTGGGCCGGCCCAGTCAGCGCGAGGAAGATTTTTTATTTTATAAATTTGCGACAGAGAAAAATCTAAAATAAAATAAATAAAAATCCTAAAATCCCAAAAATAATTTTCATGGCCCTCTCGTGATATTTAGGACCACGTGAACATTTTTTTGGGCTAAAATGCAATTTTCCCTAATTTAACCAAATAAAATTCAAATAAATATTTTTTTATTCAAAATTAAATTTCCATTATTTCCTCTATTTTGAAGAAGTTATATTTTCTTCTCTCATTATTTTATTTATTTTGAAATAATTGGAAAAATAATTTCAAATAAAAATCACCTTGATCCAATTTACCAATTATTGAAAATTCAAAAATAGAATTTTATGAAAACCTCCAACTCTCTCACATGGTCCTTGAGTTGCTTAAGATCTCTTGGATCAAAGTGTCCAAAATAAACCAAATTCAAAATGCTCAAAATATGGATGCATATGATAACCTAATGATTAACATCCAAATTTAAAATTGGGATGTTACAAACCTACCCCCCTTAAGATGAATCTCGCCCTCGAGATTCGGGTTGGCTAGCAAATAGGTGTGGGTGGTCTTTCCGTAGGTCTTCTTCTCGCTCACAGGTGACTTCTTCCTCGGTATGGTGGCTCCACTGAACTTTGCAAAACTTGATGACCTTGCTGCGTGTAACTCGGCTGGCAAACTAGAGAATCTTGACGGGTTTCTCCTCGTAGGTTAGGTCAGTCTCCAGCCGAATTGCTCCCAGGGGCACTGTATCTCTTAGAGGAATATCGGCCATCTCTGCATGGCACTTCTTCAACTTGGAAACGTGAAACACATCATGAACTCCTGACAATCCTTCGGGTAACTCAAATTTGTAGGAAACTTCTCCCATACATTCGAAAACTCGATATGGTCCTACAAACCTTGGGGCTAGCTTTCCCTTGACTCCAAATTGTTTAACTCCTCGAAGTGGTGACACACTGAGATATGCTCTGTCTCCGATTTCATAGGCTACCTCCTTGCATTTAGTGTCAGCATAACTCTTCTGCCTGGATTGAGCTACCTTCAGTCTATCACGAATCAACTTAACTTTCTCTTCAGACTCTCTGATTAAATCTGGTCCGAACAATTGACAGTCTCCAACTTCATCCCACATCAATGGTGTCCTGCACCTCCTTCCATACAAAGCTTCAAAAGGGCCATCTTCAAATTGGCTTGGTAGCTGTTGTTATATGAGAACTCTGCGTATGGCGAATTATCATCCCAACTAGATCCATAATCTAGTACACACGCTCTCAACATGTCCTCCAGAATTTGGTTGACTCTCTTAGTCTATCCATCTGTCTGCGGATGAAAGGCTGTACTGAACTCTAGCCTGGTACCCAAAGTCTGGTGTAATTGATTCTAAAACTTTGAGGTAAACTATGTTCCTCTATCTGATACGATGGTCCTCGGAACTGCGTGCAGACATACGATCTTGGTCATATATATCTTGGCCAACTTCGCGCTCGTATAAGTGGTTTTCATGGGGATAAAGTGAGCCACTTGGGTCAAGCGATCTACTACTACCCCGATGGAATCATAACCTGATCGTGTCCTGGGTAATCCAGTGATGAAATCCATGCCAATCTTATCCCACTTCCATTCGGGTATCGGCATAGGCTGAAGTAATCCTGCTGGCTTCTGGTGTTCTGCCTTAACTCTCTGACATACGTCACATACTGCTACATACTCAGCAATATCCTTCTTCATACCTGTCCACCAGAAACGTCCCTTCAAATCCAAATACATCTTGGTGTTTCCTGGGTGAATCAAGTATGGCGAGTCATGAGCCTCCTGAAGTATTAACTTCCTGATTCCTAGGTCATTGGGCACATAAATACGATTCTCAAGCCATAAAGTTTCGTGCTCAGCCTCATGAAAACCTTTGGCTTTTCCTTTACTCATCTTTTCCTTTATCTTCGCAATCTCCTTATCAGTCTTCTGGGCTTCTCGAATCTTTCCCAACAACGTGGAGTGAACTTCCAATGCTGCAACAAAACCTCTCGGAACTATCTCCAAATGAAGTTCTCTGAGATCGTCGACTATCTCTTGCAGTAATCCTCCGATCACAAGAGTATTAATATAACTCTTGTGGCTTAAAGCGTCTGCTATAACATTGGCCTTTCCTAGATGATAATGCAACTTCATATCATAATCCTTTATGAGATCCAACCATATCCTTTGCCTGAGATTCAACTCCTTCTGTGTGAGATGTACTTCAAACTCTTATAGTCCGTGTATACATCACAAAGGTTTCCAATAAGAAAATGTCTCCAGATCCTAAGTGCATGCACTACGGCTGCTAACTCCAAATCATGCGTGGCATAATTCAACTCATGAGGTCGAAGCTGACGTGAGGCATATGAAACAACTCTTCTGTCTTGCACAAGTACTCCTCCAAGTCCCTGGCGAGAAGCGTCGCGATATACTTGAATTCCTTGCGTATATCCGGAAGAATTAGCACTGGGGCTATAACTAAACTCTTCTTCAATTCCTGAAAACTGGCCTCACATTCTAGCTCCATTTGAACTTGGTGTCCTTCTTCAATAACTCCGTCATGGGATTTGCAATCTTGGAAAAATTCTCAATGAATCTCTGGTAATATCTTGCGATTCCAAGAAAACTATGTATCTCTCCAACAGAGGTGGGTGGGAACCACTCAGTGACGGACTCAAACTTGGAAGGGTCTACTGCTATACCTTCCCCTGATAGAACATGTCTGAGAAATCCAACTTCCTTCAACCAAAACTCACATTTTCTAAACTTGGCATATAGTTGATGTTCCCTAAGCTTCTCGAGAACCAAGTGCAAATGTTCCTTGTGTTCTTCTTCATTCTTCGAGTATACCCATGTATCATCAATGAACACCACAACAAACTTATCCAAGAAATCCATGAACACCTTATTCATCATACTCATAAAGTAGGCATGGGTGTTAGTCAAACCAAAGGACATGACAGTGTACTCATATAGCCCGTACCTTGTGTTAAAAGCTGTCTTAGGTATATCATGTTCTCGGATCTTCAGCTTCTGGTATCCTAATCGAAGATCGATCTTGGAGAATACTTTAGTTCCCTGCAGCTGGTCAAATAAAATCATTGATCATCGGTAGTGGGTATTTGTTCTTGATTGTCACCTCATTCAGTGCATGATAATCTACAACCATTCTGAAAGATCCATCCTTCTTCTCAACTAAGAGCACCGGGGCTCCCCATGGTGATGAACTTGGTCGAATATATCCTTTCTCCAATAACTCGTTAATCTGCTTCTTAATTTCCTCCAGATCATTTGCGGGCATTCGATATGGTATCTTCGATATTGGTCCGGTGCCTGCTAACAACTCTATCAAAAATTCTATATCTCGATCTGGTGGCATGCCTGGTAGTTCCTCTGGGAATACGTCGGGATAATCCTTCACAACTGGCACTTCCTCCTTAACAACTCTGAAAAGTGAATTCACTTGAGTCCTCCTTGGGGCATGCCTAGGCACATACTTGATCCTTTTACCCTCTGGGGTGGTGAGGAGAATTTACTTACTAGCACAATCGATATTTCCTTTGTACATCGATAGCCAGTCCATGCCTAGTATCACATCCAATCCGTGTGACTCCAAAATTATTAGGTCTGAGGGGAAAACATGGCTACCTATGGTCAATGGCAACTGAAAACATCCTCTGCTAGCCATATACTCTGCTCCAGGTGAGCTTACTAACATAGGTGTCTTTAGGGCTACGGTGGGCAACTTAAACCTATCCACAAATACCCTTGATATGTATGAATGCGATGCACCAGTGTCAAAAAGGACAATAGCTCTAAATGACTTAATAAAAAACTTACCAATAACGGCATCAGGCTTCTCTTCAACTTCCTCCATGTTGACGTGGTTCACTTGCCCACTGGTGAAAGGGTTGGGCTTCTTTCCAGAGCTTCCATTTCCGTTACCATTCTTTACCTCAGAACAATCATTGGCGTAGTGTCCAGTCTTCCTGCACTTGAAATAGGTAACATGGCTCAGATCCTTCTTCGCGGGTGTTGCCTGGTTGGAACGGCTCTGACTGTTGTTTCCTCCATTCTTAGGGCCACTGTGATTATGTGAACTTCCTCCATTGTGAGAATGGCCTCCATGGTTATGATAGGAATGTCTTCCCGAGTTTGGGGTGAAATGAGGCTTCTGTTGAGCTCCAAAGTTGTACTTCCCCTGTCCATACTTCCGTTTGCGGTTCTCTATTTGCTGCTGCTTGCCTTCAATCATAAGAGCCCTTTCTACCAGCTCCTGATAGTTGGCGAATGTTGCTGCCATGAACTGCATACTTAGCTCATCATTCAGCCCCTCCATAAACTTCTCCTGCTTCGCGGCATCTGTGGCCACATCATTTGTGGCGTAGCGAGCTAACTTGCTAAACTCATCTAGATACTGCGCCATAGTACGGTTTCCTTGGCGTAAGTTACAAAACTCACAGTTCTTCATTTTCATAGCTCCAGCTGAGACATGTGCAGTGCGGAAGGCCTACTGAAATTGATCCCAAGTAACATTGGCCACGGGGAAAGTGGCGGTGTAGTTCTCCCACCATGAGGCTACGGGTCCATCTAGTTGATGTGCGGCAAAGCGCACCTTCTCATCTTCTGTGCAACCTGTGGTGGTCAGCTCCCTTCCAATCTTGCAGACCCAATCATCAGCAACAATCGGTCGGTGCTACTAGAGAACACCGACGGATTAACCTTAGAAAGAGGGCTAAGTTGTCGACTGGAGGTGGTGGCGGTGGATTGTTGTTGTTGCCTTGGTTCTAGACTAGCAATTGCATCAAGGCATTCTGCTGTTGGATCAACTGAGTGAGCTCCGGTGGAAAGGAGAATGCGGGGTCATGTCTCGGAGGCATCTGATAGGTTTAGAGGGGTGAGAACGGAATAGAGTGAGGTCTAAAGAGATATTTCACTACCCATATGCACACGAGACAAACACGTTCATTTCACACCACTCAATTCAAACAAGATTCATACAATCGATCTAAGATACTTTTACAAAATCTCGTGGACTATTACTATATACATGGAAGAATTCTAATGGTAATATGGTGGTTTACTAGAAATTTTGATCGGTGGAGGACTCCATGATACCTGCTCCAGCTTCATCTTCATATTCATCATCGCTGTCGGGATCGGAGTCTGTGTCATCTAGTATGATGTAATCCTCTGAACGAATGTCCACTCCAGGTTCGGGATCCTCCATGAATATCCCTAGCTTATTCTTCAGGTCTTCATTCTTCTCCAGTAGTACAACAATTTCTTCTTCATATCCATCACGTGTAGACTTGAGTTCCTCTTCTAGCTCCATGTTCTGGGTCATCACCTTCTTCGTGTCTATCATGTTGGCGCACATCTGGTTCTCGTAGTGTCGCATGTGCTGGTTCAACTCATGTATGTAGGCTGCATTGGATTTGTCCTTCCTGGTGCGAATCATCTCCCATTGCTCATCTCGGCATCCACATATCTAGTAGGTGGTGTCCTTAAGATCCTTGTTGTACACCTCGCCTATGCGTCCAATGGCGATGTGGGTGGCCATGCTCTTTCCTAGATTCCAGGTTGGTGCATCAAAGGAAAACTCGATGGAATCGGTAACTGGCGTGAACGTCCTTCCTGGAATACGAACTTGAATCGTCCAACACTCCTCTTTTGGTAAAGTGACAGTGAAGGTTCCGGTGAAGCTTGGTATGGTGATGTTCAGTTACCTAGTGACTTCCTTCAAGTGTCATCCGAAAGGGGTGTCTTCATCCGGTTGAGTGAACTTGTTCCTTGGGTCTGCCATCTATAGAGTAGAAATGGAGAAGAGTTGGAAATGAGTAGAGAAGAGTATCATGTGGCTTTTTCCTAGTGGTCGCGTCATACAGTCAAGTGTGCTCTGATACCAACTTGTAGCGACCCAATCCCAATGGACTGTAGTCTCTGTGCTTAAGTGTGATCCCTGGATCGGTATTGCTGACACACACAGTACTTGAGGATTTATTGCAGAGTTCAATCACACACTTATTACAATGAGTGTCTCACAAAGAGTACTTATTACAATAATATGGCTGAAGGCCATCTAAATAAGATAACAGTGGAAGCTTCAAAGATAAATGAGTCCATCCAACTCCACGGCAAAACTGAGTGCATGACAACGACCTATTGCACCTTACTCTTCGTCTGAAAACTCCACGAAACCTGGTGCACATGGAATATGCTGGCAAGATAACACTATAGAGCAATGAACAATAACAGCTATCACTACATGCATATTTGGCAGGTGAAGGCTCTACGGTTATCATTTGCGTAAAGCTAAATTTTCCCTACAACAAAGGAATATATTTGATTTAACTACAAAGTTTGATGAAATATTGAGAAGGTACCCCCAACTCAATCCCAAATTAACATTTATAGCCCAACAAATTCATGAAGTAAAGTGATGAGATCAACACAATAATTCAAGTACCAGATACTCAAGATGTCCATAACCGGGGACACAAGTAACCATGATTAGTTTATACACTCTGCAGAGGTTTGCGCACTTTTTTCCACAACACTCATCCCCTCCGTTGTATTTCTCGCACTGCATGATGTTTGAGAAACAGATGACCGAGACACAATCTTTCCGAAGAGGTCACCTTAACCGATAGATAGGCCGGTACACCTACAATTCCCCTACATCTGCTAGCCCATCATGGAAAGGATTCCCACAACTTACTCAACTATGCCAGAGCCCATATTGGCTTGTGACTGCACACGGAAGTTTCTAGCATGAATAATCTTATGATCCCTTTGAGCCTGGGTGGCTTTCCATAGGAGGATCATACGGGTACCCCGGGATCTCCTATGACAATACTGGATTCCCCAGGTGCCCACAACCAGTCCACCCAGATGTGTCTTAAAGTATCCACCTTAAGTTTCCCTTAGTTATAAATAACTCTCACATCTTTCATGAATCTCACAAACCAATCCACGTCTACGAGCATAGCAAAGTAGTGCAATCATAATGCAGTAATACCCAGGGTTTGAATATAAGACAATAGGTTCCTACCTCATCAACTACTTCCCAACACCCACATGTTATCAAAGTTCTACTCATGCAATGTTTGAGGGTTTAAAACTAATGCATAAAAACTGGGTAAAAGAGATATGATCAAAGTGTTACTTGCCTTGCTGACGATCAGAAAATCCTAGTGATTCGTAGTAGCAAGCCTCGCACTCCGGAAACTCTATCGTGAACAAAAAATAGCATACATAAGCACTTAAGCACAAGATGCAAAGGTAAAACCAAAATAAAAGATCTAAACAGAAAGTTCAAGTGAAGAGCTTCAAGTTGCAAAAAGAATCACTCGAATCGGAGTTACAAAACTCAAACTACGATCAAAAGAAGTTAAAATTGAAATCAGCTTGAAAACAAATTTTAAGTTTCCAAAACCCTGTTCAACTTGTTTATCTGGATAGAGGGGATCAAGTCAAATACTTTGGCGTTGGTTTCACTGGATTTGGATAAACGAGCAAAAAATAGTGAGGGTTTGAAGATCAGGGACTAATCTGCAATGAAAATAATTATGGATAGGTCCCTAGCCGAAAATTAAACTAAAAAGAAAAATCTAACGAACGAATGTTCGCTAATGGAACTAACGAACGAATTCATTCGTTAACAGAACGAATCAGGTGAACGTTCACTAAATAACATGACCTAAATAATAAACCGATCTAATAAAAATAAAACTGAACTTTTTTAGAAAGAAAAAGAAAAACCAAACGGGTTTTAGCGGTTTTGTACCGGTTCGAGGAGAAGAACCGGTGACGGCGACGGCCTACTCCGGCGAGGCGGGGCAGCGGCGACATGGTGGTTAGCAGCGTCGCGGGCGGCAGTGAGCGGGGCTACAGCGGCGCGGCGGCTCGGCAGCGGCGGCGGCGATGCGGTGGGCGGTGGCTTGCGGCGGAGAGGGGGTGGGCAAGACTATATAGAGGGGGGCGGCTTGGGAAAGGGGCCACGGCGGCGGGCGGAGTCCGACCCGGACTCCTATCCGAAGTCTAGCGTGGGCACGACGTCGATGCGGGTAAGGCGGTCAGCGGCAGCTGGGCCTTGGCCTGGCTCGGCTGGGCCGGCGCAGTCAGCGCGCGGAAGATTGTTTTTATATAAATTCGTTGCATAGAAAAATCCAAAATAAAATAAATAAAAATCCTAAAATTCCAAAAATAATTTTCACGATCATCTCCTAATATTTAGGACGACGTGAACATTTTTCTGGGCTAAAATGCAATTTTTCCCTAATTTAACCAAATAAAATCTCAAATAAAATTCAAATAAATATAGTTTTATTCAAAATTTAATTTCCAATATTTCCTCTGTTTTGAAGAAGTCATATTTTCTTCTCTCATTATTTTATTTATTTTGAAATAATTGGAAAAACAATTTCAAATAAAAATCACCTTGATCCAATTTACCAACTTTTGAAAATTCAAAAATGGAATTTTATGAAAACCTCCAACTCTCTCACAGGGTCCTTGAGTTGCTTAAGGTCTCTTGGATCAAAGTGTCCAAAATAAACCAAATTCAAATTGCTCAAAATATGGATGCATATGATGACCTAATGATTAACATCCAAATTGAAAATTGGGATGTTACATTTCTCGTGGTTATAGAGCCTTGCGGTGGCGGAACTTCTGATCTAGGTTAACCCCGAGGGTTTTTGGAATATTTAACTATTTATAGGGCGAAGAGGGGGTACGGGAGGCCACTAAGGTGGGCACAATCCACCTGGGCGCGCTTGGGAAACTTCCCTCTCGGAGGGGCAAATCGAAGCCATCGTCACAACCAATGATCCTCTCATCGTGGGAGGACCAATCTTCATCAACATCTTCAAGTGCACCATCTCATCTCAAACCCTAGTTCATCTCTTGTATTCCATTTTTGTGTCAAAACCTAATATTGGTACCTGTGGGTTGCTAGTAGTGTTGATTACATCTCATAGTTGATGTTGTTAGTTTATTTGGTAGAAGATCATATGTTCAGATCCATTATGATATTCTATACACCACTAATATTGAACATGAACATGTGTTGTGAGTAGTTATGTTTGTTCTTGAGGACATAGGAGAAGTGTTGTCATAAGTAATCGTGTGAATTTGGTATTCGTTCGATATTTTGATAACATGTATGTTGTTGTTTCCCTTAGTGGTGTTATGTGAATGTCAACTACATGACTCTTCACCATCTTTGGGCCTAAGTGAAAGCATTATGGAGTAGTTATTAGATGATGGGTCACTAGAGCGATAGAAGATTAAACCGGAGTTTAGGTGCTATTCCGTAAAATGGCTTATTTGGATCCATACGTTTCATGTTATGGTTAGATTTATCTTAATTCTTCTTTTGTAGTTGCAGAAGCTTGCGAGAGGGGATAATAATAAGTGGGAGTCTTGTTCAAGTAAGAACAACACCCAAGCACCAGTCCACCCACATATGAAATTATCAAAGTAACGAACGCGAATCAAACAAACATGATGAAAGTGACTCGACGAAATTCCCGTGTGTCCTCAAGAACGCTTTGCTTATTATAAGAGACCTTTCCGGCCTATCCTTTGCTACAAAAAATATTGTTCTACCTTTTTGCACCTTTGTTACCATTACCATTACTTTATTGTTAGAAATTGCCTTGCTATCATACTATTTGTTACCGACAATTTCAGTGCCTAAAGAAAATACCTTGCTGAAAACCGGTTGTCATTTCCTTCTACTCCTCATTGGGTTCGACACTCTTACTTATCGAAAGGACTACAATTGATCCCCTATACTTGTGGGTCATCAAGACTCTTTTCTGGTGCCGTTGCCAGGGAGTGAAGCGCCTTTGGTGAGTGGAATTTGGTAACAAAACATTTATATTACGTGTTGAAATTTACTTTCACTTGTTACTATGGAAAACAATCCTTTGAGGGGTTTGTTCGGGGTATCTTCACCTCGACTAGAAGCACAAAGAGTTGCTCCTCAACCTATTGCACCTACTGAAAATATTTATTATGAGATTCCTTTGGGTATGATAGAGAAACCGCTAGCTAATCCTTATGCAGGAGATGGAACAAAACATCTCGATGTGCACTTAATCTATGTGGATGAATTTTGTGGATTATTTAAGCTTGCAGGTTTACCCGGAGATGAAGTTAAGAGGAAGGTTTTCCCTTTATCTTTGAAGGGAAAGGCATTGACATGGTATAGGCTATGTGATGATATTGGATCTTGGGATTGGAACCAATTGAGATTGGAATTTCATCAGAAGTTTCATCCTATGTATCTGGTTCATCATGACTGGAATTATATATATAATTTTTTGCCTTATTAAGGAGAAAGTATCGCTCAATATTGGGGGAGGATTAAGCACATGATGTACACATGCTCCAATCATGATCTCTCAAAAGAAATTATCTTATAAAATTTTATGCTCGTCTTTCTCATGATGATCGAACCATTCTTGATTCTTCTTCAACTTGTTCCTTTATGAAGAAAACTATTGAGTTCAAGTGGACTCTTCTGGAAAGAATTAAACTCAACTCTGAAGATTGGGAACTCGACAAAGGTAAAGATTCAGGTATAATGCTTAATTTTGATTGTGTAAAATCTTTTATGGATACTGATGCTTTTCATAAGTTGAACACTAAATATGGACTTGACTCCGAGGTAGTAGCTTCCTTTTGTGAATCATGTGCTGCTCATGTTGATCTCCCTAAGGAGAAGTAGTTTAAATGTCATCCCCCTATTAAAGAAAATATTGAGGAACCTATTGTACTTAAAGATGAAACCATCATTTGCAATGTTGATACAGTTATTCCTACTTCTTATATTGAGAAACCACCTTTTCCTGTTAGGATAAAGGAACATGTGATGTCTACTACGCAACCTTCTTCTTGTAGACTTGTGTTGGGCCTCCAAGCGTAGAGTTTTGTAGGACAGTGGAAAATTTCCCGCAAGTGGATGACCTAAGGTTTATCAATCAGTGGGAGGCGTACGATGAAGATGGTCTCTCTCAAGCAACCTTGCAACCAAATAACAAAGAGTCTCTTGTGTCCCCAACACACCCAGTACAATGGTAAATTGTATAGGTGCACTAGTTCGGCGAAGAGATGGTGATACAAGTGGTATATGGATAGTAGATATAGGTTTTTGTAATCTGAAAATATAAAAACAGCAAGGTAGAAAGTAGTAAAAGTGATCAAAAACGGTATTGCAATGCTCGAAAACAAGGCCTAGGGTTCATACTTTCACTAGTGTAAGTTCTCTCAACAATGATAACATAATTAAATCAGATGGAAATCCCTCAACCCGTGACAAAAGTCACTCCAAAGTTCCTATCTTGGAGAACATAAGATGAAATTGCACGGTGGGTACGAAACCACCTGAAAGTTATTCTTTTCGATCAATCCATAGGGCTATTCCTATAAGTGTCACAAACATCCCTAGAGTTCATAGTAAAATAACACCATATGATACACATGAATCAACCCTAATGTCACCTAGACACTCCAATGTCACCACAAGTATCCGTGGGTCAATTATACGATATGCATCAAACAACTTCAGATTCATAATATTCAATTCAACACAAAGAACCTCAAAGAATGCCCCAAGATTTCTACCGGAGAAACCATGACAAAAACGTGCATCAACCCCTATGCATAGATTAACCCAATGTCACCACGGGAATTCGTGAGTTGAGTGCCAAAACATACATCAAGTGAATCAGTAGAACCCCATTGTCACCACGGGTATCCCACGCAAGACATACATCAAGTGTACTCAAATCCATAATAGTATTCAATCCGATAATAGTGAAATCTCAAACGTAAAACTTAATTCATCACAAGAAGGTATAGGGGGGAGAAACACCATATGATCCAACTATAATAACAAAGCTCGCGGTACATCAAGATCGTGCCATATCAAGAAGAGAGAGAGAGAGAGATCAGACACATAGCTACTGGTACATACCCTCGGCCCCGAGGGTGAACTACTCCCTCCTCATCATGGAGCCCACCGGGATGATGAAGATGGCCACCGGTGATGGTTTGCCCCTCTGACAGGGTGCCGAAACGGGCTCCCAATTGGTTTTTCATGGCTACAGAGGCTTAAGGTGGCGCAACTCCCAATCTAGGTTTCCTTTCGAAGGTTTCTATATTTATAGGAATTTTTGGCATCGAGAACAAGTCAGGGGGTCCACGAGGCAGTGGCAAGGCAGCGGTCGTGCCCTAGGGGGGCACCCACCACCCTTGCGGATGCCTTGTGGCTCCTTTGGTCCTTCTCCGATACTCCGTGGGCTTCTTCTGGTTCATAAAAAACGTCGTAAAGTTTCAGCTTGTTTGTTGTAAAACTCAAAAACAATGAAAAAACATAAACTAGCACTAGGCTCCAGGTTAATAGGTTAGTCCCAAAAATAATATAAAATAGCATATAAATGCATATAAAACATCCAAGATGGATAATATAATAGCATGGAACAATAAAAAATTATAGATACGTTGGAGACATATCAACATGCTTAAGTTTCAACTATGGTTAACAAAAGTAATATTAGAAGACGTAGACCCTTTGAAAAAATTAAGGTTGAACCTAATCACTACAAAAAAATACACTTCCGTGATGATACGTGTTTGTCACAATAGGTCGCTTTTTTGTCATGCATGTACATCCATGACAAATTTATGACAGAATCAAGATAGTCATACCTGTGCTGTCGTAGAAGTGTTCCATGACATTACCAAAGTTATCATCACGGAAGTGTCCACTTCCATGACGATAAATCGCGCGTCATAGAAGTGCTTTCGTCAAGGGTGACCGACATGATGCATCCACCATAAGAGAACGCCGTTAAGCTATCGGGTCGGGTTTTGGATCCAATAACCCGTTAACAGACCCGACCAATGGGAAATTTCCACCTGTAAAAGTCTTATTGGCCGTACGAAACACGCGTCAGCTCGTCAGTGGGTCAGATAGGCGCCTATGATACGTCGACACGTGGCACGGCCCAACAGAGGCCCATTCCTGTGTAAAGGCCGACCCGTTTGACTTGGTCAAAAGCTGGTGGGCCGACCCATGGAAAGCCTGTTAATAGCCTGTTCGAATATAGCCCATTTACAGCCCGCTAACCCAAGGCCCGTTACGCCCTATCCGAATTAGGCCCGGTAGCGTCATTTGGGCCATCCAATATGATTCCAGCCCGTTTTCACTTCTGGCCCATGTTTGGCCCATGACGTCTTTCGGCCCATATGAGGCCCTATGTAACTCTTGGCCTACTAACGGCCCGTGGTGAAACTGGCCCGTAATGAACAGTGTATCACTTTACACCCATTAACGGCCCGTGATGAATAGTGTATCACTTTATACCCATTAACGGCCCGTTATTCCGTTGGGCCATTTCCAGCCCATGTTATCTTTCGGCCTTCTCAGAGCCCATTTATTCTTGGGCTAATTTCCAGCATTCGTTTACTTACGGGCTGTTACTGTCATTTTCTGCTTGTGGACCAAATTCAGCCCATGGTTACAGTCGGCCCGTTTGTGGTATGTTAATACGTTGGGCCGTTTTCATAGCGTCATCAAATACGACCTATTAACGATGGCCCGTTATGGTCGGCCCATGAATGGACGATTCCAACTCTAGCCCGTTTACGGCCATAATGCGGCCTATTATTGGCCCATGTTTGGCCATCGATCATACTGCCCGTATAAGGCCCATTGATGATACGTCACGTAGAAGGCACATTGTTTCTACAACCCGTAGAAGGCCCATTGTTTCTGTGGCCCGTAGAAGGCCCACTGTTTCTACGGCCCGTAGGAGGCCCAGTGTCACTACAGTAAATATTAGCCCATGGTTATTGTGGCCTAGTTTTAAAAAATAGGTTAATGCAGCCACTAGCAAACCGCGGAAAAAGAACTGCAATGACTAGAAGCTAACAAATAAACAAGACAACAAGGAAATAAATAAGCAAGCAACTTACGCTAGGCTATCACGGCTATCACACATATTACATCCACTGGGCATCAAAGTTCGCCACCAGTGCAAATAAATGCGCCGACAAAAGAATATAAAAAACTGAGAGCACTTCAGAAGGCACTAGGCCTGGCCAGGTCGGGCCCCCCAAACAGCTGAAGAAGCTGAGTAGACCTCAGCTGTGTCAACGATAGATGCATCAACACTAGATTTAAGGCATGATGGTGCGCACGACAGTCCTCTAACATCTTCATTGCATCTTTGACTTCAAGTCGGAGCTGAGCTGAAGCAAGCCTTTCCGCTTTAAGTTGAGACTGAAAAAGTCGAACTGATTGAGGCAGCGACTGCATAGAGGTTGTCTCACACCTGCTGGTGAGTAGCTTCAACTCACTGTCTTCATCAAGACAGGACCTTGGGGTCATCTCGCTGTCCTCAAAATGGTTTAGCTCACTATCTTCCCTAAAGTTTTGCCTTGCGTAAGAGATACAACTCTGAAAGAGAAACAAGGAGACATGTAACAGGTTTCACAATTATATAAGCAAATAAATGGATCTATTCTGCATAAGGAACATGTTTTTACAACTACAATTTGAAACTGGTAGTTGTTGCAAACATCCAATCATATGTAAACAGCAAAGCAAACAACAGTGGAGGAAATGATGCCTATCCTAGTCTATACTAGAACAAAGTTTGAAGGCTTGAGAAGGATGAACTTACATTACATGTTAACACGGGCTGGACAAAACCCTTCTCCATGTTGATGGAAGGATAAGTCAATAAATTCCCCAAAGAAAATTCTTTATAAGCATTGCCATTATTCTACATTTTGCAAAGAGTAAATATAGATCAAATAATATTGGAAGAAACAGAGGATAATGAAGCTCAGGTGCAGACTGATGATACATAATCAAATAGCGATTAATTAAGTACAACGTCACAAGGCAAAAGGGAGAGAGGTACTGACAAGAGCAATGCAGAGCCATTATTGTTTTGAGATCGTATGATCCTTTGAGCAAGGAGATTCATCTGAAATTAGTTTTCATACAGGAGAGAAGGTAAGGCACAAGCAGAAATTTAGGACTTCAAATTTTGAATTGATATCATAGACAGTACCTGACGCTGGGCTCCCAGTAGTTCTAATAGGGGTTTGGCCACTAGAGTAGGGGTAAAGTGTGGTACAGTTGGGTCTGTGTTTTCTGTGGCTGCTGATCTATCTGATTTAACAGGTATCACTACCTTTTCCAAATACCTAGTTTGTACTCCTTGACGACCTGCACTCACCCTCTTCCTTTTGGACACCTATTACGAAAGAACAACATCTGACTGGAAAGACCCGACACATGGAATTGTACAGAAAATGGATAGGTATGGCATATACGCATATATGATGCTTAAACTAAGAAGATGGTGTAACGAAGTAGAAGTAATGCAAGAGGTCAGATGCAAAATATGTGCGACCAATACAACTTTGCAAAGTTAGAGAAAGCACCTTGATGGGTGAATAAGATAGGCCATCCTCCACCATGCAAAGTTTGATAGACAGTGGATCATTCCGCAATATTCCTCTCGTGCGCCCATTCTCATATTCATTTTGATAATGTTCAATATCTGACATGCATGAAGACATAAAAACAAGTGAGATTTTCTTTGTAATGCAAAAGTGATTCTAATCCAATATTGCCTCCCTGTAAAACCCTTTGTGCTATCTCTGTAATTCTTTTAAAAGATGCCATGCATGCTGTAATTTGTTGTGTGCATTAATATAATGTGGCCTACTACTCAAAATATGAGAGCTCTAGAAGTGATGACACTTCACAGATGATAGCTTCAACATATAGTAAAGAAGAACAAGTCGACCTGACCTGACAGATTCAAAATATACTAAGGGAGAACAACTCAACCTCACCAGTTGACCGCAAGATAAGAGTATCATCTTAAAGAAGAGCAGAAGAGCAAGCAGATTGAAGATATTACAAGTCTTTTAATACAATGTCGGTTGGCCACCCATGATGAACCAGAGCGCACAGAGAAATACTATTCTTTCCGGTCTCTCCATATGTGGCTCACATGCATTTCGAAACTAAAGTAGGAACATTTAGCTAACCAATTAAACATCTCTCAGTTTTACTAATATCAGCAATAATATCGTATATGAATTTGTACAACTAAGCTTGTTTGGCTCGATGGGTGGAGCAGTGCTATTACGACACGAACCACGTAGGCTGATTGTGGTCATCATAAAATGGGGAAAACATAAGCATGATGAGTACGGTGGTGACCGTGGCAGTGGGATGGCAGATCTGAAGCTACAAACCGTGCAAAGGGTAGTTAGCAACCGATGTTTGCTTTAAAATAACAACTAAGATTTGGTATGGACAAGAAAGTACGGTCAACAAGTGACAAAGAAATGCAATTATGCTGTCTCTCTATATGTCGCAACATGCATTTGGAAACTCAAGTGGGATCTTTAGCTAACCAATTAAATGTGCCGGTTAACTAATATCAGTATCATATCACAATCATATTTGAACAACTAATCTTTCGAATTCTGAGTGTTGTGTTGTTTAGCTTCAAGGGTGGACTAATGCTAGTACGACAGAAAGCACCTACGCAGATCATAGTAGAGTATATAAAAGGGGAAAACCCTAAGCATCAAGAGAAAAAATCAGGAAAGTGGGACTAGCTGGACCAGTGGGTGGCGCACATGCTTTTCGAAACAAATATAGGAACATTAGGTGACCAATTAAACGTTCTCTGTTTTAGTGATATTAGCATCATATCAGATTTGTATTTCAACACGTAATCTTTGGGTTGAGGCCTTGAGGAGCAGTGCTAGCACGACACGAAGCACCAACGATGATGGTAGTGAATATGAAGGGGGGAATCCATAAGCTTTACAAGTATAGTGCCCGTGCCATGGCGGATCTAAGGTGCAAACCGGACAAAGCTACTTCGCAACCAATGTTTGCTTTCAACTAGCCACTACGATTTGGTACGGACAAGAAAAGTACAGTAAACAAATTATGATCTATTTTCCGGGTGAGATCAATAACTTAAGCACATCTGGAAGAGTACCAGCTCTCTTGCGACGCCGTGTAGGCCTATGCTGATACGTTGAGGATGCTGCGGGTGCGATGGCTGTCGGCGGCGGGGAAGAAGACTTTAGACGGCAGACAGTCGGGTCGGGGGATATATCCTGTTGTCGTGGACGAGGCTGTCGTAGGAGCCGCAACGGCAAGGTGGACGACGGTGTCGACGAAGCGAGAGGAGGCGATGAAAGGATCCTGGTCCCGTGCCATGGATGAGAGACGTCCATCTCTTGCAGTGGATGACGGGGTAGGGGTAGCGGCTCCGGCAAGGTGGAGGATGGGGTGGCGGACGGAGGAGGCTGGCCGCAGTGCGGAGGTTGTCGTGCCCCCGACGGTGTATGAATGGGGAAATGGAGGGGAGGGGGATCTCAAACTTTGGGACGCGCTTCTCTAAAATGGGGGAAAGTTACGAACTTATCCCCCGTTTAAAATTTCAGACATCGCGTCGGTTGGGGATAGGACGGTAATCTCGCATATCCCAAATATTTGCCGGTAACTATTTCGGGCGAGGAGAGGGTGTTTTACCGCCCACGGTTGGCGCCCACAGTGTATGAACGGGGCTGACAGGTAGGGTGGTTGTGTCACGTCTGATGGAAGTTACACATCTGCCCCTATTTAAAATATAAGCCTACATCAATTTCGGACGAGGAGAGTTTGTTTTTCCGCCCATCGTGTATGAATGGGGAAATGGAGGAAGAGACACATGTCTTTCGGACGAGCTTGAATCAAATGTGTTTTGCCACCCACGTTTGGCGCCCACCGTGTCTGAATGGACTCAGAGGTCCTCGTGTCACGTCTGATTGAAGTTACTAGAATACCCCTATCGACAACAGTGTAAATCCTGTCGATAAGGATGTCAAGTGTCAGGGGTAGACAGTAATTTCCATCTCGCAAACACTTGCTTCGGGCAGCCCACAAATTATAGTGGGTGTTTAGCCACTTCATTGAAAACTTGGGAGAATTAGCATTCACGTTTGCCCTGGGACCTGGCAAACTAAATTCAAATCCAATTTGTATTCGATTACGAATATCCACAGATAATTATACGTTTTGTTATTTATTTCTTCAAAACCACAACAAAGATTTATTCCACCTTCATATATGATTATGATTTAGAAATGCCGTGATCTTCGAATTCAGTAGGTTGGATACACTCTGAGTCAAATAGTTATTTCATCCAATACAATATGCTCACATGAAAAATAGTTCACCTTATGTCAATCATACAAGTACTGGGGATTACCTCGCCTAAAAAATTCGGATCATTACAACACATGGACAACATAGGGGGTCTTGCAACATAATCCATTTAGAGACATGACACAACATGCAAGTACAATAATCTAATGAAAATTTCAACTGGTATCTAAAGAAGAACTGGGATTATCTTGGGCTTCAGATAGCAGAAACAGCAGGACCTCCTCCGTCTTCAAATGCAACATTCTTACTTCCTCCAATTCTTGGGTTGCTTGCATAATGCGTGACACTAATTCCGTAATTTCCAGCCTCAAGATAAAGATTACCTCATTCATGGCAGCCACACCATCTCTTTCTGCATCTAGTAGAGCCTCAAGCACTATAATATTTGTGCTCAGATTGCTCTCCGGCGGTGTTGCCTCTGAACTGCTACCATCTGGTAACATGGATGGCGCACTGCTTCCACAAATAGATTCTGGGGTTGTACATTGTGTCCTAGTGTGAACGACATCCTGAAAGGTTTCCGCTGGACATCAGTAAGAGATAGTTATCGTATGATCCAGGTAGTAAGCTTACATGGTAAACGATGGACGAATTATTGCCGAGCATGGCAAACTATATTTAAATGGTTCGAAGCAGCATCAGCCGAAAAGAAATTAAAATGGTAAGATGAAACTAGGGATGTAAGTGGAAAATAAACGAAATCCGCCAGTCCCGTCTAGTTAGTTTTTTCTTCCTCCCTAGTTCATTTTCCTCAAAAAAAATATTTTGAACTATAATACCATTAGTGGACTTTAATCGGGATTAAACCGGACCCAGTTGACATCCCTAGTTGAAAGGGAGTGTACATCCGCTATATTTAAGTTGCCAAGGCAGCTAAGCAGTTGAAATAATCTGAGAAATCACTTAACAGTGTGGCCTCATATAAACTACGAAGATAGTCTTGTGATGAAGTTGAGAGGAAAAGTTAAGGACCCAAATGAAATAGGCATGCATTTCTTTACGATAGTACAGCAGGCACTGCTGACATATTGGCCAACTCAGGTATAGCGTAACAACAAATAAGCATTCTAATCAAGCAATACAGCAAAGCAGACAACTGACTATTTGTAATTCGGTAGGATTACACGTTGAGGGCACAAGCGAAGAAAGCAGCCCACTCGCATTACATTTCACATGTACTAAAACACACTGGCTTACCATATGTTGTTGTGAAGCCTAGCTGTTGTTGCAATGTTCTTTGAAGATATCATCAGCATCCCGTGGTTGCAAATCTAGTTGTTGTAGTTTATTTTGCACCATCTATTTAGGTAAAATTAATTTTAATCGCATGCACTGGTCCGAATTGATCATCAATGGTTCATCTAAACTAATGAAAGAAGGGTGTGTGCATACACGACAATACTCCCTCCGATTCTTTTTACTTTGCGTATAACTTTTTCTCGGTTTTCTCGTATTAGTCTATGCGTTGCCGATTCCTAGCGGCGGTTTCCTTTTGTGCCCCGCCTCATCCGCCTCTGCCCTAATTAATTGGCAAATTAGTCCAGAAAAATTAAACCATTGCCCTCCTTGGTATGCGCGTCAAGTGTTATGTGCAGAGTAAATAGAATCAGAGGGAGTATATCTGCTTCCCTATATTTTTATGCTTGTTCGAGGTGCCAGCCCCAAAAGAACAAATATTTTGCTTGATGGGGTTGGCAGCTCCATAATTAATAGAAGCATCAAATTAGTCATGCATCTTGGGAAGATCAATAACACACAAACAAGTAATGAACAGAGGCTCGGAGTAGTGATGTAATAGCCAACATCAAAAAATGTAGGGTAAAACGAACAAAAAGCAGCGGAACCACATGCTAGTTTGCTGATGTGTAATTAAGCATAGAGAAAATTAAGCAGTCTAATGGAACCAACAGGTGGCATCAGAACAAAACTAAACCATATTAACTATATGTGCACTGGTGTCACACCCTAGCTAGTTCATGCATTAGAGTGATTGCATCATGTTTAAATTTCCCAGAAAAATGAAATGGGGATGATAGAACCCCCAGCACCCCCCTAGAACAACTAGGGTTTACTAAAAAAACTTTTCAATGAACCTGAAATTGCATTCTAAAAAGCCCACCCTTTTTGTTTTGGGTTAACACCTTTGACAAAAATGGTGAACATTTTTCTAGGACATCTTAAGGTCATTGGATTAATTCATATAGTATTTGCATTTGGGCATTTAAATGCTATAAAATATTTTGAAGGCTCAAATAATCATAAACTAAAATGTTTACTGTTGGATTTATTCTAAGCAGTAGCCATGATTAATTTTATGATTTTTGGAAATGCCCTGGCATTTTTAATAAAGCCCTAAAGTTACAGAAATAATAGAAAATAAATAAAAATAGAAAAACAGAGAGAGAGAGAGAGAGAGAGAGAGAGAAAACCACCTGGGCCTTTTTACCTGGCGCACCTGTAGCCCAAGTGGCCGGCCCAGCACGGCTCAGTCCATCTGGCCGTGCCAGTCGTCCCCTTCCTTGGGACAGAAGGACGACGGGCGCGTGCCCGACGCGGGCGCATCGCCGTGCGCCACCTCCTGCTTGCCGCTTCGCCGCTGGACGGGCTAGACGACCTCCACGTCGCGCCCCCGACCCCCTAGACACCTCACACTTCCCCCCTGCTCTCTCCCTCGCTCCCCTGACGCCATGGCCGACGCAGCCGCCGCCATCTCACCGTCGTAGCCGTAGCCACCATCATCTCTGCGCCGCCCCACCGTGTCCACGAGCTCCGCCGCATCTCCCTCGACCTCCTCGCTAAGCTACGCAACGCCGGAAGCCCTGCAACGCCTTCCTCGACCTCTACTTCAACCTTAGGGCTCCGAGATCGCCAGCGACCCCGCGCTCGACTCGCTGCCTCCCCGAGCTCTCCGAGGCCACCGCTGCACTCACCGTGAGCTCCTCTTTCTTCTCCCCTAGCCACATCGCTCGAGCTGCCCCCTAACCCCGTTGGCCATCACGGTCGAGAGCTCGGCTCCGCCGGCCATGTCGTCGTCGTGGCCACAGACGCGTAAGCTCGAAATAAAGTGCGTCACCGCACTCACCACATCCCCAGGAGCCGCAGCACCGCTCTGCATCTCCTGCCGTGCCTCCTAGCGACGACCCCAAACCCGTCCGAGCTCCGGCAGCCGCCAACATCGTCGTCGGTGTCTTTTCCGACCACCCTGAGCCCAAACACCACCACCACTAGACGCGGACGAGTCTCCTCGTCACGTAGAGCCTCTCCGCCGCGCAAATGGTCGCCTGTGGGCGTTTTCCGAAGCCCTCTGCCGCGTCTGTCGTCGCCGGCGTCAAACTGCCAGCGAGTTGACCTCGTTTGACCTGGGGTTTACTCCCCTGGGTCAATGACAGGTGGGCCCAGAGCCCTGCTAATTTTAGCTTAGCACTAATTAACTTTTAGTTAACCCCATAGGTCACTGACATGCGGGCCCAGGCCCCACTGACAGTTTAGTTAGTATTAACTTAACCCTGTTAATTAGTTGTTTTACAGACGTGTGGGTCCCAGCCGTCAGGTTTGACCTGGGCTGGCGCCTTTGACCCGCTGACATCACAGTGACGCAGTGCTGACGCAGTTATTTATTTTCTAGATTTTTTCTTATATAGCAAATTCCAGAAAATAGCCAAAACTTCTAAAAATCATAGAAAATCAACCATAGCTCCAAATCAAACAAGTTATATATGAAAAATGATCAGAAAAATTCAATCTTTCCATCTGTAATGGTTTCATGCATGACAAAACACTTTAACCTTGCTGTTTAAGTGAAACATGCTAATACACTTATAATGCATAAGAACTTAAGCTTCCATTTGAATCTTTGATTCAAATGGACCCATTTCAACTTGTTTCACATTGCATTAGGAAGGACACCTCATTTTTCCATGTCATAGCATGCATCATATTGTTGCATATTGCCATGTGTTGATTATATACTGTGGTGTCTTTCATGGTAGGTTCTGCCTCCAAGGATATCTCCGAGTATCCAGCTGAAGGGCAGTACCCTACTACCTCTCCATCAGGCAAGCAACCCCATTGATCATATCGATACAATCCCATGTTGTCGCTTCTGCTCTCACTTACTGCATTAAGACAACAACGTTTCAAACTGCTGTGTGCTGCGGTAGTTGAACCCTTGTCCTCTGCATGACCTGTCATTGCCACAGTAACTAGATGAAACCCATTATCATGTGTAGGAGTTGATTGAGCCATGTATGTGTTTCCTACCTTGCTATGCCTGCTATGCTTAGAGTTGTGTCAGGTCTGGTTCATCTGGGTGATGGGCTAGAGTGAAATGATTATGTCGGTAATGTGAGGGATGTGTTGAACATGATGTGGTAAAGGTTTCGATGAGAGGCCATGTAGGAGTACTTGGTGGGTTGTTTCATTGAGGCCGTCCCTAAGAACTGAGATCTGTATGTGTGATTTAAGATTTAGTTACTACCATACATTGGGCCCGAAACTAATGGGCCCTCTCGACTTCTTAATCACCCTAGTACTCTATCCAGGAGTTGCAACTAGTTTCTAGTGTGTGTAGGTTATGTGTTGGCGGCCGTGCGTAGCGCTGACCCTAGGGGTGGGCTATGATGCGGTAGATACACCGTGGCACAGTGTACCGAGTCACCCGTTTGGTGTCTCGGGAACCCTGTTCACATCGTTCAGGGCTGTATGTGCAAACCTCGGCCGGACTCCCTACGAATGGAACCTGGATAGGCGATAAACCTGGACTAGAGACTTGAGTGTTTAGGTAGGCCGTGGCCGACACCCTCGTTGGGCTTCCGCTTGAAGGTTGCCGAGTACGTGCCGTGTAAACGACGGTAAGTAGTGAGAGCGTCTATGAAGAAGTACACCCCTGCAGGGTTAACGTCATCTATTCGAATAGCCACGTCCGTGGTAAAGGACTACTTGGTTGCCTATACAGTTCATAGACAAGTTAATGGTTACTACTAAAAGACTCAAGATAAGTGTGAGTACCGAGGATGGCTCTCTCGTAGGATGACGGGGGAGGATCCCTGGTGGAGTATTGTGTTGGTGATTAGTGGACCCGTGTGCGAAAACTATTTTACTAGTGGTGTCTCGTAGGATAGCTTAGCCAAGAGTCAAAGCTGGCTTGCTGCAATAACTCCACCACCTTCTTGAGAATGAGCATGTATAGTAGGTTCTGTTGTAAGACTTGCTGAGTACCTTTGTACTCATGTTTGCTTTAATTACTATTTTTAGACGACAACACCGCCCCCTCTGATGGGTTTTATGTAGACCTCGACGTCGATGAGTAACTTGCCACCCAGGTGGTGATCCTGGCCATGGAGGGACCTATGTAGATAGACAGGCTTCGACAAGCCTTCTTCCTTTCTAGTGTCTGTACTCAGACTATTTGCTTCCACATGTGCTTGTATGCTTGTATGACTTGAGTGTCGGGTCATGTGACCCCTACCTGTACGAACATGTTATGTATGGCTCTCTGGAGCCTTTAAATAAAGTACTTGAGTTGTAGAGTTTTGTTGTAATGCCATGTTGTATTTGCACATATCGACATATTGTGTGTATGATTGAAATGCTTGGTATGTGTGGGATCCGACAATCTAGTTGTTTATCCTTGACAGCCTCTCTTATGGGGAAATGTAGTCTAGTGCTCCTCGAGCCATAGTAGTCCGCTACAGCCCGGTTCACCGGAGTCCTGCTAGCCCAGCACTACTGCTCAGAAAACTTGACTGGCCGGCATGTGTTTCACTTCGTTCCTATGTCTGTCCCTTCGGGGAAATGTGACGCGGTGACATCTGGAGTCCTGCCTAGCCTGCTACAGCCCGGGTTCCCCAGAGTCTTGTTAGCCCAGTGCTATAGCCTGGATTCACTCGCTGATGACCGACATGCTCGATGTGATTCATGTATGCCTGTCCCCATAGGTCTGTGCCGCTTTGGGTTCACGACTAGCCATGTCGGCCCGGGTTCTCTGTCATATGGATGCTAGCGACACTATCATATACGTGAGCCAAAAGGCGCAAACGGTCCCGGGCCATGGTAAGGCGACACCCGTGGGGATACTGTGCGTGAGGCCGCAATGTGATATGAGGTGTTACCGGCTAGATCGATGTGACTTGGAATCGGGGTCCTGATAGCGTTGGCATCAGAGTCGGACTGCCTGTAGGTTCGTTGAGCCAAACTGGTCGATGTCGAGTCTAGAAATGCTTTAGTTATATGTAGGGGAATTGATTGTGGGAGGGAACGTAAGGCTCTTTTACTCCTTTACCTTATGCCCTCCGATCTGAACCATTCTCTTCTCATTCTACATGGGTTAAGGACTAGGCTCTCTCCTTCTATCAGGTTCACGTGTTACTAATCCGTAGTAGCTTATAGGATTGTTGTTACAAGCCTCAGTACAGTTTCTACTACTTTTAGTATGTTGTCAGTTGAATCAGAACCTTGATATGATGTTGTTGAGTGGTATTGCAAACTATTGTGGATGTCTCAAATCTTTTTCTGAGCATTTACAGCCGTTATGCTGTTCGATTTCCCCTAGAAAATTCTAATGCCTTTGCATTATTCTATGCTTTCAGATGGCTACCCGTTCCCAGAACCAAGTGGTTCGTCTGACCCGGTGCCTCGATGTGCCCGGCCACACGGCCATGTTGGTTCGAGTGATGGTCGAGTCAGGCTATCGGTGGTATCCGGAATATACTGTCGAGGAGCAGTTCTGAGACTTCAACCAGAGCCAGTACCTTTGTACCGTCAGGATATATCCCTCTTATCCTGGAGCCACTGAACCCCTTCACTATTCCTATGGACTTGGGGTCACTATTGAGATGTCTGTGCAGGATGCAGCTTACTCAATGATGACTATCATTCGAGCCAGGACTGCCTTGCTTCAGAACACTGATTTCCGTTACATGCCAGCCTCACTTCCTGGAGCACAGGGGTACTATCAGGCTTTGTACTATGACTCTACACATGAGGAGTCACTACTCCGCACCACTGCCGAGATGCTCGAGGATAAGGACCGTGAAAATCGGGCCTTGCGTATGGAGCTTTTCCACACTCGTTCTGATCATTGGGCCACTTTGACTCGGTTTGCACCTGCGGTGCAGGAAGGATACATGGACATGAGGGACTTGTACCCTGTACGGTCTGGATTGCCAGATTGTATGGAGTGGCGCGATGTAGGAAGCATCACCCCTCCTCGTGGTCCCCGTCTGCCACCGCTTGTGGGACCAAGGCCCCATCCGAGTCCCTATGGTCCGCAGGCTCCGCAGGACCGTCTGTTCCCAGATGATCATGTTCCACTTCCAGGCTTTGGTGGCGACTTTTATGGGGATTACTACCTGAGCCGTCTGAGCTAGTAGTAGTTTCACTAGTACTGTAATATTCTCCACAGTCCTGCGTGACCCGTGGGATACGACTTGGTGTGTATCACGCTCCGGAGGTGTAGAAAAATAATGATAGGAGCTTGGAATGCCTCCGATGAGATGTAATGTCTTTCACCATAGTTGTACTCTAGCATGGGCTTGTACTAAACTATGTACGGTGTGTATGACCAATGGTATATATATGGAAGTTTCTATATTACGATGTCGTGCAATGAACATCTTAGCATTCCATGTTATCCATTACATTCTGCACTTCCTTGCTAAGTTTGTGCCATCCTTGTCTAAACCGTTGTCTTGTTTTTCCTAGGATGGTCAACACCTGGAGCAACCCTGCTGCCCCGGAGCAGGGAGAAGCCAGTGCAGCTAGGGGTGAAAATCTGCCTCACCCGCCTTCTCTGGCCGAAGTTATGCTGGAGGCGGAAAGAAACAAGCGTGAGACTAACCGCCTGCTGGAGCGGATTGAGCAGAACACTGCACGCCATCAGCGAAATGACTTGGTGTCAATCAATGACTTTATCAAGTTGTACCCACCAAAGTTTAATCATTCCGTCGAGCCCCTCGACGCGGATGACTGGCTCCGTAGCATCACACAGAAGCTACGTTCTGCCAACGTAGCCGAAGCTGATAAGGTTACCTGTCGGTGTCAAAACCAGCGGATCTCGGGTAGGGGGTCCCGAACTGTGCGTCTAGGCCGGATGGTAACAGGAGGCAGGGGACACGATGTTTTACCCAGGTTCGGGCCCTCTTGATGGAGGTAAAACCCTACGTCATGCTTGCTTAATATTGATGATATGGGTAGTACAAGAGTAGATCTACCACGAGATCAGAGAGGCTAAACCCTAGAAGCTAGCCTATGGTATGATTATATGTTATGGTTGTTGTCCTATGGACTAAAACCTTTCGGTTTATATAGACACCGGAGAGGGTTAGGGTTATAGAAGGTCGGTTATAAAGGAGGAGATATCCATATCCGTACTGCCTAGCTTGCCTACCACGCCAAGTAGAGTCCCATCCGGACACGAGACGAAGTCTTCAATCTTGTAT
This sequence comes from Triticum aestivum, assembly GCF_018294505.1. Classification (NCBI taxonomy): domain Eukaryota; kingdom Viridiplantae; phylum Streptophyta; class Magnoliopsida; order Poales; family Poaceae; genus Triticum; species Triticum aestivum. Next base: position 183,606,069 of record NC_057800.1, read on the forward strand.
CTTCATAATCTAACAGTCCGACCAATGGAGATAGTCCGGCTGTCCGGAGACCCCCTAATCTAGGACTCCCTCAGTAGCCCCTGAACCAGGCTTCAATGAGGATGAGTCCGGCGCGCAGTATTGTCTTCGGCATTGCAAGGCGGGTTCCTTCTCCAAATACACCGCAGAAGAATTTGAATACGAGGATAGTGTCCGACCCTGCAAAATAAGTTTCACATTCCACCGTAGAGAGAATAATATTTTTGAAGATCTAATTTGCTGGCTTGTTTTGGCAGCATGACGTTGCGTCATGGCCTGGTGATTATGCGAACCATTTCTTTTAACAGCCCCGCACATAACGCGAGGCAGTTTTTCGACACGTCTCGTCAAAGCAGAGATCGTGTCCCCTTATTACGGGATTCTCATCAATACGGGCGTGGGTAACCCAACCGCGCCATCAATTGCGACCCTTGGAGGATAAGCGAGTTTTACCAGGCAAGTGGGGACGCTTAGTTTCGTCCGCCCATATAAAGGGATAAGGATTCACCTTTCTATCCACGCCTTCTTCCTCCCTTACCCATCCGTTTTCGCACACTCGAGCTCTAGCGCCCAAGTCCGCACTTCCCACCTCGACCTTCTCCAATCATGTCCGAAGCGGGAGGCAAGTGGATGGTCTCCTCCGTCACGGAGGGAGACATCAAGAAACTGAGGAGAGTCGGATACCTGCCCGATGACATGGCGCACCAACTCCCAGATGAGGGGCAGCTCATCCCCACCCCCAGGCCCCATGAGAGGGTGGTATTCCTCAGCCATTTCCTCCGCGGACTGGGATTCCCTCTCCATCCCTTTGTCCAGGGGCTCATGTTTTATTACGGCCTGGATTTCCATGATCTGGCCCCAAACTTCATCCTCAACCTCTCGGCGTTTATCGTCGTGTGCGAGGCCTTCCTCCGCAGCAAGCCCCACTTCGGCTTATGGCTGAAGACCTTCAATGTCAAGTCGAAGGTGGTGGGCGGCCGCCAGGCGGAGTGCGGAGGCGCCATGGTGGGCAAGATGCCCAACCTAACATGGCTCAAGGGCTCCTTTGTGGAAACCATAAAGGGGTGGCAATCGGGGTGGTTCTATATCACCGAGCCGCGCGACCCCGCCTGGGTAGCGGCCCCCAAGTTCCGATCTAGCATCCCCATGCGGCTCACCTCCTGGAAAGAGAAGGGCCTGTCCTGGGGTAGTTCGAAAGAGCTGATCGGACTCCCAACATGTATTCAAAACATGGTGGACAAGAAGCTCAAGCTTGTCAACATAGTCCAGGTTATGCTCATCCGCCGGATACTCCCCTGCCAACAACGGGAGTTCACCTTCTGGGAGTTCAATCCGGCGCAGCATCGAACTCTGAACAGGCTCTTTGACACAACTCATGAAGACGCCTGGAGGGTGTTGTTCAAAAGTGCCGAGGTCCCTCCCCCTATTACTGAGGATCACGGATTCAACACGAAGCGCCAAGCCAGTGCGGTAAGCTGCTTTACCTTTCACAGGATACTTATTTTTTTATATAGATTGACTCTATGCGGGATCTAAACTCTCGTACCTTTGACAGGACTGGCAGAAGATGGTCGGACAGATCGACTATCCGGCTCCTTTGCCCGAAGGCCCCGCAGATGCTCTTCTGGCGAAGATGCTGACTCCGGCCCCTTATAAGGTGCCGGAGAAGACCAAGAAGGCCAAGGGAACCCGAATGAGTTCCCGGCGCCAGGCGTCGTCGCACTCACCGTCCGATGACTCTATGGTGCACTCTTCCCCCAAAGACGAGGAAGAAGAAGAAGAATATGCTCCCCCACCGACTGGAGGAGACAAGAAAAGGAAGGCCGCCCCAACTGGGGAGGCCAGAGGATCGAAGAAGGGAAGGACTCTCCTTCCGGATAGTTCCACCGCCGTCGACGAAGGCGAAGGCGAGTGGTTGCCCAGGGTCAAGCCCCCGGGGAGATCGTAAGTATTCGGATACCAGAGTAACTCCTAGTATTACTTTGTCGCACTGCTTTCCCTAACGCCGAACACAATTATGCAGGCTGCCACGAGCTAGTATCGATGTATCATCGGACGACTCCTTGGGCTTGTCGGACATGGATAGCGATCCAGTCCCGACCGCCACCTCCCCCCATCCTGCCAACGATGCCGTGGTGCTATCTCAAGAGGCACTGGATCGAGGGAAGACAGTCCAGGAGGCGCCTCAAGGCGACCTTCCGGACTGCGGGAGCCGCAGGGACGGGGCCCCCGAGAGCTCCGAGTTCGGCCCTCAGCCGAACACCGTGCCGGACCCTCCAGCGGTTCCGGGCTCGGGCAGGCGGTCTCCTTCTAAGAGAGGCAAGATGCCTGTGCTGGTGATCTCTGTCCATCCAGAGGCACCGGACAATCTGCTGGAAGCACTTCATAGCGCTTCCATCAACGAGGGGCACCGCACTATCATGAGTGCGGTGATCCAGAAGGTTCAGTCCGCCAAGAGCGGATTGACTGAAGCATGTGCCAGCCTTCTAACAGGATTTGAGGTAAGTGTTTTAAAATCTAGTAGAAATATTACCGCATATAATGTAGCCCCTGATGCTTTGTTCGGTGTTCACAAAGAAAAGCCGAACAGAGGATCAAATAATGTCGCAGGAGTCTAATATAAGTATGTCAATATGCATATGCAGGCTTCGCTGCTGGCGTCCGCCGCACTAACTGCGGAGGTCGTCGTACTGAAGCAGGACCTCGAGGGGTCCAAGAAAGAGCTTGGCCTTACCAAGAGGCAGCTCGAGGAGAACAAGGGTAAGTAATACCCCGTCTATAGATATGTATATATAAAAAGGACGTGATTGCAAAATGATAGGATCATTGTATGTTTGCCAGGGGCCACGACCGAGGTGGCGACCCTGAAGCAAGTGCTGACCAATGCCGAAGATACAGAGGCCAAGGAGCGCACCGAGTGAGAGAAGCACGAGGCTTGGGTGGGCGAGGTGCAGCAAGAGCTCCAGGCTTTTGTGGCGAAGCACGAGGCGTTGGAGCTTGACTCCAAGACGCAGGAGTCTGAGCTTGCCGCGGCCCTCGAGAGTGTAAAAAGTGCCAAGGCCGAGGCCCAAAAGGCCCTCCAAGAGATCGACGTGATGAAGAAGATAGTGGCGGGTAAGGCTTTCTGTATGCAAAGCAAGCATGTAAAAGTAAATTACCGATTACTTACCCGGATCCGGAGCTCTTCAGGAGCATTCGCAGATTTGCCCCGCAGTGTGTCCGATGCCGCACAATTTTACCAGGCCAAGGATGGAAGCTCGATGGAGAAGCTGTTATGGTCTCAGTATGCTGAGGCCGAACATCCGGTGCCAATGAGCAACCAGCTGAAGCAGATGGTCGAGCTACATAAGGCGGCCGATCAGTCCATGAAGAGCTTTATAGTCCGGTTGTGGCCTGACGATGCCCTTCCGAACAGCTTCTTCGGCCTGGTGAGGCGGCTTGTGGATACCTGCCCGCGGCTGGAGATCGTCAAGCGATCTGTCTGCATTGAAGGTGCATGCCGAGGTTTCGCCCGTGTGAAATTGCAGTGGGTCAAGCAAGACGCCATGAAGCTTATCAAGGAGGGGCCGCCAGAGGGCAAGGAGCACCGCCAACCCGAGATGTACTACGAGGGTGTTCTGCCGGGCGCCCGTCTCATCGCGGACGAGTGTTCGAAAGATGTAATATTTGAATGATACTTGCTCATTTTATCCTGTATGTATGAAAACTTGTTTCATATGCGCTATGCAACGCTTGTTGGAATTTAAAATATTACCTTCTATTTGGCTGTTTATCCAATCTGAGATATGGCTAGTCCTCGGCTTCTGCCCCCATGCCACGAGTGCTGGGGTGTTCGGGATAAACCTGAGCACTCTTGTCCCCATGTTTGGGTCCTTCGAGGGAGGTGCTCAGCACAACGAACAAGGCAACCGGACTAATAATGCTTTATCACTCTCACTTAGCCATAGAATTCTATAATTTTAAATTTCGGCGAAGCCCCTGGTATTCGGAAGGCCGAATTCAGGGCGCGATACACGCCTATAAGCCGGACAGGGCCGGCCCCTCGCCCTAAGCGGCATAAGTCTTTAGGGACTCGAAAAACCTCGCCGAACAGTGACCAGTCTCTCGCCTTACCATGACAGTCAGTTTTAGCTTTCTCTACTGAGGTGCTCAGCCCGGCAGAACCGGGGCACAATCGCAGTAGTTCTCCTAGCGCTACCTTAGCCGATAGAGCGGAACGTAAGGTACCAAAACATAGGAGCTGGGCAAACCCAACATTTGACCAAAGACATGATTCGGAGCTGATGCATATAATGCTATAAGTTCGGGGTGCCGCACTTGTGAAAGTGTTCGGACTTTTCACACTGCATTGTGGGGTACGTAAGCCCCTAGTGTATTGGCCGTACCAGAGTGTACGATTACAAGGCGTCATTAATGAACATATATATATATATATATATATATATATATATATATATATATATATATATAGGGATTGACTATTCGTCACCCTGGGTGAGGAATAGTTATTCTTCACCCTCCTCTATTTTAATAGCAATGCACCGTAATTTTACATTCCGTAAATTTTGTCTTATTTTATACATAAAAATAGATCGTAAGAAAATATATAGTCGCCGTAAAAAATATTTTATGTTACGTAAAATTACAAACATAAAACATAGTGTAAAATATACATAAAATGCATTTTTCTGATCTTATCACCTATATTTTTGTATTCTTATGCCAAATTTTATGTAGTAAATCAATATGAATGTAACTATTTGTATTTCAAACCTAATTTATTTATGATACGATCGTAAAATTACCTTGGGTGAAGAATAACGTATTCTATATATATATATAAATAAAACAAGAATGCAATAATAGTCGTAATGTCATGCATTTTTTATTGAAAAAATGCGTTAAAGCAGAGTGATACAGATAGTGCGATAAGCAAAGAGTAGGACTATGTCCCTTCCAAGGGCAAGCTGAGGAATGATATGAAATCGAATATTTCGCTCGTTACTGTAATCAACCTGTGAATTGCGTGGTATAATGTAGCTGTCTGCCTCCTTGGTTGCTGCATCATGTGTTCGGCAATAGTGCTGCCGGACAGTGTTTCCAGAGATTAAGGTCCTAAAAGAAAAAGAAAAATAACCAAACGGGAAGCCCCTAGTGCGGTTTAGGCCGCCTTTTGGGGCGTGCCGCAGTTGTGCCCCCCTCCCCACCTGTGCCCATGGTATTTTTAATGCGTAATTATGTACGCGCGGCACGAATATCGCCGTTGGGCTGGGATTGGGGTGGCTGCCGTATTGCTACGCGAGCTCATATCGCGCCAGGCGGTCTATTTGCCGATTGCCCAGAGCGCGCTTGAAGGTGTCCGGGCTTTGAAATGACGAACTGGTTGATTGCCTTGAGAGGTTGCTTTGCACTTCTGCTGTGAGGGCCGCGGTGTGCTCCTCTATTCGGAGAGAGTGCTCTGTGTTTCCATTGACTGTAATAACTCCGCGAGGTCCTGGCATCTTGAGCTTGAGGTATGCATAATGCGGTACCGCATTGAATCTAGCAAATGTGGTTCGCTCGAGCAGCGCGTGATAACCACTGCAGAACGGGACTATATCGACGATTAACTCTTTGCTTCGGAAGTTATCCAGTGATCCGAAGACCACTTCCAGTCTAATTGAGCCTGTGCAATGGGCCTCTATGCCTAGAATGATGCCCTTAAAGGTCGTTTTTGTGGGTTTGATCCTTGAGGGGTCTATACCCATTTTGCGCACTGTGTCCTGATAAAGCAGGTTCAGGCTGCTACCGCCATCCATAAGGACTCGAGTGAGGTGAAATCCGTCGATGATTGGGTCTAGGACCAGTGCGGCAAATCCACCATGACGGATACTAGTGGGGTGGTCCCTGCGATCGAAGGTGATCGGACAGGAGGACCAAGGGTTGAACTTTGGGGCGACTGGCTCCAACGCATATACGTCCCTGAGCGCACGCTTCCGCTCCCACTTGGGGATGTGGGTTGCATATATCATGTTCACCGTCCGCACTTGCGGGGGAAACATCTTCTGTCCTCTAGTGTGCGGCTGCCGGGGCTCCTCCTCGTCATCGCTATGCGGCCCCTTGTCCTTGTTTTCGGCAATTAACTTGCCGGCCTGCTTGAACACCCAACAATCCCTATTGGTGTGATTGGCTGGCTTGTCTAGGGTGCCGTGTATTTGACACGAGTGATCGAGTATACTGTCCAAGCTGGACGGACCCGGCATACTTTGTTTGAATGGATTTTTCCGCTAACCGGCTTTAGAGCCTTTGAATCCGGCATTGACTGTCGTATCCTCAATATTTTCACTGTTAATGCGGCGCTTATGCTTGTTGCGACATGACCTGCTATTGCCGTCCTTGGTATCTGAGGTACCATGGTTCTTTGATATGTTATTATTGCGAGCCAGCCAGCTATCTTCTCCCGCACAAAAGCGGGTCATGAGCGTCGTGAGAGTTGCCATAGATTTCGGCTTTTCCTGACCAAGGTGCCGGGCTAGCCACTCGTCTCGGATGTTGTGCTTGAAAGCCGCTAAGGCCTCCGCATCCGGACAGTCGATGATTTGATTTTTCTTTGTAAGGAACCGAGTCCAAAATTGCCTGGCCGACTCTTCTGGCTGCTGAATTATGTGGCTTAAATCATTGGCGTCTGGTGGTCGCACATAAGTGCCCTGAAAGTTGTCGAGGAATGCGGCTTCCAGATCTTCCCAACAGCTAATGGAGTCTGCTGGCAAGCTGTTAAGCCAATGCCGTGCTGGTCCTTTGAGCTTTAGTGGGAGGTATTTGATGGCGTGTAAGTCATCGCCACGGGCCATGTGGATGTGGAGGAGGAAATCCTCAATCCATACTGCGGGATCTGTTGTGCCGTCGTATGATTCAATATTTATAGGTTTGAAACCTTCTGGGAATTGATGTTCCATTACTTCGTCTGTGAAGCATAAGGGGTGTGCGGCGCCTCTGTATTGGGCTATATCGCGACGCAGCTCGAATGGGTCTTGCCCGCTGTGTTTGGCCCGGCCGGATTTGCTTTTACTGTATCCGTCGTGAAGTTTGTCATCTCGCAGAGTGGTGCGCCCTCGTGATCCATAGATCGATCTTGAATGCTTTGCCTTGTCCTCCAATATGTCTCGCAGGTCTGGCGTATCTCCCCATGCCTTTTTATTTGAATGGCGTTGGGGGGAGGCTGGGCTTTTGGCTGGAATGCCTCTCTATCGCGGTCACGAGGTGGCCGATCAGCCGTATCATACGCTTCTTCCTCTAGTCGGGGTAGTAACCTGCGCCTTGGGTAACTTTTGGAGGGACACTCAAGTTTATATTCCTCGGCCACGAGGACTTCAGTCCCTTTGTCAGCTAGCAGATCTTGATCAGCTTGAAGCTGTTGCTACTTTTTCTTCAGGCTATTTGCCGTGGCCATAAGCCGGCGCTTGAAGCGCTCTTGTTCGACGGGATCCTCTGGTACGGTGAATTAATCGTCGCCGAGGCTTGCCTCATCTTCGGAGGGGGGCATGTGATCATCCTCCTTCTCTCCGTCTGCCGCTCTCTTAGGAGAGCTGGCTCCTTCATCCTCCTGCTCTAAATCTTGCTGGAGGGGATTGTTGTTGTCTTCGGCACTATCTGGGGTGTTATTATCTCCTGTGCCGGTATCACCACTTTTGCTTTGGCGGGACTTAGAGCGGCCCCACTGACGTTGGCGCTTGGTTTGCTTCTTGGAGGTGTCATCCTCCGCTATCTCGCCGCCATTGCCTTCGTTGGGTGTATCCACCATGTATATGTCATATGGCGAGGTGGCTTTCCAGTGCCCTATAGGTGCGGATTCATGTTCGTCTCCTACATTGTCGTCCATACTGTCGATGTCTTCGGAGTCGAAGTTGAGCATGTCAGTTAAATCATCGATAGTGGCTACGAAGTGGGTGGTGGGTGGCCGTCGAATTTCTTCGTCATCCGCATCCCAATCCTGTTGGCCATAATCCGGGCAGGGCTCTCCTGACAAAGAGAGAGACCTTAGTGAATTCAGAATGTCGCCGAAGGGCGACTATTGAAAGATATCCGCGACGGTGTATTCCATGATCGGCGCCCAATCGAATTCGATTGGCAGGGGCGCGGATGGTTCGGAGTCAGAAGAAGAGTCCGGCACATTGGAGTCACGGGCTGCGCAGAGGATTATGCTGGTGTTTGGCTCGATCGCCGTTGAGACTGCATCCCCTGCGGCGGTGTCTAGCCACCCGTCCTCGATTGGCGCAGTTTGCTCCGAGCTAAGGGTCGGAGCTGATGCGGGCGCGGACTCTGGGGTATTGTTTGGCGGCAGAGCTAGGTCATACCCATCGTAACAGTGCGGCGCGCCCGGCTGTGGCTCGAATCTGTCGAAGATCAAGTCGCCACGGATGTCGGCCGTGTAGTTCAAACTTCCAAATCTGACCTGATCGCCAGGGGCGTAGCTTTCAATCTGCTCCAGATGGCCAAGCGAATTAGCCCGCAATGCAAAGCCGCCGAATACAAAGATCTGTCCGGGGAGAAAAGTCTCACCCTAGACCGCATCGCTATCGATGATAGTACGAGCCATCAAGCCAAACGGCGACGACACAGAGGAACTCTCAATGAAAGCACCAATGTCAGTTTCAAAACCGGCGGATCTCGGGTAGGGGGTCCCGAACTGTGCGTCTAGGCCGGATGGTAACAGGAGGTAGGGGACATGATGTTTTACCCAGGTTTGGGCCCTCTTGATGGAGGTAAGACCCTACGCCCTACTTGATTAATACTGATGATATGGGTAGTACAAGAGTAGATCTACCACAAGATCAGAGAGGCTAAACCCTAGAAGCTATCCTATGGTATGATTGTATGTTATGGTTGTTGTCCTACGGACTAAAACCCTTCGGTTTATATAGACACCGGAGAGGGTTAGGGTTACACAAGGTCGGTTACAAAGGAGGAGATATCCATATCCGTACTGCCTAGCTTGCCTTCCACGCCAAGTAGAGTCCCATCCGGACACGAGACGAAGTCTTCAATCTTGTATCTTCATAGTCTAACAGTCCAGCCAATGGAGATTGTCCGGTTGTCCGGAGACCCTGTAATCTAGGACTCCCTCATTACCTATGCTGCCTATCACCTCGAAGGCCCTGCTAGCCTTTGGTGGTAAAACTTTGAGGCTATGCGCCCGGTCGGCCAAATCACTACTTGGGCTGAATTCAGTGAGGCTTTCCATGAGCATCACATCCCGGAAGGTCTCATAGATCGTAAGAGGGAAGAGTTCTGCAATTTCACCCAAGGAAGACTGACTGTGGATGCATATAGTCGTGAATTTGGGAATCTGGCACGATATGCTCCTGAAGAGGTATCCACCGACGCTAAGAAGCAGGCAAGGTTCCGCAAGGGACTTAGCCCACAGCTTCGCCGCGATCTTCGTCTGCACGAGTGCACCTCCTTTCAGAAGTTGGTCAATAAAGCCATCAGTGCTGACACAGGCCAGTCTGACTATGACGCTTCACGCAAGCACTCTCGTGATTTTGGCTCTTCATCCGGCTCTGGATCTCAGAAGCGCCGGGTGTGGATTCGAAGCACAGCGCTGTCGGTGTACAAAAAGAGGGGTACACTTTTTGTACCCCTATAACTGTGCACGGGCAGTCTTAGCCACGGGAACCACCGCACTGAGCAAGGCAAGGGAGGTGAGCGAAGGTAAGGCCAAAGCTCAGGAGAAGCAGAACGACGCCAACACCAAGACCACAAAGAGCAAAGGGGACGAAGGGGATCCCCCCGGCAAGATCCTTGCCGGGAGGCGGTTCTAGCAAGCCCGGCAAGACCCTTGCCGTGGCAGCTCGCCCCACACCTACGGAGTGAGTCACCCTTATGTCCACTGCCCCCATGGGGCAAGGATTCGGGAGACATCCCCGTGGTGGCATGCAGATCTTTGTGAAGGCATTCAAGATCAGATACATCCTTTAGAAGACGATGATCCTTGGCGGGATCCCAGCCAAGGAGGACCACAAGGCCCCCGGCAAGCGCCTTGCCGGGGATGACAGAAGACGCCACGGCAAGACCCTTGCCGGGGCCCCGGCAAGTCCCTTGCTGAGAACACCCGTAGGGCCACCATCAGGCCCACGCCAGTCAAACCTCCACCACCGTTCGCATGCAGCTGCCGACCCAACCAGCTGGGCAGGCACCTGCGTGGCGGCATGCAGATCTTCGTGGAGACCCACCACTACGCCACCTCAGCTGCCTGCCTGCCTATGTGGCACCGCGGGCGCCGCTGGCCAGGGTGCATGTTGACACGAGAGGGAGCGGCGACGGACGAGACAGGGCTCTCCCCTCGTCCCTGATAAAGCAAGGACACCTGGGCAAGACGCATTAAATGCGCCTTGTCATGTAATGTGAGGGATAACCTCGCATCACTGTTCCCTTTCCACCTCCTGTGTGCCACTGTGGCTACCCCTTTCCCTATAAAAGGAGGCCCGAGGCGACCAAGAAAAGGATTCAACTTTTTTGGAGCTCCTCACGCCCCATAGCTAGCTCAAGAACACAGATATACAATCCACCAAAGCAGGAGTAGGGTTTTACCCATCCCCGCGGCCTGAACCTGGATAAACGAACCGTGTGCTATCTGTTTGATCCGCTCTTCTCACGACCCCGCACCCCGCAACCGTAGTAGGGATTCTTGTGATCCCATAGGTGTCGTTCATCACCGACACCTTTGGCGCGCCAGGTAGGGGACGCAGTTGTGTGAATCGGCTCTAGTAGTTAGCCCGGCACTCCTTCATCTTCGTGACCCTTGAAGAAGAAAGGAGGCCAGAATATCGACACTCGAGCGATCGCAAACAGAAGCTAAGTTGCACTAAACCCTTATTTATGCTACCCTTATTATTTGAGGTTATTCCCCCTCGGAGATATTTGCTTTGTATCAGAAACCTTCACGCCAGGGGGCTCTACCATGATCGGCAACGCCCTTGCCCTGTTTCGAGTCCGCTCAACAGCTCAAGCGGCTGCGTCGAGAATGGCAGAGTAGCCTTCCGCGATCTACAACACCCCCAATTCTGACTCGAGTCAAACTCGACAGTTCGAGTGGCCACGTTCAGAACGGAAAGGTGGCTCGTCCGGCAGCATGCATACCCGGCTGGCCATGGGGATCCGTCCCCAAAGCGCCGCTAGGGGCTTCCGCACCGGCAAGCCTTCCCAATCGGCGTAGGGCGCGCATACAAAGAGGAATTGAACGGGGAAATAACAAGCATGAAAGTTAAGAGTACCGCAAAGTTATATTACATCACATCATTGCTGCGGTTCTAACTAAAGATAAAATTTGTCTTGGTTGGGAACCCGCAGCGGCGAAGAAGAACGGGATGCCTAATCCCGGCGCTGGCCTTCCACCCTCTTGATTTCGTCGATGCAGTCGGTGATGGGCTTGATGCGCTCCTTGAGCACCGTGATGTCAGCACCATCCGGCAAGCTCTTCATCGCGGCCGCTAAGTCAAGATCGGGATTCCAGTACGCCATCTTGGTGAGGACCTTGGTCACGACCCTCCGGCAAAGTCGCCGGGCCTCCTCGGCCAGCGTGGCCATCCTGTTGGAGTGGAGATAAGCCAGGGCTCTGAGGACGCCCTCAAAGAACAGGGTCAACTTGGTGTTGACGGTCCCGCTGCGCTCTGGGGCGTACCTCACGTGTGGCATTCCCCATGGTGGCCAACTGTGAGGTGACCCTGCCGGCGACCTCGTCCAAACGGCTGATCCATCTGTTCTCGCCCGCCACATAATCCTGGTGGGAGGCGGCCTCGTCCGCCCGCAGCTGCTTCTCCTCCTCCAGGCTCCTGGTCAGGGTCTCCTCCCGAGCTCTGCCCTCCGACAGCGTCTTCTCGAGATCCTCCAGCTTCAACTTGAGGTCTCTGACAGAGTTTTGCGCTTCGGAGAGCTCCCCAGCCTTGCTGATGACCGCTCCTTGTGCCTCCACCAAGGCGCTGTTGAGCGTGCTCTTCTCATTGGACAGCTTGAGGGCCTGCTCCTTCAGCTTGTCCTGCGCCACCTCCAACTCCCTTACCTTGCCGGCATGGGCCAGAGCCTGGGCATCGAGTGCCTCCTTGTGCCTCTACTCCAGCTCGAGAGTCCGCCGCGCGACAAGGGCCTCGAGCTCCTCATCCTTGCCGCGGAGCACTGCGGCAAGCTTCGCCTCACGCGCGGTGAGGTCCTCTTCCTGGAAATCCAAGGCGGCCTGATGTTGGTTCCGGGCGGCCTCGGCCGCGGCAGCCAAGTTGGCCGCCTTTTCCTGGGCCTTCTCGATGTCGGCCATCCTCATGGTGAGCTCCACATCGCGCTCGGCCAATTTCTCTTGAAAGGCCCTCTGCTCCTCGCAAGCCTGGTGGAACCAGGTCTGCGTCTCAGCAACGCGCGCCTTGAAGTCCACCTCCGCGTTGTCCACCGTTGCCATCCTGGACTTGACCTTGTCCAGGCGAGCACGGTAGAGCACTTGGAGCTTCCGGAAATTGGCCCCCATGGCGCGGAAGAGCTGCTCTTCTGGAGAACCATCACCGCCAAGGCCCGGCTCATCAACCACCTCGAGCCCAGTGGCGGCAAGCACCTCGCTGTCAAAAACTTCCCCTTTGGCGGGCGCCCGGCTTGACGCCCCTGGGAGGTGGACGAAGAGGTCGTCGCCCACCTTCAGATATCTACCGGGGCCCGAGGTTGAGGAAGAGGGAGGCTGGTCACCCACCACCTCTTCCTCGGCGGAGGCCTTGCCAGCCTCACCGGTAGGTCCACCGCTGGCGCCCCCGGCAGAAGCCTTGTTGGTCGCCTTGGCGGCCCCCGCCGCGGTGTCCTCGGCAGCATCCTTGGCGGCCTCCTCAGCAATTTTCCCAGCAGCGGTATCCACGTCCTCCATACCTGTTGAAGGAGGGCCTGGGCAGCAACGGGAGCAATGAAGCCCAGAAAAGAGTAAGGGAAAAACAGAGACGAAGGACAGGCGACTCTCCAGTTCCAGGCTGTGAAGCAGAAGTCCCCTCTCCGCCAGCATTTGGCGCCATGGCAGAGCCACCAGCGCCCAAGTTCCCCTCTTCCTCCATGGGTGTAGGCTCCGTGCCTGATGCCCTTGCCGGGGACGCCCCCCGCGGCGGTGTAGTCGATGGGGGTGGTGCGTTAGGAGTAGCCCCCTGTGGCTCCTCCTGCTGCCGCTCCCCTCTTGCAAACCCGGCAACGTCAGCATCATGGCATCGAGCACCTACCACATGTCGAGTAAGAAGAGGGTGACGAACTTACGCTGGGGGCTGCTGTCCGGGCTGCTCAGCACCACCAGTGGTGTCTCTGAAGCTCCAGCCGGGGCCTGGCTGCTCACCGAGGTCCTCGCCCTCTTCACCCTCTGGGCCAACATCTCTGTTTCCCTACGGAAGCAAAATGGATCAAGACAAGCGATCCAATTCGAGGAAATGGAAATGACAGTAAGGAGCAAAGAACTTACTCGTTGTCCATCTCCCCCTCTTCCACCAGTTTCCTTTTCCTCTCCGGGCTGAGAGGCCCGAGATCAAAAGGGAGCTCCACATCATCATCTGAGTCAACGCCTGCCGGAGGAGGAGAAGGAGGCGGCGGGGTTTGTGCGCTCCCGGATGAGGAAGGGGCTGTCGCCTTCTTCTTCTCAACGGCCCTCATCAGCCTCTTCGCTGCCGTGGCCCTCGTATGGCGCCCAGACCCCTCCAGGGTCAATTGAGGTCGTGTAGCCCTACCGCGCCGGACAGGCTTGCCAGAGCCAGACCGCCACAGGACTCGTCGTCTTCCCCTGGCTGGCATCAAGCCCGCCGCCACGTCCTCCTCCTCCGACGACGACTCGTCGGCCACGTCTTCGACGAGCGGAGACCCAGTGTCGGCGCTGCTGGCCTCCCCGGAGGCTGCCGCCCACCGGGTGAGCTCCTCTTTCTCCGCCACCATTGCGGGCTTGTCCTCCATGCCTCTGGCGCTGCCGGCCTCCACGGCAAGCTGTGCCTCCATCGCTCTAGTGGTGATGTAGTCCAGCTCTGCCTGGGTGGTGTCCATGATAAGCCACCGCTCGGTGTCGGCGTTGACGTACACCTCGATCAGGGTGTCGAAGAATTGCTGCACATCCTCGACCTTCGGCTCCTTCCAGCTCGGGAAAGGGTCGTGCGCATTACAGTCCGGCATCATGGCGATGATCTTGGACCGACGCGAATTGTTGCACAACGGGACCACCCCCGCTGGCAGCTTGAAAAATGGCCCCTTGAGGGCCTTGCCAACCTTTGCGGCAGCCCTCGCGGCCTTGCCGGTCCGCTCGACCTCGCCATCGCGACACACATCAAGCTGGAAAAGCCACTGGCAGAAGTGGGCATGTGCCAGCACTGTGAGGTTGTGATCGAGGCCGGGGCGGAGCCGCATAATGTCAGTCGGGTTCGTAAAGAGCCAAGCTGGCCTCCCCTTGCGGTGCAACGGGGCGATCCAGCGGCGAATGAAGTCCGCCCCGATCATCTCAAGGGTGAGTCCGGCCTGGGTAAGCCGGAGAATCCTGGTGGTGGCTACGGTGAGCCTCTCATCGGTGGCATCGACATCGCTCCAATCGCTGCCGCGGACCAGCGGCACTCGGCGGACCTTGCAGAATTCTGGCGGGTTTTCATCTTCAATCCAGCAGCACCGGCCACGCCATTCCTCCCACCTCTCCTTCGTGGCACCGTTCGGGTACGCCTCCTTGGATCTTGAGATCCAGGTAACGCAACCGTAGACGGCTCCTCCCAGCTGGATTCAAGGGAAGAAGTAATGGCGGAAGAGCGCCGTGTTGGGCTGCACCCCGGCAAAGCCTTCGCAAAGATGCACGAAGAAATCCATGCACGCCACCACATTCGGAGTAAAATCCAAGAGGCGAAAGCCGAAGGTGCGCATAACATCGCATAAGAAATCGGAGAAAGGAGGGCATAACCCACAAGAGAAGTAATCAACGAAGAAGGGGTACCGATTTGAGGCAGGATCAGCGCAAGCGGCAGGAATGACGCGCGTCGCCGGGTGTCCCGAATCCTCTCCCCCCGTCTTCACTCCCCATAAGGGCTTGAAGGAGGCCCGGAGCTCTTGAACATCAACCATCGAGGGGAAGAAGAAGGCGGACTTCGTCTGGTCCCCCGACAACGCGCTCGCCGGCGGCTCCACCGCCCCGGCACCCTTAGCCACCCCCTTGCCCTTGGGGAATTTGGGAGCCATGGCGACCAAGAAGTTCAGAGGGCTGAGGAAGGGGGATGGCGAAGCAACGATGGCGGGCGACAACGGAAGCTTCGAAAGAAAGGAAGAGAGGAAACAGCGGCTCCGAGATCGGAAAAGGCACAAGGGAAGAGGAGAAAGTGAGCAGCGCGCCCACGGTTATTCCTTCTTATGGGGGAAAACGCGGGCCGCCTCCTTTCACATTAACTGTGATGTGACGCATGCCCGCGGGAAGCAACCCCACGCATGCCACCCACATCACACATGCCTCCCCACGCCGCGCCATGCGCGGGAAGCATGGGAAACGCAGCGCGCGAAGAAACTTACCATGGTAAAAACCGCCCCGCCTGCCCGCGCACCGTTTTTGGGCCTAGCCCAACGACGCGATTGCGCTTATGTGTGGCCCAGGCCCGGGGGCTCCTGTTAGTGTACAAAAAGAGGGTTACACTTTTTGTACCCCTATAACTGTGCACAGGCAGTCTGAGCCACGGGCACCACCACACTGAGCAAGGCAAGGGAGGTGAGCCAAGGTAAGGCCAAAGCTCAGGAGAAGCAGAATGACGCCAAGACCAAGACCACAAAGAGCAAAGGGGACGAAGTGGATCCCCCCGGCAAGATCCTTGCCGGGAGGCGGTTCTAGCAAGCCCGGCAAGACCCTTGCCGTGGCAGCTCGCCCCACACCTACGGAGTGAGTCACCCTTATGTCCACTGCCCCCATGGGGCAAGGATTCGGGAGACATCCCCGTGGTGGCATGCAGATCTTTGTGAAGGCATTCAAGATCAGATACATCCTTTAGAAGACGATGATCCTTGGCGGGATCCCAGCCAAGGAGGACCACAAGGCCCCCGGCAAGAGCCTTGCTGGGGATGACAGCAGGCGCCACGGCAAGACCGTTGCCGGGGCCCCGGCAAGGCCCTTGCCGAGAACACCCGTAGGGCCACCATCAGGCCCACGCCAGTCAAACCTCCACCACCGTTCGCATGCAGCTGCCAACCCAACCAGTTGGGCAGGCACCTGCGTGGCGGCATGTAGATCTTCGTGGAGACCCACACTGCGCCACCTCAGCTGCCTGCCTGCCTACGTGGCTCCGCGGGCAACGCTGGCCAGGGCGCGTGTTGACACGAGAGGGAGCGGCGACGGACGAGAAGGGCTCTCCCCCCGTCCCCGATAAAGCAAGGACACCTGGGCAAGACGCGTTAAATGCGCCTTGTCATGTAATGCGAGGGATAACCTTGCATCACTGTTCCCTTTCCACCTCCTGTGTGCCACTCTGGCTACCCCTTTCCCTATAAAAGGAGGCCCGAGGCGACCAGGAAAAGGATTCGGCTTTTTGGAGCTCCTCGCGCCCCATAGCTAGCTCAAGAACACAGATATACAATCCTCCAAAGCAGGAGTAGGGTTTTACGCATCCCCGCGGCCCGAACCTGGATAAACGAGCCGTGTGCTATCTGTTTGATCCGCTCTTCTCACGACCCCGCGCCGTGCAACTGTAGTAGGGATTCTTGTGATCCCATAGGTGTCGTTCATCACCGACAAGAGCTGCCACGCAGGTTCATTACGAGGCCATCCTTTGAGGCGCCTCGCCCCAACCAGCAGTTTGCACCATCTAAGCCCTATGGTGGCCCCGCTGCTAATGCTGCTCCACGCCCCAATGTTGTGACATGTTTCAAGTTTGGAGAGCCGGGTCACTACAGTCGAGAGTGTCCCCAGAACAACAACCCCAATCAGTCTGGAATGTCCGTTGGCCGCGGTAAGCCAGCGAGAAAGACCTTCTACGCCAAGCCAGCCACCACTGCACGTGGCCATGTCTACTATGTCTCAGCTGAGGAGGCTCATGAGGATCCTAACGTCGTCCTTGGTATGCTCATTGTTAATTGCCATCCGGCATCTGTTCTTTTTGATACTGGAGCATCTAATTCATTCAAATCTAAGAACTATGCTCGATTGCATAACACGACATTCTGTGACATGCCCACTTCCATGGTAATTCAAACTCCGGGTTCCAAATGGCAAACTTCTAGAGTAAGCCATGGGAACGAAATTCTTGTCGATACACTTGTCTTCCTTGCATCCTTAATAGCTCTCAAGTCCTCAGACATAAACATCATCTTGGGTATGGACTGGATGTCAGCTCATTATGCTAAGATTGATTGTGCCACTAGAACCGTTCAACTTACTCACCCATCGAGCAAGACAGTCAATGTCTTAACTCGAGTGGCCAAGCGCCACCTTCACTCCCTAAATGTCAACCCCCTTCCAGACCTTGAATATATTCCGGTAGTCCGAGACTTTCCGGATGTCTTTGCAGAAGAACTGCCAGGTGTTCCACCTAACAGGGATGTCGAGTTTGTGATAGACCTTGTTCCAGGAATCGTCCCAATTTCTAGGAGACCCTATAAGATGGCACCCTTAGAACTAGCCGAGCTTAAGAACCAACTCGATGAGTCCTTGAAAAAGGGTTTCATCCATCCTAGTTCCTCTCCTTGGGCTTGCCCCGTCCTCTTCGTCAAGAAGAAGGATGGAACGGATCGGATGGTGGTAGATTACCGACCTGTCAACTTGGTCACTATCAAGAACAAGTATCCGCTCCCCAGGATCAACGATCTGTATGATTAGCTCGCTAGATCCTCAGTCTTTTCCAAGATGCATTTGAGGTTGGGCTACCATTAAATCAAAATTAGAAACGGGGAGATTCCCAAAACGGCCTTTGTTACTCGTTATGGCCAATACGAGTACACCGTTATGTCCTTCGGTTTAACCAATGCCCCAGCTACCTTCTCTCGGTTAATGAACTCGGTCTTCATGGAGTATTTGGAAAAATTCGCCGTAGTATACCTCGATGATATACTCATCTACTCCAAGAATGAGGAGGAACATGCCGAACATCTAAGGCTGGTATTGACGAAACTTCGAGAGCATCGCCTTTATGCCAAATTCTCCAAGTGTGAATTTTGGTTGCCCGAAGTGACCTATCTAGGCCATGTAATCTCTGGTAAGGGTATTGCTGTCAATCCCGAGCGAGTTCAAGCCGTCCTTGATTGGACTCCACCTGAGACGGTCAAGCAAGTTCGGAGCTTCCTTGGCTTAGCGAGTTACTGCCGTCGCTTCGTCGAGAATTTCTCCAAGGTTGCTAAACCTCTGACTGAACTCCTCAAGAAAGATAAAAAGTTCGAGTGGACCCCACAGTGCGAGTTCAGCTTTCAGGAACTGAAAAGACGCCTGACCTCTGCTCCCGTACTGGTACCACCAGATTTCTCCAAGGACTTTATTATCTATTGCGACGCCTCGCGACAAGGACTAGGTTGCATACTCATGCAAGATCATCAGGTAATTGCCTATGCCTCACGGCAATTACACCCACATGAGGAAAATTATCCCACACATGATCTAGAGCTTCCAGCTGTAGTCCATGCACTTAAAACTTGGCGACATTACCTTCTCGGTAATCGTTGCGAGATCTTCACCAATCACCAAAGTTTGAAATATATCTTCACCCAACCGGATTTGAATCTTAGGCAAAGATGTTGGGTGAAGTTGATCTCGGATTACGACTTAGGAATAACTTACACCCCGGGCAAAGCCAATGTCATGGCCAATGCGCTAAGTCGTAAATCTTATTGTAACAACCTGATGTTACAACAAAGTCAACCACTTCTCCACGAGGAATTTCGTAAGCTTAACCTTCACATTGTTCCTCAAGGATTCCTATCCACCCTGGTGGCGAAACCTACCCTTACGGATCAGATCATAAAGGCACAAAAGGTAGATCCGGGAATCTCCCGTATTAAGAGAAACATTAAGAAAGGAGTCGCGAATTGTTTCTCCGTTGATGATCAAGGTGTCGTATACTTCGGAAACCGCTTAGTGGTTCCCCAAGCACGAAACCTGAGGGGGCTGATTCTTAAGGAAGCTCATGAATCCCCTCTCACCATTCATCCCGGTAGTACTAAAATGTATCAAGACCTACGTCAGAGGTTTTGGTGGATTAGGATGAAGAGAGAAATTGCTCAATACATTGCTAGTTGCGCCTTCTATCGTCGTGTTAAAGCAGAGCATCAACGGCCTGCTGGCACCGTTCAACCTTTGGCTATTCCTGAGTGGAAATGGGATAAAATCAGTATGGATTTCATTACTGGGTTTCCCAGGACCAAGAGAGGGAATAATGCTATCTTCGTCGTGATCGATCGTCTTTCCAAAGTAGCCCATTTCCTACCTGTTCATGAGAGTATTACCACTAGCCAGCTAGCTGATTTATATATCTCCCGAATAGTGTCTCTTCATGGTGTCCCATTGGAAATTAACTCAGACCATGGGAGTATCTTCACCTCTTGATTTTGGGAAAGTTTCCAAAATGCTATGGGAACTCATCTCTCTTTTAGCACCGCCTTCCACCCCCAATCAAGTGGTCAAGTAGAGTGAGTCAGTCAAATTCTGGAGGAAATGCTACGAGCTTCTGTCATCTCATTCGGAATGGATTGGGAGAAATGCCTTCCATTCGCGGAGTTTGCTTAAAACAATAGTTATCAAGCTAGCTTGGGCAAAGCTCCTTTTGAAGTTCTCTACGGACGAAAATGTCAAACTCCTCTTAACTGGTCAGAAACCGGGGAAAGACAACTCTTTGGCCCGGATATGATTCAGGAAGCAGAAGAGCAGGTTCGCGTTATTCGTGAGAAATTGAAAACAGCCCAATCTTGTCAAAAGAGCCAATATGATCGTAAACATAAGCTCATGACTTATGAAGTCAGCGAGAAGGCTTACCTTCGGGTTACTCCATTAAAAGGAACCCATCGTTTCGGTACCAAAGGCAAATTGGCTCCTCGTTACATTGGACCCTTTTGCTTTCTTGCCAAACGAGGAGAAGTTGCCTACCAATTGGAACTACCTCCGCATCTTTCCAGAGTATATGATGTCTTCCACGTTTCTCAACTCAGGCGTTGCTTCGCGGATCCTATCCATGGAGTGGACCACGAAATGCTTGATCTACAAGATAATCTCTCTTATCGAGAATATCCCGTTTGTATCCTTGATCAAGCCGAGCGTACCACTCGACGCCATAACATCAAGTTTCTCAAGGTTCAATGGTCACACCATTCCGAGAAAGAAGCCACTTGGGAAAGGGAGGATCGTCTTCGACTCGAGTACCCCACTTTCTTCCCAACAGATCCTAAATCTCGGGATGAGATTCTTTTGAGTGGGGGTGAGTTGTCACACCCTAGCTAGTTCATGCATTAGTGTGATTGCATCATGTTTAAATTTCCCAGAAAAATGAAATGGGGATGATAGAACCCCCAGCACCCCCACTAGAACAAGTAGGGTTTACTAAAAAACTTTTCAATGAACCTGAAATGCCCTTCTAAAAAGCCCACACCTTTTGTTTTGGGTTAACACCTTTGACAAAAATGGTGAACATTTTTCTAGGACATCTTAAGGTCATTGGATTAATTCATATAGTATTTGCATTTGGGCATTTAAATGCTATAAAATATTTTGAATGCTCAAATAATCATAAACTAAAATGTTTACTATTGGATTTATTCTAAGCAGTAGCCATGATTAATTTTATGATTTTTGGAAATGCCCTCGCATTTTTAATAAAGCCCTAAAGTTACAGAAATAATAGAAAATAAATAAAAACAGAAAAACATAGAGAGAGAGAGAGAGAGAAAAACACCTGGGCCTTTTTACCTGGCGCCTGTAGCCCAAGTGGCCGGCCCAGCATGGCCCGGTCCATCTGGCCGTGCCAGTCGTCCCCTTCCTTGGGACAGAAGGACGACGGGCGCGTGCCTGACGCGTGTGCACCGCCGTGCGCCACCTCCTGCTTGCCGCTTCACCGCTGGATGGGCTAGACGACCTCCACGTCGCGCCCTCGACCCCCTGGACACCTCACACTTCCCCTGCTCTCTCCCTCGCTCCCCCGACGCCATGGCCGACACAGCCGCCGCCGTCTCACCGTCGTAGCCGTAGCCACCGTCGTCTCTGCGCCGCCCCACCGTGTCCACGAGCTCCGCCGCATCTCCCTCGACCTTCTCGCTGAGCTATGCAATGCCGGAGGCCCTACAACGCCTTCCTCGACTTCTTCTTCAACCTTCGGGCTCTGAGATCACCGGTGACCCCGCGCTCGACTCGCTGCCTTCCCGAGCTCTCCAAGGCCATCGCTGCGCTCGCCGTGAGCTCCTCTTTCTTCTCCACCTAGCCACGTCGCTCGAGCTGCCCCTAACCCCGTTGGCCATCACGGCCGAGAGCTCGGCTCCGCCGGCCATGTCGCCGTCATGGCCATAGACGCATAAGCTCAAAACCGAGCGCGTCACCGCGCTCACCACGTCCCCAGGAGCCGCAGCACCGCTCCGCATCTCCTGCCATGCCACCTAGCGACGACCCTGAACTCGTCCGAGCTCCGGCAGCCGCCAACGTCGTCGCCGGCGTCTTTTCCGACCACCCCGAGCCCAAACACCACCACCACCAGACGCGGACGAGTCTCCTCGTCACGTAGAGCATCTCCGCCGTGCAAATGGTCGCCTGTGGGCATTTTCTGAAGCCCTCCGCCGCGTCTGTCGTCACTGGCGTCAAACCGCCAGCGAGTTGACCTTGTTTGACGTGGGGTTTAACTCCCCTGGGTTAATGACAGGTGGGCCCAGAGCCCTGCTAATTTTAGCTTAGCACTAATTAACTTTTAGTTAACCCCATAGGTCACTGACATGCGGGCCCAGGCCCCACTGACAGTTTAGTTAGTATTAACTTAACCCTGTTAATTAGTTGTTTCACTGACGTGTGGGTCCCAGCCGTCAGGTTTGACCTGGGCTGGCGCCTTTGACCCGCTGACGTCACAGTGACGCAGTACTGACGCAGTTATTTATTTTCTGGATTTTTTCTTATATAGGAAATTCCAGAAAATAGCCAAAACTTCTAAAAATCATAGAAAATCAACCATAGCTCCAAATCAAACAAGTTATATATGAAAAATGATCAAAAAAATTCAATCTTTCCATCTGTAATGGTTTCATGCATGACAAAACACTTTAACCTTGCTGTTTAGGTGAAACAAGCTAATACACTTATAATGCATAAGAACTTAAGCTTCCATTTGAATCTTTGATTCAAATGGACCCATTTCAACTTGTTTCACATTGCATTAGGCAGGACACCTCATTTTGCAATGTCATAGCATGCATCATATTGTTGCATATTGCCATGTGTTGATTATATACTGTGGTGTCTTTCGTGGTAGGTTCTGCCTCCGAGGATATCTCCGAGTATCCAGCTGAAGGGCAGTACCCTACTACCACTCCATCAGGCAAGCAGCCCCATTGATCATATCGATACAATCCCATGTTCTTGCTTATGCTCTCACTTACTGCGTTAAGACAACAAAGTTTCAAACTATTGTGTGCTGCGGTAGTTGAACCCTTATCCTCTGCATGACGTGTCATTGCCATAGTAACTAGATGAAACCCACTAGCATGTGTAGGAGTTGATTGAGCCATGTATGTGTTTCCTACCTTGCTATGCCTGCTATGCTTAGAGTTGTGTCAGGTCTGGTTCATCTGGGTGATGGGCTAGAGTGAAATGATTATGTCGGTAATGTGAGGGATGTGTGAACATGATTTGGTAAAGGTTTCGATGAGAGGCCATGTAGGAGTACATGGTGGGTTGTTTCATTGAGGCCGTCCCTAAGAACTGAGATCTGTACGTGTGATTTAAGATTTAGTTACTACCATACATTGGGCCCGAAACCAATGGACCCTGTCGGATTCTTAATCACCCTAGTACTCTGTCCAGGAGTTGCAACTAGTTTCTGGTGTTTGTAGGTTATGTGTTGGCGGCCGTGTGTAGCGCTGACCCTAGGGGTGGGCTATGATGCGGTAGATACACCGTGGCACGGTGTACCGAGTCACCCGTTTGGTGTCTCGGGAACCCTGTTCACATCGTTCGGGGCCGTATGTGGAAACCTCGGCCGGACTCCCTGCGGATGGAACCTGGAGAGGCGATAAACCTAGACTAGAGACTTGAGTGTTTAGGTAGGCCGTGGACGACACCCTCGTTGGGCTTCCGCTTGAAGGTTGCCGAGTACATGTCATGTAAACGACGGTAAGTGGTGAGAGCATGTATGAAGAAGTACACCCCTGCAGGGTTAACATCATCTATTCGAATAGCCGCATCTGCAGTAAAGGACTACTTGGTTTCCTATACAGTTCATAGACAAGTTAATGGTTACTACTAAAAGACTCAAGATAAGTGTGAGTACCGAGGATGGCTCTCTCGTAGGATGACGAGGGAGGATCCCCGGTGGAGTATTGTGTTGGTGATTAGTGGACTCGTGTGCGAAAACTATTTTACTAGTGGTGTCTCGTAGGATAGCTTAGCCAAGAGTCAAAGATGGCTTGCTGCAATAACTCCACCACCTTCTTGAGAATGAGCATGTATAGTAGGTTCTGTTGTAAGACTTGCTGAGTACCTTTGTACTCATGTTTGCTTTAATTACTGTTTTCAGACGACAACACCGCCCCCTCCGATGGGTTTTATGTAGAGCTCGACGTCGATGAGTAAGTTGCCATCCAGGTGGTGATCCTAGCCATGGAGGGCCCTATGTAGATAGAGAGGCTTCGACAAGCCTTCTTCCTTTCTAGTGTCTGTACTCAGACTATTTTCTTCCGCATGTGCTTGTATGCTTGTATGACTTGAGTGTCGGGTCATGTGACCCCTACCTGTATGAACATGTTATGTATGGCTCTCTGGAGCCTTTAAATAAAGTACTTGAGTTGTAGAGTTTTGTTGTGATGCCATGTTGTATTTGCACGTATCGAGCATATTGTGTGTATGATTGAAATGCTTGGTATGTGTGGGATCCGACAATCTAGTTGTTTATCCTTGGCAGCCTCTCTTATGGGAAATGTAGTCTAGTGCTCCTCGAGCCATAGTAGTCTGCTACAGCCCGGTTCACCGGAGTCCTGCTAGCCCAGCACTACTGCTCAGGACACTTGACTGGCCGGCATGTGTTTCACTTCGTTCCTATGTCTTTCCCTTCGGGGAAATGTCACGCGGTGACATCCGGAGTCCTGCCTAGCCTACTATAGCCCGGGTTCCCCGGAGTCCTGTTAGCCCAGTGCTACAGCCCGGATTCACTCGCTGATGACCGACATGCTCAATGTGATTCATGTATGCATGTCCCCATAGGTCTGTGCCGCTTTGGGTTCACGACTAGCCATGTCTGCCCGGGTTCTCTATCATATGGATGCTAGCGACACTATCATATACGTGAGGCAAACGGCGCAAACGGTCCCGGGCCATGGTAAGGAGACACCCGTGGGGATACCGTGCGTGAGGCCGCAATGTGATATGAGGTGTTACCGGCTAGATCAATGTGACTTGGAATCGGGGTCCTGAGAACTGGTATGTAATTTAGCACATGTAACATGTTCACTGCCATAACTATGGCCCTACAAGTGCAAGCAGAATAACGCGTCTCATGAAAAACTGAATGACGCCCTGAAGAAATTCAAAGGTGCGCTGCTTATGCTAGAAAAGTGAACGTAGGCGCCGGCCGTTGGATAATAGTACCTGATTCTCGGCGGTGTATGGGTATCGTTGTCATACTTGATAGCTAAGGATCGTCGATGGTGCTCGTGTTGCGATTGAGTTTGGGCCGGGTGTCGCCGTCGCTGAAGCGGCTCCAGTGCTACGGTTGCGGCGCCTGTCGACATACAAGAAAGCTCATCTGTGGTAAGTGAACAGTTGCACGATAAAGAGAAAAACCAAAAGGAGTACAAATCGAAATAACCTGATGAGGCTGCAGCGTCGGTAAAGCAGGGCCGGTGGAGTTGAATATGGCGTCCGTGGAGCGGGTCCAGTGCAGTGGACGAAGGCTTCGGCGGGCGCGTTATACAATGCTTTCGGTGAGGCGGATCTGTTGAGGCGGATGATGGTTTGTATGAAGGGCCAGCGAAGGGGCAGACAAGGGAGTCGGTGAAGGGCCTACGCTATGGTGGACGAGGGCGCCGGTTAAGCAGATCTGGTGCGGTGGACCATGATGGCGGTCAAGGAGATCTGGAGCGGTGGACAAGCCAGTCGCTGAAGCGGCTCCGATGAAGTGGTGAGTTGGCAGTTGGGGGTTCCAAGGTGCGGAAGGTAGATCCGGCGGGGTGTGAGGTCCACTGCTGCGGCGGAGGACTAGATTCGGCGGCTTGCCATGGTTGGGGGGTCGCGGAGGGGAGGGCCTATGGGGAAGAATGTTGGGGGCAAAGAGGGGAAAACAATGGATTTACCAAAGCAGCCCTTTTCCGTTCATGTGGCAGGGGTAAAACAGGAATATCGCAGGGCTAAACTTTCGGGCGCGTGATATTTCGATGTGAGCGGGAAGTTTGAGAGCTTTTGGCGCTTAAAATTATAAGTATTCTGCTCTCGTACGGCCGACTATGATATCATGGCCGACAATTTGTTTGTTTTGCACGCAAAAAAATGTGCAAGTTTTGAAAATCAATGTCTCCAACTCGAAACTTAGATTGTCCATTCAATTCAAATATGGGTCATTGAGCTACTACAAGCAAATACCATCACATGGTCCAATTCAAATGAAATTCCAAATGTGTTTATCCTAAATATGATGACAAAAGCAAAAATGTGTATGTGTATGAATAAAGTGGATGATTATAAAGTTTGAACATGCCCGTATGTGTATATCTCTAGGTTTGATATATGAATTTGAAATCATGAAATCCCGGCTTAAAAAATGTACCTCCATTTAAATGAATTACAAAAGCTAAGGATGGAGTCGAATTCCAAAATTCCAATCTTAGGTTTGTAATTCCCGTACATCAAGGTATATCACGCATGTTCAAAAGTATCGTTATCTCATAGTACAAACTGTGAAACAAATTGACCAACCATGAGTGCACAATATCTCAATTACGCTAAAGTCCCTCAAATATAGACAACTCACTCTTTATCTGAAGTCAACCCCCCCCCCCACCACACACACACACACAGAGAGAGAGAAGTTGTTCTCTCCCCCAAACACCAACACACGAGCACATTAACACCCCTCTCTCTT